>NC_086386.1:36419793-36782205 GCF_036588685.1 Mytilus trossulus | reverse complement strand
CATATCCATTTTTTTCTTTAGCTATAGGGAGATGGGTATATTTTGTCAAACATGAAAATTCTTTTCACATGGTGGCATCGCGGGAGGGAAATAAGTTTCATGGGTGAACAAGTATTCATAACTCCCTGATTCAAAAGAAATAAAAGTTTGGTTTCACTGTTTATACTTTTTTGTTTGGTGTAGTTTTTCAATCCGCTTGTAATAATAACTTTCATGACATTAACAAACATCACTAATTTACTCATTATTAAATGGTATGCTTTCCTGCTTTGTCTGAAATAAATCTAAAGACGATTGTGACAATTCTACTGCTATGTGAAACAATGAAACGTGGAATAAACTATATGACACGACATACGACGTAACTGGTATGTCAATTCCAAAACGGTTCATAACACTAAGAATGAAATATGAATATTTAAGGCGAACAATCTAAAGCTGTTTTTGTTATTTTCAATATCTTAACATAAGTTCTATTTAAGCTTTTCATAAATCAATCAAATATAGAAAAGATAGTCGGTATGATAAATTTTGTTACACAGTGTGCTAGTGACTTAATACTATAAATATCGGGTAAATAAATTCCACATAGTGATTCAGGCTTCGCTCTCATCCGAAATGGAATGTACTGACCCCATATATATTGTATAAGGTCACTAGCACACTATGTAATTATTAATATAGGAAGCTTTGCGATCCAAGATAAAAGTTATTTAATTCCTGTGAAATAATTAACTTAAACTAATCAAGGTTAAATTTGTCTTGATAGGTTTTACCGTTACTTTTTCTGATATAAGCTAATAATACATTATAATGAACTAAAGCCATCAACTTTAATCAATTTGAAACTTCTAATTACCGAGCAAATATTTGTATACTCACCTCATAAAAACTCTTAGTTATAAACAAACAATGAAGATCAAATCGTCAAAAGCTCAATAAGTTTATATTCTGTAAGTATTTGAATATCTGAATCATATAAAGACTATATGGTATAGTTTATTAAATATAAAAAAACAAGAATTGTCCATGTTTGTTTTTTTATAAATTGTAGCACAGTATTCTTATAAATTAGGCCGATAGTTTTTTCATTTTAATTGATTCACCTTTTTCCTATCGAGGCTTTTTTTTTAATATATATATATATATATATATACAACTCGTCTAAACATCAACCCAACAATGTTAGATCTGTAAATTTGCTTTCGCATATATATATAAGAGTCTAAATTGAAAACTACGTTCAAACCTATGGTTGGATAAAAACCGCAATTTTTATACGTGTGCATGTCAAACAAATTTCGTTGTAGAAGGGTCTAAAAACAGCACAAACGACATTTTCCAAAAGACCAAAAGCGTGAAAAAGTATATTTAAACAAAACGCATTTGACTAGCAGGTCGAACAACTGATGTTCTTTAACCCTGCTGACTGTCATTGACGATTGCCAAATAAAATTGACCACACGATGTTAATATAAATTTAATACGTCACAGAAAAAAAAAAATTGTTAACTTGTGGACAGGATGTTGTGCCACAAACATTCGGTGTCAATATTTCTTTAGTACACCATATCCGGATTTCGACAATAAATGTCTCTTCAGTGATGTAAGGGATCGAAACGGTATTTGGAAGGCCATATAAAAAGTACCCTCATTTTTTAGAGAAAGTACCCTCATTTTTAGATTAACTCTTGAATGTTAAGAGTCAATATATAGGATGAACGGATCATATAAACCGGAGGGAAAATATGATACATGCCCAAACAAAAAATATAAACGAGTCTAAATTGAAAACTACGTTCAAACCTATGACTGCGTTGGATCAAAACCGCAATTTTTATACGTGTGCATGTCAAACAAATTTCGTTGTAGAAGGGTCTAAAAACAGCACAAACAACATTTTCCAAAAGACCAAAAGCGTGAAAAAGTATATTTAAACAAAACGCATTTGACTAGCAGGTCGAACAACTGATGTTCTTTAACCCTGCTGACTGCCATTGACGATTGCCAAATAAAATTGATCACAAGATGTTAATATAAATTTAATACGTCACAGAAAAAAAAAAATTGTTAACTTGTGGACAGGATGGTGTGCCACAAACATTCGGTGTCAATATTTCTTTAGTACACCATATCCGGATTTCGACAATAAATGTCTCTTCAGTGATGTTAGGGATCGAAACGGTATTTGGAAGGCCATATAAAAAGTACCCTCATTTTTTAGAGAAAGTATCCTCATTTTTAGATTAACTCTTGAATTTTAAGAGTCAATATATAGGATGAACGGATCATATAAACCGGAGGGAAAATATGATACATGCCCAAACAAAAAATATAAACGAGTCTAAATTGAAAACTACGTTCAAACCTATGACTGCGTTGGATAAAAACCGCAATTTTTATACGTGTGCATGTCAAACAAATTTCGTTGTAGAAGGGTCTAAAAACAGCACAAACAACATTTTCCAAAAGACCAAAAGCGTGAAAAAGTATATTTAAACAAAACGCATTTGACTAGCAGGTCGAACAACTGATGTTCTTTAACCCTGCTGACTGCCATTGACGATTGTCAAATAAAATTGATCACAAGATGTTAATATAAATTTAATACGTCACAGAAAAAAAAAAAAAAAAAAATTGTTAACTTGTGGACAGGATGTTGTGCCACAAACATTCGGTGTCAATATTTCTTTAGTACACCATATCCGGATTTCGACAATAAATGTCTCTTTAGTGATGTTAGGGATCGAAACGGTATTTGGAAGGCCATATAAAAAGTACCCTCATTTTTTAGAGAAAGTACCCTCATTTTTAACTGACTCAAACGTACTTATACGTATATATATATATATATATATAGTTAACTAAACGGTATGGGGTTTTCACATTGATGAAGGCAGTAACACAACTATTTATATCTTTGTCATTTGAACTCTGGTGGATAGTTGTTTTATTAGCAATCAGTTTTAACACCACTGATTCGGACAATCACAGAAATTAGTTCATATTTGACACAAAATTTTTCCTACGCATAGGTCCCTGTGTAACTTTCAAAATCTGAGGAATATTTAGGTAATTTTGGTAACAAATAAAAACTGAATAAATTGTGATCGTTAAACAATTTTGACGTATAATTTTAAATAAAAAGAATTAAATTTTAAATTTCTGTTAGAGGCATACATGTTGATTTCTTTCAGTACAAAACACCCTAACGCGTTGCTTCTACATTCGATTTGGGAAATCCCGAATTTAACATACAATTCAAATGGTGTCTTGAATTAGCGGTGTACTTCCATCATTCTTAATCTACATCTCATTATTTTATATAAGTGCATATAGTAGATGGGATGAACATGCTCATCGATATAGAATTAAAAGTATTTCAGTATCCTCTTAACACAAATTGTATTTATTGAAGTACATTAAAATGCTTGTCCCGATATTTTGGTGTAGAAGTGTAAACTATAGAACTAAAACATTACTCACATGGTTATTTTATTCCCTCCACAATCGTATCAATATAAATCACAATGTATAATTCTATTCTCCGGTTTCATTTTTTGAGCAGATAGTCATGATATATGTGTGTGAACTCATATTCTATGGGGAAAAACTATCACCCTTGAAATTTCTTCAATGAACTAATTTTTAATTCTAGTAATTATTCTTAAAGATTTAAAGAATGCAAGCGACGAGATGTACTTACTTACGTCAGTTTCTTTCTGCTTCAATATGAAATTATTTAAAATGACCAGGAATTAAGATAACAAAAGACCCACACACACATTTAATTGGTTGAGTGGTTTTATTTTGTCGGAATTTAAAGTTTATTACAAAATTTCCTTTAAAGGATTATCACAACATGTTTTTACCTCGTGATAATTAAAATTGTCACTATGAAACACGACCTACGTTGATCTCGTGTCAGATCCCTTGATTTTCGCCTGGACTTTTTTGTGGTAAGTGTCCTTTATCTCTAGTTTCTATGCAGTGTTATCCTTCATTTGTCTTTTTGAATATTACTTGTGTACTGTTTAGTTTTTATTTGGTGATATCGATTTGACGTGGCTCTGTACTTACATCCCGTCATTGTGTTAATGCGCTATGATAAATTTAGGTATCTTTTTCATTCATTTTTTCTTATGTGTTTTGTCTATGAGTCCTGTTGTGTTTCTTTGTTAACTGTTACATTGCTCAGTACTTGTACATCCCGTAATTGTGTTTTTGTGTTATTGTGCTATGGTTAAATGTTGTTTTCTTGTCTTGCAGTTTTGCTAATGTGTGTTTGTCTATATGCCGTTTTATGTTTCTTTTTTTAACATATTTGTTTGTTATTATAGTGATTAAGATTATGACACGATGTTGGCTGCTATATCAAAATTTTTGACATTTTTACCTATTGTGTCTTTTTGCTTTTGTTCACACATCGTTGTCAATATAATGGAACTGTACGTGACTTTCATACAAGCCAGAGGTTTATATAGCTACAAAACCAGGTTTAAGCCACCATTTTCTACATAGGAAAACTCCTGTAACAAGTCGGGAATATGAAATTTGTTACTAGCATCCATTTGTTTTTTTTTTGTTTTTTTTTAACAACAAATATAGTCTTTATTCTAAAGATATCTTGTTACAATTATACTTCACTGTCTAAGCGCCAGTGGAGTATTCCTGTGAAAAAACTTCTGAGTTGCCAGGAACATACTCAGAATATAATAAACAATATTACATAAACTATTACAATATTTTCAACTTATTCTATTAAATCAATTTCTTCAAATTTATGAAAAATACATTTTCAGAAATTATTTTGCTTTCCTTCATAACCCTTCTTAATTCCTTTATAAACAATTCATACACATCTATATATTTCAATTTTTGCTCTGAAACATAGTATGACTTGAAAATGCAAAAACCTAAAACTGTCAAAAAATAGTTCAAACCATAATAACCTTTATCTGATATTTTGTATCCAAATACTAATTGTTTAACTGATATCTTATTTTTAAAATTGAGTTGTGCAAGAAGATGTTCCACTTTATCCCAAAAGTCTTTTAAAAAAGAACATGTTATAAAGAAATGAAAGTAATCTTCCTCTTCTGTTTGACAAAAATTACATTTACTATTTGTTGATGTGTTTGAGCTTTTGATATTGCCATTTGGTTATGGACTTTCCTTTTTGAGTTCGGTTCTTTTGTGATTTTACTTTTTGCATACTGTTTTGTCAATCTATTTATCTTTTATACGATTTGGTATGTTATTATAGTTGTTTTGAAATATTGAAATACTATTCTTTCTGAGTAAAATTCTTAAGAGGTCATAATGTAAGTATACACCTACCTACAAAATCAGTAATTCAGTAATTCAAGAAAGAATGTCATCCTGTACCGGATGATACTGATTACACCATATCACCAAAGAATTAACAAGAAATAATTGGCATTACAAAGCTAATGAAAATCACAACAAAGGATATTAGAAACTTCTACATTTATCTTCAGTAAATCATCTGGTAACACGAAATAACAACATCTATGGTATTCCCTGAACTGTTAAGGTTGAATGAATATATAAATTCGAAAGCTGTATACAAATTACTGGCTTACATTCATTCTCTTTCATAAGTAACCGTGATATCTAGTAAACTTCTAATAGTGCTAGTACGGCAATCGATCACATAGCGAAACTAGGACATTTCAATTTTCTTTTTATTATCTCTATAACTAAGTAAAAAAAGTCGACCTAAACGCCACTTATATTTATTTGACCACTCATAATACAATATATACCAAATATCGGATTCAACTCAATATCCAGTTGATAAATGAAAACTTAAAAGAAAAACACATCCATTTATAAACATTTTGAAACTCAATCTATATTAGTATAAAAATATCTGGGGAAAGACGGACTAAGAGGGTAAATGCTAATATATAAGGGCATACGATACAGTTACAGGGGAGGTTATGACGTTGCTAACGTTGATTATTATACTTCACGTTTAAATGCCATGTTTTGATTGGCGAAAAAGAGGGTGTTAGTTTACTCTATCAAATAGCTGAGAGGGTGACATTTTTTTGCATGAACTCCCTGAGGGGTTCATGCTTATATATTGGCGAGTTTTTGATGTGTCTATGGGCCACTCGATATCTCTCGGCCGGAAGTCAGAAAAAATTCTCGGAATGTCTCGAAAGTTTTCGGTCATTTATACAGGTCTTAACAGGTTGTTATCTGCGTCTTTGATATGATCCCTTGATGGCCCTTGACGACACAATTATATTTGTTTTAAAACGACAACTGTACACTGTGTGTATATGGGTCAATTATAACGTGGTATTGTATGTTGTCTCGATAACATGTGAATTAATTATGTGTGAAGATTTAACCACGGGATACTGAGTGTGTATCATCATAGACTTACGGGAGAGAAGAATTTGGTTAAAATATTGATATTAGATCGGAAAACAGAAAGATAATAATTATATTCTTATCAAAAGTATTTACAATTGTAATTCAATCGGAATCAAAGAAATGTATACAAAATAGATACTGTATTTGTGTTTTTCAACATTCATTTGTAAAGGAAACATAAAAATCAAATATAAATAAATTCTTGCATCCTACAAAAAAAAATGTTTATAAACAATTAATCATTATATTTCTACGTTAATTATTTCATACCATTTTATTATTTAGGTTTTATGAGAAATTACTATTTATTTTTTTGTATTGTAATAATTGTATCCATAAAACGGAAAGTAAGATAAATTTAGTAAATATTTAAATATTAAACAGTTGTGAATAAAACTACTTGTGTGTTTTCAATTCATAAAGCATGATTTTAAATCCTTGCAATTCACAAATTTACAACAATCACAACAAAATTTAATTACAACCATTATGTTGATCATTTTATACCGTTTTAGTTAGGACTTAGAAGTTTTTGCTTATATTTTTTATAGTAATATATAGCATATTAATCTATAGCAATAAAAAAATCATAATATCTAATAAAATTTGTAGATTTAGCTAACTAAGTCCTTATATTTGTATAAAGTAACATTCGTTTATAATGGAAAATAGTTTTAACGTTGATTCAGCTACAATTAAAAATTGCTTGCCGGTGCTCTCTGTGATTACAATAAGATAACGCTGTTTCATTTCCCAAAAGAAGATAATTAATTCGATGTACAATCATAGTGATGAACGGTTCTTTATATTGGTATGTGATCATTTTAAACGTTTCAAATTTATGAAATTATATTCGTACATCAATGTTTTTGAGACACCAATAACAAAAACTGAAATATATTGAATTGATACACTATGTAATTATTCAAATTATATCAGAAACGTAAACTTAATTATAAAATAATGAACCTGTTAAGGGTAGAGAATACTCGCATAACTTTTTCGAATGGACACATAATACAACGAAATGTCACTCTTGCATACCAATGGCACATCAATAGAATATTTTAACTGCGCAATCGTCCGCCACCTTCAATGGTGATTCTAAATTATAAATATAACCAAAATTTGTTAATCTATAAATAGTGAAGACCAATGAAAGCTAACCCACTCTAAAAATATTTTTTTGCAATTTTTAAAACTTCCTCAGAAAAATGCTCGAGCCACTTGACTTTCAAAGCTCAAAATTAACGTTTTTACACAACATTTGAATAAAGTAGTTAAAGATTATTCGCTTCTCAAAGTGTAAGACGCAATAAAAATCGTATGCTTGCACCTTCCTACAGTAATACGGATTTAGAATCATAATATTCAAAACAGTGTGGTCCTGGCCATTGGTTGACGACCTTAATTATCCCACTGACTGGGACAGATTAGGTGAACGTTTGTCTGTAACGACCATTGCTCACTTCTTACTTATTATAGAATTTAAACTGTGGGGTCACCAAAGGTTCTTAACGCCTCTAATAATAAAAGAATTCGAAAAATTATTCATCAACACATTGTATTATTCCGGATTCGTTTTTCGAATTGCTTTATTTAGGTGTTGAGAACCTTTGGTGACCCCAGAGATTCAGTGTCTTTAACAAGTACATAGTGAGCAGTGGTTGTTACCGACAAACGTTCACCTAATCATTGTCCCAGTCAATGGCATAATTTAGGTCGTCAATCAATGGCCAGGACCACACTGTTTTGAATATGATTCTAATTAAGTCCTGAACATTTCGACATTTCTTCGTATATTTATAACAAAACCGGTTTTAAGGTGGCACGGTAGTATTTGCTTTCCAGAATTTAGGTTGCTCTTTTGTGTACCCTACTTAGGTAAATGTATCTAAACAGTGTGATAGGACAAAAATACAGTATCAACTGAACATACTTTCCCAAACTGAGTGATGAATCAGGTGTAGAAAAATATGAAATAATTTTATATACAGATGAAAATGAATTTTTGAGAATTTTTTAAAATTTTGCATTCACTGCACCATAAAAGACCTAAAAGTACTAGTGGCCTTAGGATTTTAAAAATAGCAAAAAAAGTAAACGGTCATGGTACATATCCAAATTCATTTCTGAATGGTAAAATGAAAGTACTTCAGTTAACTGTGAATGTAGAATTTTTTGCAGTGTTAGAAAGTGGTGAAAATTCTAAAAAGGCTATCATTATCCCATATGGCCAGGAAATACTACCGTGCCACCTTAACCAAATCACAAATACGTGTTAAGATCCGACTAAATACCTATTTCCCGATATGGTCAGGTAAAACTGCTATAATAATATATTCACATAATGGAATGTTAGAATTTAAAAGTAGATTCATTCGATAAATAAACTGTCCGTTCGTAAATACTTGACGTTCGTGTTTAATGATATTATATTTATTCAAAAGAATTTGAAAAAAAAAAAAAATACTAACAGGTACGTTAGTTTTTTTTTATAAAATTCAAATTCAATTTTTGATTGTTTGTTTTAATAGTTTAACCGTATAGCATCTACATATTTGTACTATATGGTACGGTTTTGAAAATTGTGTTCATTGTGTTGACCAACTATCCTACACCTCTTGATTCATTTACATTATAGATCACATTTCAAAAGCACACTATCGATTTGCGTTCTCAAAAATTCCGGATAAAATGTCAATGAATCAGGAGTCGCAACATTTAATGTAGGCCGTTTGCCATTCGAATTCAACTATTAGATTAAGATATGTGATGATGCAAATGCGTATTCTTTTCCTGAGTATTAGTGAGATGCTTTCTAGCTATTTACTATTTCGTGCGTTAAGATACTAATTGCATGCAACATTATTAAATTCACTCGTGCAAACTTATTTTTGTTTTTGATACCTAAATTCAGGACACGACAGAAAGAGCTTCACGTGTGACTTTCAAGCACGGTCAGGATTTCTAACGGTATTCTGACCTCGATTTGTTTCTCTTTTGTTTCTTTTTTGAGTCACTGTCCTATTACTAACTATGACCTTTTTGAAAAGCTAAGGATTGTCTTCACAAGGAATAGATTCCTTAACTATGTAATGTATTTAGCCTTATAACTTTTATAATTCGAGCGTCACTGCTGCTTTTGTTTTGTATCTACTGAACTCGTGTCTGGCGTACATCATATTAATTCTGGTATCTTTTTATATCTACATACCTTTTTATATAAATTGGTTATTTTGAAAGTGCGTACATGTATTCATAAACTTCTGAAGTAAGAAATTCTTCGGCAAAACTAAGTTTCCCTGTAGAATGTTTGAATTGATTTAAGTCAAATCAGGAAATCCTTAAAATTTGAGATGTTTTATGAGACCAAAATAAGTCTCTTCATAAGAGGTCCCAATTAATTGCATGCCACAGGTTTCACCGCATACAACATCTACCATGAGTAAAGTCAGCTTCAAATACGAGTTGAGAATATAAAGGCATTCATGTAGGAAACAAAATATAAAGATACGATAGATAAAATAAATGCATCCAGAATTCCACATTATAAAGCAAACTGAGTAGGTTTGTGCAATTTGCATAAGTCAACCGGTTAGTAGCAAATAGAATTTGCCAAAAGGTTATTATCGGAAAAATTATGTACATTCCCAAGTAATAAATAAAATAGTCGAGCTTTAAAATAACTATTCAAGTAGAAGCTGTAACTATATACTTTCAACTGGATTCTTATATTCACAGTCAATTATTTCATTTCAAAAGCAAACACAAATTCAGCAACAAGCTTTTGGTGACCCGGCAGTCAGCAGTCTTAGGTTCATGTATTGATTTTCTTTTTTTTAAAGAAAGCAACTTGTTTTAATGTTACCCTTTTGTCTAGACCAATCAAAAATCGACAATTTAAAGGAAAATGTTTTCTAGGGGCAACACTCTGCTCTATCACCCTCTGAGTTACGTGTTATTTATATATTGTTATTTTCGCGACGTCAAACTATGACTTATTGGGAAAAGATTCAGTTTTCGACTATTTTTCGGCATTCAAACACTTTTCTAACTTGAAAACGAGTTCATGGACCCCTCTTTTTTTTTTAAATGCCATTTGTCTTGATTACCTTAGAAAACTATGAAGGCCAATTTCATGAAAACGTAAATAGTGCATTTTGGTTTAATTTATTGATAAATATACAGCAAAAATAGGCGTTTGTTTTACATTCGTGAATATTTGATATATATGAGTTATTTGAAAAACAAATTGCACAAAAAAAAGACCTTAATATAAGACAGAATTAACAAATAATTTAACAAAAAACAGCTTGTGTTTATCTTTTAAAACAAAAAAGTTAATGTATTTCTGTCGAAAGGAAAAATACGTCCACACCTCCGAATTTTGAGCAATTGTATTAGATTTGGACCTCATTTCACTCAAAAAGTAGCACATGAAGGTATATATTTTATTACATATTTCATTTAATCAGGCAAAAATAGTCTATATACAAATTGTCAGCAAAATTTAAATATGGGATCAAAACTGTATTGTATGCTCTTTTAATGCTAAGTCAAAAGTAAAATCACAAAAATACTGAACTCAGAGGAAAATCAATTTGGAAAGTCCATAGTCACATGGCAAAATCAAAAAACAAAACGCATCAAAAACGAATGGACAAGAACTCAAACGATTTTTTTCAGTCAGAAGTAGAGTAAAACTTAACTAGTACAATACCTAACCACTACTGACTTGCCCAAATATAAATAATTAGGACACAGTTCGACTGATATCATTCTTCTTGCATTGTTTGTTGGTTCCCTGACGTCCATTGGCAAATGTTTCATGCATGTCAAGGACGAGAATAAATTTAAAGCTCTACTTTAATCATATATGAACACGTTATTGAGCATGTATATCAGGTATGTCAAACTCCAGATAAAACTGGTAGAGTGACCCTCAATAGGTTATTATAATATTAGCAGGTGCAACAAGCCAAAACAGTGTCAGATTTTAAAACATAAATGACAGAAGTTATTTTTTACGAATCATTTTTGACATAGTAATAAATAGATATGTCTATAATGCATTGTAGACAGTCTAGACTCATTCCAGAGGCTGAAGGGTAGAGAAACACACATGCATATATATTGTTTTGAGAGACATTAAAAAATAAAAAGCTTTCTGATCAAATCACTTAACTTTTTGACTTATTTCATTTAAATCGGATTATATTTATTATAGACATCAAAATATGGAGATAGAAAACAGAAGGCTCTCATTACAGGTAAGCAAAATGAATTAACTGCATGTAAAAATTACTTTTTTTTTTGGCTTTCCATCTAAGGTCGATCCTAATTTCCATTCAGTATACCCAATGGCAAATAGAAAGTAATACTCCATAAAACTTGAACATATCATTAAGACCCCGCTGGTTACCCTACAGTGATTAGTATTTCCATCAGTCCGTCCGTCTGTCGTACCGTCCGTCTGTCCGTCCGTCCGTCTGTAACAAATTGAATCCGGTCTATATTTAGAGAAACGTTATGATTTCATACCTTATACTTGACACACATAGGCTGTGTCATAATGTACATGTACTGTGGATTCATTTATTTTCGTGGGTACCAATTTTCGTGGTTTGAGGAAAACTTGCATATTCGTGGATATTAAAATTTGTGGTTTTTGTAACGTCTGCATACATTCCTTAAGAAAATTTGTAATTCGTTGAACATTTAAATTCGTGGTTCTTCGGTATCAACGAAATCCACGAAAATTGGTATGCAACGAATATTAATGAATCCACAGTATAAAGAATTTTATGTCAAAGGTCAAGGTCAGAAACTGAAGTTTTGATAAGTCGACAACCCTATGTCCTATATTACAGATCGTGTCTGGTCCATATCTAGAGAACCGTTATGATTTTAAAGTTTATTCTGGACATGTATTATTAACCAATACTAATGAGGGTGTGTTATATCGTATATAACACTTCCTATGTCAAAGATCAACGTCAACAACTTTTTTTTCAGTTGTCAACCCCATGTTCTATGGGTTAGCTACCTTTTTGTAACACTTGCTATTTACAGTATATGGCTCTCATCTTAATGATGTCTATTTCTAGATTATACGAAACAAAAGTTTAATAACTTTAACGGTTGACTGAGGATGTAAAATTAAAAACAATTTTAAATTGACTGATAGCGTTATATTGTCCAATTATTCTTAAAAAAACCTCTATGCTTTCATTCAGAAAAATGAAGACACTATAAACTCAAGTGAAACCTCGGAAGAGAAGAAAGAAGAGCGGGAACATTGGTCAGGCCAACTCGATTTTATCCTGTCATCAGTTGGTTATGCCGTCGGTATTGGTAACATATGCAGGTTTCCATATCTATGTTATAAAAACGGAGGAGGTACGTGAATTTTAATTTGTCTGACCAATACTCATTTTGATCAAAATTCAAATCTATCGCAACTCGTTTTACACCAGATTTCATTCCAGCATTTCTCAAGAAAATACATGAATATAACAGTTGGTATCCTTCTTTTGATGTGTTTGAGCTTTTGGTTTTACCATTTAATTTTGTTTATGGACGTTCCGTTTTAAAATTTCCTCGGGGCTTGGTATTTTTATGATTTACTTTTTCATTATATATAACTAGTTATAGATATTAAAAAACCCATCAAATTCAAATGTTCATGAATGATGATCGAAAGACACTTTTATAGTCTGAGATGTCATGATAGAATAAAAATAAAGTATACTAGTGCATCATTCGGCTAGGCTTAATATATTTTATAGATATAGGAAGATGTGGTGTGAGTGCCAATGAGACAACTCTCCATCCAAATAACAATTTAAAAATTAAACCATTATAGGTTAAAGTACGGCCTTCAACACGGAGCCTTGGCTCACACCGAACAACAAGCTATAAAGGGCCCCAAAATTACTAGTGTAAAACCATTCAAACGGGAAAACCAACGGTCTAATCTATATAAACAAAACGAGAAACGAGAAACACGTATATATTACATAAACAAACGACAACTGCTGTACATCAGATTCCTGACTTAGGACAGGTGCAAATATTTGCAGCGGGATTAAACGTTTTAATGGATCCAAACCTTCTCCCTTTTTCTGAAACAATAGCATAACATCACAACACATTTATGTATGGATGAGTGTATAAATAGACGCAGCTATAGATATATATAGGTGTATAATTATAAAGTTCTATGTCAAATAACGATTCAAGCATAAAATGCATAAGCTGATGATGTTAGAAATCTCGCACATATCCAACGGATACTGTAAAATTCTTAATTAGCGTGGAACATTACGAGTAAAAATTGTCGATATAACGAGGGTATCTTCAGCCCAGTAGTCAGCATTTCGGTGTTGACATGAATATCCTTTGTGTGGTCATTTTTTATAAATTTCAGGTTAACAAAACTTTAGATTTTTCGAAAAACTAAGGATTTTTTTTATCCCAGGCATAAATTACCTTACCCGTATTTGGCACATTTTTTTGGAATTTTGGATCATCAATGCTCTTCAACTTCGTACTTGTTTGACTTTTATAACTATTTTGATATGGACGACACTGGTAAGTCCTATGTAGACGAAACGCGCGTCTGGCGTACTAAATTTTAATCCTGGTACCTTTAATAACTATTGTAAAAGATTTCAGTGAACATTATAGGTGGTCATTATACATGTATATAAACTCATCATATATACCAGGACTTAATTTTGTATATACGCCAGACGCGCGTTTCGTCTACAAAATGACTCACCAGTGACGCTCGGATCCAAAAAAGTTAAAAAGTCCAAATAAAGTACAAAGTTGAAGAGCATATGTGTGTTGCTGGATTCATAACTTATATAAAAAATTATTTCCAGGATGAAATGCAACTCATCCCTGATTCACCAAACAACTGCAATCAAATGCTAAATCCTCGTCTCATGCGGAAATGAAAAAAATTGTCCAAAAGTTTTTCAATTAGGATGTACCTGATTATTTTAACCTTTCTTTCATCATTATTGAAACAAACCGTATAACCGGCCATCGGAAATGCAGATGCAATATATAGCAGACAAAAAAACACCTAAGAATGAAAATCTGGATCATAGATTTTATATGGAATTGTATCTCCAGTGACTCTTAATTTTCGTTTCAGTAATTAAAGTTATGTAAATACAAATAATGTAGTCGCATTGTTTCCGACAAAATGATTCAACTCTTTATTATATTTTTCACTATCTTTTTTAATTAAGTTTACAAATTCTGTGGTGTTTACAAATTTCCAATGTCATTTTACAGGAGCATTTTTAATTCCATATCTTGTATTTATGGTCATTGGTGCTGTGCCAATATATTACTTAGAGTACGGGATATCTCAATTTTCAAGCAGCAGTGTTTTAACCGTCTGGAAGATATGTCCACTTCTGAAAGGTATGTAAAACATTTAACAGGAGCAATGTCTATTTAAAAGGAGCAACACCTATTTAACAAGAGAAACACAAATGTATCAGAAGCAACACCTTTTTAGCAGAAGCATAACTTTTGCTGATCGGTCGATAAAATACAAGAATATAGATATCACAATTTGAAGTTATTAAACAACAAAGGGAGGCGAAAGTTATCAAACGGGCGTATAACTTTGCTCATTGTTGAAGGCCGTACGCTGACCTATAGTTGTTAATTTCTGTGTCATTTTGGTCTCTCTTGTGGAGAATTGTCTTATTGGCAATCATACAACATCTTCTTTTGTATATACACACTCACAATCCAAAAACATTAATAAACTGACAACGTTATGACATTTTAAAAGAAAAAAGACAAATATCTTTACACAAAACACTTAAATAGAAGTCTAAAGGCAGAGCCACAAGAACAAACCAAAAAACGGGAATTGATTTTATGTTCTCAGAAAGGGTAAGCAGATCCTGTTCCACATGTGTTACCCGTCTTGTTGCTCAAGCAAGTACAAACCCGGTGACAAGTAGGTCAAAACAATAACACATTTGGTGTCTTTTGATATTTAGGATAAAATACTATTTATGTAACTGGTGGTTTCTTATTTGGAAAAATAATAATAAAAAAAAATAATGCATATTTTCACATTTGAAAGAAATTTTATTTACACTGATTTATCGATGTTTTTCTTTCTTCAAAACCAGCATTTAAACCTTATCTTTTTGAATTATTTCTTTTTTAGGAGTTGGTTATGGAGCTTTAATAGTTTCTGGGATATTTTGTGTTTACATCAACATATTTCTGACATGGATATTGTATTTTCTGTACAAATCAATGACACCGATTCTGCCATGGAGCAATTGCAAGAATGAATGGAATACAATGCTCTGTCATAATAGTCCCGCAGATAATGAATCAAATCTATTGTTAGCGCATAATACGTCAGCCGTCAATGGATCTAAGTATACTAGTCGTGTATTCCCTCTTAATGAGATCAAAATGACTGCCAGTGAAGAATTCTGGAAGTAAGTATATCGTTTGTTACTGTATACATCACTTTTATGAATATATCCAAACAATATCCATTTCCGTTTAACAAAACCAAAAGAACTCGTCTGCGATGATGCCTTTATCATAGTATGCGATGATGCCTTTATCATAGTAAATAAATTTTAATCTGAAGGAATTTTATTGGCATAAATCATTTATAAGTGATAAATGTATTTTCCCAGATGAAGGATTCTACGGAAGCGTATTAGCGCCACACATTTCTTTTTTATTTTTCTTCCTATGTTTGCGTTGTAACGCAAACCTTTGCGTTGTAACGCAAACCTTTGCGTTATAACGCAAACCTTTGCGATATAACGCAAACCTTTGCGTTATAACGCAAACCTTTGCGTTATAACGCAAACCTTTGCGATATAACGCAAACCTTTGCGATATAACGCAAACCTTTGCGTTATAACGCAAACCTTTGCGATATAACGCAAACATTTGTTTTATCTTATTTCTTATTTAAGATTCAAAGGAAACAGTAGTTATTAATGGAGGAGGCTGGATATAATAAAATTTATCACCTTTGTAGTAATTGCAAAGTAAACTACTTGAATAATTAGATCATATCAATGACTAATAATGAGCATAATAATATAAGAAGATGTGGTATGAGTGCCAATAAGAAAACTCTCCATCTAAGTCACTATTCGTAAAAGTAAACCATCATAGGCCGAATTACGGTCTTCAACACGGAGCATTGGCTCACACTAAACAACAAACTATAAGGTCCCCAAAAACGATATCCAAGTTACTACTAGTATATATATTACAAAGAAAATTGAGTAAATTGAGGTTATACCTAAGAAAAAAATCAACCCTGCTAATATAGCTATAACCGAATATAAATATACTTTCAAAGTAAGCTCTCGTTTGAGAACTGTGTAAAGTAGGTTACATTCAAACAAGCTACCCTTTGGCAATAAA
Source organism: Mytilus trossulus (assembly GCF_036588685.1). Lineage (NCBI taxonomy): Eukaryota > Metazoa > Mollusca > Bivalvia > Mytilida > Mytilidae > Mytilus > Mytilus trossulus. The sequence goes on along the minus strand of NC_086386.1, from coordinate 36,765,345 downwards.
TGTATAGAATGAAGATGTTTCATTAATAAAATTATGTTCTCTCTATTCAAATTGCTACCCAAGCATCTTAAAAATACTTCATTATATTGAAATGAAAATTCAATGACTTTCTATAAAAGAATCTTGATCATATTCTGAGATTTAAAAAAAATGTTTCCTTATTAATAATTCATTTTAAAGCAGAAAGATCATTTTGTCTATTTGACTTGGAGGTTTCACAATTGTATGACATTATTTTTGATCTTTCAATTTTAATATGACTATATATATCAGTCTTAATTTATGTATAATTGCACTTCAATTATTCCATTATTCCTATGCATATTTATCATAATGATTTGGCCTTGTATGTATGTTTCTTTTTTTATCTACTAGTAAATCACATCCGAAATGAATGACAGACGGACATATATACAAAACTTAATGAATAATTGAAATAAAGATGTTTGCGTTATAACGCAAAGGTTTGCATTATAACGCAAAGGTTTGCATTATAACGCAAAGGTTTGCGTTTAACGCAAAAGGTTTGCGTTATAACGCAAAGGTTTGCGTTATATCGCAAAGGTTTGCGTTATATCGCAAAGGTTTGCGTTATAACGCAAAGGTTTGCGTTATAACGCAAAGGTTTGCGTTATATCGCAAAGGTTTGCGTTATAACGCAAAGGTTTGCGTTATATCGCAAAGGTTTGCGTTATAACGCAAAGGTTTGCGTTATAACGCAAAGGTTTGCGTTATAACGCAAACACATAGGAAGAAAAATAAAAAAAAAAAATGTGTGGCGCTAATACGCTTCCGTAGGATTCATTGTTGTGAATCTCGACCCTTAAATTTCGACTCGACGGACTCATTCACAATTTGTATATATATCAAAAATTTTGTGGGAACTTGTGCGTGGAAGTTCTGGCTTACACAACATTAACTGTGTAAAATAAACATTTACATCCGATTTCACTGAGTGTGTACGCAAAGGTTATGTCTTTGGTTAGCTTGCTTTCTAGCTGAACCGTTAAGTCATTGTTAGGTTAGGTAAACTATCCTCCTTTAAGAGTAGAAAGGTCCGACAGGTAAACAATCATGTTTGTAGGACAAGGCTACTTCAAAAGGAGGGTACTAGTATACTTTTACCTAACAATGACTTCACGGTTCAGCTAGCAAACAAGCTAACTAAAGATATTACATTTAGCTACACACTCATTGAAATCGGCTGTATTACTTATAAATTCCACCAAAAGCACTTGACCAATTATTTTACCAACTTCAATATTTCGCCTATGTAGGAACTATGCATGATGCAATGAAACGAGTTTATAACATTGCTGTATGAAATCTACTGTGAAGTACAACAACCGATCGAGATATAATACAAATGTAACTGTAGGACGTCGTGATTTCTCAGGAAAAGTTTAAAAGCTATTTTCCTAAGGCATGTAGTTTAAAGGTTTGCTTGGCTTGTTTGTTTTGTTTATATTAATGTTTGCTCAAGCATTGTAAGTTTTACAATTACAATCACCTAACACATGTAGGTTGAGCTTTAACTTGTATAATGCTATTGGATCATGAGCAAACTTTTATACAAACAAAGCAAGCAAACCAACCAAATCTTGAAATTACATTAGGGAAAACATCTCTTGATATACTTTCAGCTTGATGTCAGTTAATGCGAGCATTTTATAACACGATGCAATTTGTTATTATATTAGGTGTTTTATGATTTTGTTGTCCTTATGTTATGTTTACATTTGTACATCACATATCCTTCCATTGTATCTATTTATGCATAACTTGTCTGTTACCATGTGGCTCACTAATCAATAAAATATGTTAAGTTGATTGGTCCGTGTTTTACGACACTTTAAGAATTGTTATCTTTTTCAAAGTGGTCTCTTTTTATTGACGGAGGAAGACCGGAGAGAACCAACGCACTTCTGTCAGAAAACAGACGATCCTCGGCAATTTAGATTTGAGTAGAATGCACATGCCACGTGCGAGATTCGAACTAACAACCTCAGTATTGGTTGGCTAGTGACAAAAAAAAAAATATTAATAGGCTAAACATGCAATATTTACAGTATAATCCTAATAAGTTAGAATTCTAATAATCCACAGGAGCCGGTCTAACTATTTTCAGAAGGGGAAAAGGGGGGGTGTTCAACCATATGTCCTCATTCAAATGTATTCATCGTTCCAAACAAATGGGGTCCAAACTTCGGACCCCCTGGATTGCATTTGGCCACTGATCCAACACGTTGTAATGTTTCTTACTGAAATGAGATCTTTCTTTACGTAGTTATGTACTTACCTTAGCAATATTTTCGGGAAAATCTCGGAATGGTGATAAAGTTTCCATTGTTTTAATTAACTCCTTTGGAGGTGAAACATCGTAGAGTATAAATAATCTTCCATGTTATTAACAGATTTTTTTTAAAAGCCGACACTTACATGTTTCAATTGTCAATTGTCAATTATTATAAATCAATTCTATTTAATAGAAGTTATCATGTTTGTTTTATGAATAAATCAAATATTGTATCATTTGAATTCTATATACTGGTCAGTGTTCAAAACCAAGTTTCTATGTTATCCAAATTAAAAGTTTTAATGTAGCCTAAGTATAAAATCTAAACAAAATATACGTTTCTAGTAATAGTCGAGAGAATACAAAATAATATTGAATTAATAATTAAAATTAATAAATAAATTATGTTTGCCTTCTGTCTACGTATGTTTAAGTCCATACACATTTATAAAGTTACACATAAAGTGACAATAAGGGAATAAATGCCATTTATTTGGACAATATTTACAATGATGTCTATACTGAAATCAACTGTTATCATCGCACTGTGCAAATAAATTCTGAATTACTGCGAAATTTTAAAATTGCTTAAAATATCGACTGTATTTTATTCAAATATATGTACTGAGATGAGGGGTACTGACAGATGTACAGTATGTTCTCGATATTATCCCGAAGTTTGTATTCTTTATCTGTACACGAAGATATAAAATAACAAAAACTTTCAACAAAAACTGCTAATTACTATTAGAAAAGGTATTCAAATCTACTAGTTAAAAAAAAAAATTGATTGTTGATAATGATTTAGTGATATTTGGTGTTTAATGCCAATTTTATCATTATTAGCATTCTCCTAGTGACCTGTTTTTATCGACGATGGAAGACTAAGTGAACAAAATGTGACGTGTACCTATATTTTATCATATACTTAGACTAAATAACATATGAGTTTTACCGTATGATAATAGCATTAAATAAAAGTATTTTCCATATTTTTGGAATTGGTGCTTAGCGGGCTGATATGAAAAGTTTATCACATGCTTCGATTGTTATCACATGCCTTTCCGTAACGTTATGACATGGCATTCCGGTGATACTCGGCAAATTTCGGAAAATACACCTCAATGCTACGTTTTCAGTGAAAAACATTACAAAGTAGTGTACAAAGCAATTATTTGAAAACTGGAAAGTATATTGTGTAAAATAATGAAATTAAATTAAAAAGTATACATATAGATATATTAAATAAATGCATTTTTTAAGTTTTTCTGAAACATAATTTAGAAAGTTACTTTAAAAAAAGTTGACTTTTCCAACCAATGTTCATTATGAGTATTGTTGAATTATTTTTTTGTCGATCCGTCCATATAAAATGTGTTTTTTTTCTCTGCTGAGGCATATGATAGAAAGATTTCTTATTGAATGTATCAAATTTAGGGTCCGACGTCGGGGACCCTTTAACTCTTTCAACTTCTTTTCGGGAACCACGTAAAAGGATCAATATATGAATATGTTATTTTTCTCCACTGTTGAAGCATATGATAAAAAGATCATAATACATGTCATTTTTCATATATCATGTATTATCATATATTGTATAAAATATTACTAAAATTTTACAGTTCAATAACGTTTGAAAATATCAAAAGGCTATGAAAGGATTACTAGGTTTATTGATCAAATTCTTAACAATTTCCATAGCGGGCTGATAAAGGTACCTTTATTGACTGCTTCCGGAATGTTATCACATGCCTTTCCGTTAATACCACAACCTTGGGCCGATAAAGGGTTTGGTATGAAAAATGCCATGTAATAATCTATACTTATCAGCCCTCGGTCAATATCAGCCCTTGAGCCATGTGGCTCTTGGGCTGATATTGAACCTAGGGCTGATATTACATGCGATATGAAAAATGTCATGTAATAATCTGATAATATCGTACGTGTAACAAAATAAGTTATGACCCCAAACAGCCTTCCATAGAATTCACAACGATAATGACTTCTTTCGACCATTCGGTCACCGAGGTCACTTTAAAAAAATAATCTCGATCAAAAATTTATACGAGCTTAACTTTTGTACAGTGGAATAAATTCCAAGACTGACAACTAACTGTCGAGACCATTAGTATTTCAATTGACGATGTTCGAAATCTGGCAACGTTTGATTGATTATGTCCGTGGGCAAACCTTACTTAATTTGACGATAAAACAAGCTTAACGTGTAATGCTAGGTAAAGACTATGAGTGCATTACTTTCTTACACGAACGATGCAAACAGCTAAGCGCAGACATGGTTTGATCATTTCTTTCAAACATACGTTTGCAAAATTTATATAAACTTTGACAAACTATGCACACGTTAAACATGCGTCTGCAGTTTGTCGTTTGTCGTTTGTACAAAGTTTTTAACGCTACATTTGTTTCTAACTTCGACCTGATTAATCGAAGTATTTGTTTCTACGTTTATAAAAAGTCTGTTTACCAGCAACATCTGCATGCATTACTGAAAGTGCAAACAGGGTCAATAAAGACTTATTAAACGATGTATTCGTTTCTACCTTTGTAGCGTTTAGAAAACAACAACAAACGCGACACAACGTTTACAAAATATTGGTTAAAAAGAAATGCGGCCTTAGTTTCCGCATCTACTTGTATTGTATTGTAATGAGCCAACTTTCAAGCAAGGAACGAAGCTAATAAACCCGGCAATCGAACGCAGGACTTCGGGAATGTCCGGAGAGCCGACAACCTTGCTTCGTAAGTTGGTCTTGAGCTATTCATTTATCACTTTGATGATACAGAAAATAATGTTTTGCTCAGATCCACATACTCGATTGAAGATACTGTTAATTGGCGTTTGAAGTACTGTTTTATCAAGAAATTGAAAGCTTTTCCCAAATTTATATTTATATTAATTATTTTTATTCATTGATATATATTTTTTTAATAATTTCGGGTTTTTCAGAACGCATAATAATTCTTAATGATCAAAATCAAAATCTTATAACGTTCATAAAGGTGAAATTTCATGTATAATTTATTTTTCAAGACGTATTAAAAAAAATTATAATAGAGATCTTTCGCAAAATGAGCCAACTTTGCGCTTTGAGCCAGAATTAAATGAATGATATTTGCAGATACAATGTACTGCAAATTACAGTAGGGATAGAGGATATAGGAGGAATTAGACTGGAACTTCTTGTATGTCTGGCTATCGCTTGGCTTATCATCTTTCTTTGTTTATGTAAAGGAATAAAGTCTTCGGGAAAGGTATTTTGTAGCTGTATGTCCGTCTGGAGGTCATGGATTGTATCAATGTTGACCTTCAAAAGTTTTAATTATTTTTGAAATGAAATAGATAATTGACATTAAGCATATTTTTTGTAATTTGGAATGAATTCCTAACCTCCAAACGGACGCGCAGATTCTGCACTAAGTTTGGTTATATAGAAAAGGTGATGTTGGGTAAATCGTTAACGAGACAGCAACCAAAAGCATAGAGTTGTACTGAAACTAAATATCTCTGGATTCATCATACGGCCTGTCATGGTTTTTAGACACAACCAAAAACATAGACCTGTACTGAAAATAAATATGTCTGGATTCAACATACGGCCTGTCATGGTTATAAGACAAAACCAAAAACATAGACCTGTACCTAAACATGAATATACTTAGATTCATCATACTGCAATTACTATTAGAATCAACATCATACGTGAATCTGTAAGGATTATTATGAGGGTCGAGATTCGGTTGACAATATTAGATGATAATGGGCCAACTTCACAATGAAAGACACACACAAAAAATAGCAGAGGAAAATATTTCAAAATTTTCACGTCAGCGAAACACGCGCGACAGATTTTTGGATACGAATTACTCAAGTCGTATTGAATCCGTACACTGAACAAAACATTACGATTTTCAACGCGACATTTCACAATATTGACGTCGAAAACAAATACAGATACATGTTTATTATTCATAGTATATTCTTGTCATTCTCATTTTACATTATGGATTATACGCATTTCATAATTATTAAAGTTGCATAAATTAGTTTAAATTGACGTCGAAAACAAATTCGGTGCATGACTATTCATAATATATGGTAATCTAATAATTCGCATATTACATTACAAATTTTAAAAATCCATCTTACAATTATCATATAGTTGCATAAATCAATTCATGTTTCGAAAAAAAAAGAGTGTGCATGTAATCTGTTTATTCGCATATTAAATGACATGCAAAAGAACCGAAATTTTATAATTATCATACTTGAACTTTTACATTCAGTTTTTAAATTGGCGTCGAAAACAAATAGAGTGAATGTATATTTATGATTCTACGCGTATATAGTGCAACAAAACGCGATTGAACATAAACAGTGTATGTAAAGTGCGGATCCTAAAATATCATTTTTACTGTATATGCCATAAATGTCTAATGTAGAATGATAAATAAACAGACGAACTTTTTTTAATTTTTGAAGAAAATGAAGAAAATGAGTTAAAATGTATATGTTCAGAAATGCATAATACTAATAAAACAAAGTAAGAGACGCAGCGGGGTTTTATAGCGCCTAAAGCCATCCAGCTGTGAAATATATACCAAAATAGGTGAATATTTATGACTTTTCACGAACAGATCGTGCAGGTGCTTTATAACTAACAGGTGAGATGTTGTTGCAGTAAAAAATATTCATTTTAATACAATTAAAAGAGATTAATACATGGCCTTTTCCGTATCAGCATGGGTATCATCCCGAGACCCCAATATCAGCCCGAGACGGAGTCGAGGCGCTGATATGGGTCGAGGGATGATACCCAGGCTGATATGGAAAATGCCATGTATTAATCCCTTTATCATATACTTCCGACAATAGTTTTTTTTAAGACAAATAAACAAATGCAACAACTAAAACAGTCAAAAACTTTATAAAGAAAATAAGTTATGAATCAAATATACTATAATTGGTCCAAAACAGCATCACTTCCTCCACATATATGTATGAGGGTGGTAAAGGGGGGGGGGGGGCTTGCACGAAGAAAACGTGAAATAAGACGTAATTTCACGTTGAACGTGAAATAATTTCTGCAATGTACGTTGCACGAAAAACAAATACTTTTATGCGAACCTTTGTAAGTCACTGTCTTCTTGTATATATTAACTCTTTGTTTTACTTGATATTCCCGATTTAGTATACACATTTATGATATAATTGGTTTACGGCTTTTAAACAAGTATTTCTTGACGATCCCTGCAAAGTGTTTAAATTTTATTTGAAAAATACCGAGCACGCAAATTAAGACTTTGAACATCACGATGCACGTTAAATTAAATAAGCAGAACACGTTGAACGAGGCACCCGTCTTCAACAGCACGACTGAACGTGAAATAAATAAGTAAAAACACGTTGAACGTGAAATAAAAAAAACGGCGATCACGTTGCACGAAAATAACCCTTTACCACCCTCATATATGGTGACATTTCCTATAAAGGCATTTTGAAACATTTAAAATTTGGAAGAGTTTTATGATCATTATTACTCCAGGTTTGTTGTACTATAAAATGATTCATAAATGCCAATGGCATTTGTTAGCAAGTACTTAACTATCCCCACAAAAGTTCACGTAAATTTTGACGTCGTCATAAAAAATATCTGACGTCACAATGGAAAAGTAAACAACTGATACAGGGAACACCGGAAGTAACTTGCACAAGAAGCACTGTTATGGTTTTTTTGCACGAGATGCCCCTGATATGGGTTATCAGACCGGGCTGATATGGGTTATCAGCCTGGGTGGGAAATTATGGCTTGTTTACTTCCGTTCGTTACACATATGCAAAAGCTATCATATTAATGCTAAGTATATGATAAATAAAGTTATATAACGTAGAATATGTTTTGTCATTCAGTTTCTTCATATTTAACTAAATTCCACTATGATGATTTCGTAATGCTAGTCATGTTTACTGTCGAATTATGATACTATTCTTTCATTTTCACTGTGGAGCGAATCATTAGTATTGTATATGCGGTTCATTTTCACTGTATATTGTTATCTATTACAGCTCATTTCTTTAAGCATGTAGAGCAAGTCTTTAGTTGACTTGCTTGCTTTTCTTTTATTGGATAATCATTATGATAACACCCAATGTAATTCAAATATTAAAAATACAGGTTAAACTATGCTTATTAATATTGTTTAAAAATGTCAATCTTATTAACAAAGTTTGTATAAACAATTTAAAAAACAAAGCAAGCAAGCCAACCAAAGTTTTGCTTTACATGTTTTAGGAAATTAGCTGTAAAGCCTTAATTTAGCCGACTTGCTCAAACAATAGATAAAGTAAGAGAAAGATTTGATAAAATTTAACTTACGGAGAAAGTTTGGTTTTAAAACACTCTAATATATTCAATAGAAATAACATTTATTTTAAATGTATTCCATTTAGTTTCTTATAAAGCGTATAGGGATCTTTATCCTTACTTTTTTATCCATTTCCATGACACTTCACCACTAATTACGTACATCTTGATATAGATTGAACCTTTGTTTTCCCGTTTAAAAGGTTTTACACTGGAGCCCTTTATAACTTGCTGTTCGGTGTGAGCCAAGACTCCATGTTGAAGACCGTATTTTGACGTATGATGGTCTACTTTTATAAATTGTGACTCGGATGGAGAGTTGTCTCATTGTCACATACGACATCTATATATGGCTCATTTTTATAAATTTTCTGTTTACAAAACTTTGAATTTTACGAAATACTAAGGATTTTCTTACCCCAGGAGTAGATTACCTTAGACGTATTTGGCACAACTTTTTGGAATTTTGGGTCCTCAATGCTCTTCAACTTTGTATTTGTTTGGCTTTTGAACTTTTTTGATCTGAGCGTCACTGATGAGTCTTATGTAGACGAAACGCGCGTCTGGCGTGTAAAACAAATTATAATCCTGGTACTTTTGATAACTATCAAAACGAAACGAGACGGGATAAAAAAATCCACGCTACTTTTTTAATATATTTATAATGGGCTTAATATGAGTCAGAATAGAGTAAAATAGTGGGTCGCATTTGGGTATAAGCGTGACGCCGGATTGCCGATTTTTTGCAAGCGTGACAGGTGAAAGTCAAATGATTGTGTCGTGAAAAACGAGAAATGAAGTCTAGCGGGACACGGATAATTACAAAGAATGAGAACTGCATAGTATAAGCGGGATACGGGAATCTGACAAAATAATAAGCGGAATACGGGAATCTGCCAAAACAGTAAGCGGGATTCGGGATCAGAACCCCCAATGAGACCCCCAGAATAAGATATTTTTGTATATAAGTCCTATTGTTACAGTCATGCCTTTAATAACAAATGTATCCGATGCATGCATTTTTTTTTATATTTTTTGTCCCTTTTTCAATTTTGTGGGGTCCAAATGTATAGACAAAATTCCTTTAATATAGATATTTGGGATTCGCTTACATGCTGAATCTAACCGTGTATCTAGTTTGGGGAAATTTTGCCTAGTTGCTGAAATAGCCCAAAAAGAGTTCCAAAGGGTCTAAAATCAACAAAAATGAATTGTAGCATGCATTTTGTGTACAATAACCCAAATGTGTATGGTTTTACCTCTGCGGACGTATCCATTCGCGGATCTAGAATTTTTTATTTTTAGAATCGCTTTTGTTACAAGTTTGAAAAGCTATATATTTGATGAAGAATGAACTAGGAGTTTGTATTTCAATTTGAAAATACATGTTTCATAAATCCTAAAGTCATCAACTAAGTTTTTTCGTTTGTTGCATGTGCATTTATCACATAATTCTACAATAAAAATTCCTCGCATCTTTGAAAACTCTACATTAATAATGACTGCACTAACAGTGATAATTCATCGCATCTATAGTTAAAATGGATCGCTTTCAATAATCGATATGCTATATTATGATGCTTTTATAACACTTATTTGAACTTTAATGCTATGTTTGTATATTATAAAGACATATCACAATGAAAATATGTTAAAACTTATCTTCAAATCACTTAACTTGATATTTTCAAAATATAAACAAATACAGTCTTCCCATGATCCTTTATTCTACAATAGACATACCCGCATATAACAGTAAAAATGAACTAGGTGGATTCGCACTTTATATACACTGATAAACCCTAAAATTGTGTAACAAAAGGGTTACATATATGCTAACTGTCAAATATCAGACAAAAATGATTTCCGGTCAAATCAAACAATATTAATGTATGCAATAAAGTAGTTTTCACCGGAATCGTCTATTTTTGAATGGTATGTGCATTATTCGAGTTAAAACTTTGAACATTATTGCATAAGTACATTAATACATACAGTACTATCATATTGTAGAACATTTTGTCTCATATTTTTTAATAGATAGTGTATGTGACTGTTACTTTTCCATACATAGTAATGGTCATCTTTCTTGTAAGAGCAGTAACATTACCAGGAGCTGCAGAAGGAATAAAGTTCTTTTTAATTCCAAAATGGCACAAAATGCTTTCTACAAAGGTACGTTCCAAGACATCGGAGGAATATGAATAATTTATAGTGCGACGTCTTCCTTGGGGCGAGTAGTATATTAACTAAGCGTGGATACCAAAATTAAGATTTTGTTTGGCTGACACACACACTTTGTCTACACAAACTCATCAGTGACGCTCGGATAAAAGTAGTAAAAAAGATCAAAGAATCACACTTATACTGAATAAAAAGGAGAACAAATAAAACAATACATTTCCAAGTAATAACAATTCTCCCCATGCTATTACATGTACTGCGATAGGAAGCTTGCTGAAGACACTTCCTGTATAAGCTTAAGACTTCATGTGGAGAGTAGATGAACTATAATTTATGATATAGACCTTCATTCTTGTTCAGCGAATACAATTTGATTTGATTTGAACTAGAAACAACAAAATTTATACTTAGAATAACTTATATCAATCCTAATTAGGAAGATATTTCCAACAGGTCAAATCTGCTCTAAATATATGAGAAATGACTTATAACGGAATGGTAATTTGAAATTTATTAAAAACAATGACCATCACTGCGAAGGTTGAACTTTTTAGATACATTTCAGTTACATGTGATATCGTTACTTGCCACAGTATATATGCACAACGTATTTTTGATTGTTTCAAACAGGTTTGGGGTGAGGCAGCAACGCAGATATTTTTCTCGTCTGGAGCCGGTTGGGGAGCACTGCTGACATTTGCAAGCTTTAACAAATTTCACCATAATATTCAAAGGTATGATCATGATAATGTTTTAATTTAATTAAAGTTTTGTATAATTTGATATTTCAATGAACCGTCAAACTTTACATACAAGGTACGAAAGATCTGTAGATAAATGGAACTACTTCCACGCGAAATTAGATTACTATCCCGAAAACATACTTACCGGCGACACCTTTTCAACTTTTGATCTTCAGTGCTGTACAACTTTGTACTTTTTTCACTTTCGATCTTTTATATCTGGTCGTCACTGGTGAGTCATGTGTGGACAAGGCGCGTTTTTGGCGTATTGAATTTTAAACCTGATGCTTTTTGTTATCCATTAATCATGTTTTTCTTTGTCTAATATGTTCTCCTATTTATTTGTATTGTAGTCCTGTAATATTATGTTGTCATTTCAATGTTATATTTAACTTTGCCATTAAAGTGCGAGGTTTGGCATGCCACAAAACCAGGTTCAACCCACCACTTTTATTCACCTTTGAAAGTGTCCTGTACCAAGTCAGGAGGTGGCCATTGTTATATTGTTGTTCGTTTCTGTGTGTGTTGCCTTTTAACGTTGAGTCGTTTGTGTTTTCTCTTATTTTTGAGATATTGAGATAAGACGTGGCACGGTACTTGTCTTTCCCAAAGTCATGTATTTGGTTTTCACGTTATATTTGTTATTAACGTGGTGTTTGGTCTGATGCGTGGTCCGTTTCGGTGTTGTGTCGTTGTTCTCCTCTTATATTTAATGCGTTTCCCTCGGATTTAGTTTGTTACCCCGATTTTGTTTTTTGTCCATGGATTTATGAGTTTTGAACAGCGGTATACTACTGTTGCCTTTATTTACCATCGTAAATGGAAATTCGAAACAGTAAAAATCGAACTTGGCATGTATTTACATGTTCAAACGTTAAAATAAATATTCTTAAATAAATTGAATCATCCAGGTTTTCGTGGTTTTGGTTTAAGAAAGTTACAAATATATAAGTGAATCATAGGAACGGTAATTGCAGCAAAATTTAAATAGTTCCAGAACTTTATTAGCATATGCATACTTTAAAAGTTATTATCTTGGATTTTTTTTTAAAGAATTTTAACAATTGTGTTGAAGAAGAATGGCAGTATCAGGATAAATAGACCTGCACTTCATTGAAGAAATACTGTTTGAAGATTCACAAGTCTTATTTTTAAATAAACTTATGATACCAACAGGAAATAATTTAACATGAATAACCAGTAAAATAGACATACAAAAGACAATTAACTGTAGTCAATGTTCCTCGTTTTTGTTGTAGGGATGCTATCATGGTACCTATTATAAACAGTGGAACCAGTATTTTTGCCGGATTTGTAACATTTTCAATACTTGGATTTATGGCTCATGAAAAGGGAATGTCAGTGGACGATGTAGTGACACAAGGTATATACAAACTTGTATGTGGTCAAGGAGCAATATTATAGTTCGCTGAACGTGTACATTATGTCAGACTTGCATTCATTTTTTCATGATATGCGTGTACAGTGTATACTATTGACCGAAAAGAGCTAAAATCCCTGGATGATTTTTGGGTATAGGAACGCATTTTTGTAGATATGAAATAGTCCATGTATTCATATGTATGCAATGCACTTATAATACCAATTTTGTTTTTTCTCTCTTAGTTTTTATTGATTTGTTTTATTCACACTGTTTGTATTTCTGATTAAGGTTAGTCCTGCCACATGTACGTAGCACGAAGTCTAGAACTTTTCTAGTGTTTGCTATAAATTAAGTTATATGATTTTGAGATTTTTGTCTAAATGACAATCATACAACCTTATATTCATAACTTTAATTATAGTTTACTATATTTTAAAATCATTGTGGGAGCAGAATGCCCTATTTTTAATTGTTTAATTGTTTAATTTGATAAAATTGAGAAAGGAAATGGGTAAGGTGTCAACGCGACAACAACCCGACCATAGATCATACCCTTTAATGTTATGGGTGTGCATTTAGATAAATTATCATAAAATTTTATAAAAGCCTTTCCAAACTGACAGTTTGAAAAAAGTTATATGCGTGCATTTGAGATTGCTAATTTCCAAAACACCTTTATTTCGAATAGGAAGCATGTTAATTTTTTCTATCTCGTTTGCACTGATTTTTATTTTTTTAGGTCCAGGTCTTGCATTTGTAGCTTATCCAGAGGCAGTTTCAAAATTACCAATATCGCCGTTGTGGGCAGTTTTATTTTTTCTAATGCTGATGACAATAGCCATTGATACCCAGGTCAGTAAAAATGTATCTATATGTAGATCAACACGAACTATTTTCATATTTGTAAAAAAAATTAAAATTCATAATAAAGATAACTATAGTAATTTCTAAGAAGAATTTCTTTTACAAAAATCTGTTGGCGTAAATAAATGAGCGATAAGTGTGTTTTTTTTCTATCTGATTTTCTGTCGAGATATAAAGAACAATATTGATCAACGACGTCCCAAATCAACCTTTTGTGTCTATTTTGCAAGATGTGAAAGCTATTATAGGTTATTTTCAATCCCTTGTAAATGTGTTTGTACAACACCTTGATAATTTTCAAAGTTTATCGACAGGTTATAGGTATTGCTATGGACACCAATTGTGCCCCTTTGATAGCGATCTTATTACTGTACATGTATTACAATGAAACACAGTTTATAGCCAGATTAAGAAAATACGTCTTAAATGCTTTTATTAATTGACTGATGCAGACGTAGATACAGATGCATTTTTCAAAAACAGCCTGCTTGCACTTTCTTTATTCAAAATAGATATATCAGAAAAAATAGAAAGGTGAATATTTTCCTATGCAAATAAATATTGTTTGATATCATTGTAGTTTGGTACATTTGAAACCATTACAAATGCCATTATTGATGAATATCCACATATTTTGAGGAGAAGAAAGTCTCTGGTCACAGTTTGTTTTTGTTGCATTGGATTTATTTTAGGTTTACCATTTATAACGGAGGTAAGTGTGACACACAAACTTTCACACACTCACACACATAATATACATTTACATATATATTATAAGAAAAACCTAGCCTCGATCATACGTTAAAAGTCAGTATACTTGTATACGGTTGACACATAATCATTATAATGATATTAATTTATAACAAAAGAAGCATTTTATAAAGTTTCAAAGCTACAATTCATCATATATCTTATAAGCATCATAACTTAATCAATGCGAACTTCACAAACACACACGAACATTTTTTTATTCGTTTAAATTTACTTTTAAGAACAGGAAACAATAGTTTAATTTAAAACTTAATTCGACTTTTTAGGGAGGAATATATGTTTTACAAATCGTTGACTGGTACTGTGGACTATTTACACCAATGATAGTGGCAACTCTAGAGTGTTTGGTCATTGGATGGATATATGGTATGCTTTTGTATAATTAGGTTACTCATATTGTATGGTATCAGGTATTTTACCATAGTACAGTAAATATTAAGTTTCAAAATCTCTTCTGAAAGGGTGAACACATGCTGCCATGATTACAAGAAATATCGAATTTCAATAATAGAAAGACACAATAATAAAGGCTCAAAAACGTTTAAAGCTGCATTAAAAAAATGAATGATGGAAAACAGAAACAAAAGATACCAGAGGAACGTTCAAACTCATATATCGAACATAAACAGACAACACCATACCTAAAAAAAATACAAATAGACAAACAATAGTACAAAAAAGAACACAACTTAGAAAACTAATGGCTGAGCAAGACGAACCCTTGCCAAAACCTAGAGGTGATCTGAGGTGGTCCGGAAGCCAGGGTAGGCAGATACTACACACCATGGTACATCCGTTGTTTTGCTTATAAACGCATTGATAAGTCTAATTCGGTAAGTCACAATCGGGAAAAGTTACAGGATTGTAGTTTCGACATAAGGACCATATACGTTATCATATTTAAGACGAATATTCAATACAGGTCAACCAACTCGTGAAAGCGTCTGTAATACATAACCACTTAGAACTCTCGATGAGGTCTACTGCCATTGGATATTGAACTTTAAGTACTGAATTGATTGATTTAATAGCTTTTATTGAGCAGTAATCCTCTATCCAGGAAATTTTGATAGGGAACAAAAGCCCTGGAATATCGTATTAACTAAGAGAGATAGACCCGTATGCAGGCGCTCCTGGAATATTGCTCCATATAAGTTCACAATTTGGATGGGGGAATCATCTTTTTTTTTAGTTTTGAAATCATCTGAACTAACTGTCAATTTCTAGACGTTTGTCAAAATATGAGGCAGACTTTACGCTATCTGTTGTGTCATTTATATTAAGTACGATGGTATAGATTCGTTAAACCTAGTCACGAAATTTTGAATTATTTTGTGAGAGAACGTCATTGGAAACTAGGACCCCTTTGATAATTTTAAGGAAACCATGTGTGTTGCGTAAATTTTGAGAATACCGGTAATGGTTCAATTTCAGGCACAGACAGATTTAACCAAGACATTCAGATGATGATAGGATATCCACCGTGTTGCTGGTGGAAATTTTGTTGGAAATGGTTGACTCCTTGTTTTCTGATGGTGAGTCTAATGTAATATATAGAATTAATCTGATGTTTCTGTAGTTTACTTTTCAACATAAAAAAATATATGGCAAAGTAATATCACAGAAGTTTTTAATGAATAAAGGTCTGCCTTCTGTTTCCCTTGGATTATGTTTATTCCTTTCCCCCGATTATAACAAAAATTCACATAGGAATGAGTGAATGTAACACCAATTAGAGAGGAAAACGAATAGCAATTATAGAACGTAATACAATTTTGACACATTTTGGTCTAAACACTTATCTATGTGCTTGTCTTCAACTTCAATAACTATGTGCTTGTCTTCAACTTCAATAACTATGTGCTTGTCTTCAACTTCAATAACTATGTGCTTGTCTTCAACTTCAATAACTATGCTTGTCTTCAACTTCAATATCTTTGTGCTTGTCTTCAACCTCAATAACTAAATCTAAAATGTCTTGATACAGTATTTGTTCTTTGTAAGAATATATATACTAAATATAGGCTTCTTTGACTTCATAAGTCAGTAGCAATCAGTCTATATGTTGAAAGTGATTTGATAAAAGCTGTCATTCCATCCCAATGTTAACTAGTCAGCAAAATATATTGAACCCTAAGGCCTCTGTCAATATCACAGCAACTCAATGACAAGTAAGATATGAAACAGGACCTGTTACTTGGATTTCCGACAGGAGCACATGATTACACCCTGATTTTTGGTGGTGGTGTTTATTTTATAGACTTATGTTTTGATCATTGTAATTTTATAAAGCGTTTGGTCATTTTGATTTCGATTCAAATGTGCTACCATGATGCTGTGTTTGATAAATTCACATTTCAGATGATACTTTTGTTTAACATGTTGCAATTGAAACCAGTTTCCTTTGACACATACCAGTATCCAGCATGGGCTATTGGATTTGGCTGGGTTATTGGTATGGTATCTGTGTTACCAATTCCCTTATACATTATCAAAACACTGTGGTGCGCTAATGGAACAATTTTGCAGGTAATGCACAAAAAATAGAGTATTAGGAAAAAGTAAAATCACAAAAATACAGAACTCCAAAGAAAAGGAAAGTTCCCAATCAAATGGCAAAATCAAAAGTTCAAACACATCAAACGAATGGATAATACCTGTCATATTCCTGACTTGGGACAGGCATTTTTTTATGTAGAAAATGGTGGATTGAACCTGGTTATATAGCTAGCTGAACCTCTCACTTGTATGACAGTCGCATCAAATTACATTACATTGTTCACCGATGTAAACACCTATTTCGTCGGTATCTATAAAAACTATTTTATGAAGAACCGAATCGGTTCAAAAAATTTAAAATAGTTATTTTACAAACTGCTGGTGATTTGCAGTATGGTAAATGTTTGTTTATATATTTGTTTGTTTTTAGAGATGAAGATAGTAACACAATGTCCCTTATTTTGACATTTTTACCTATCATGTTTTGATTACACATCCTTGTCAATATAGTGGAATTTTATGCGACTGTCATACAAGAGAAAGGTTTTGCTCGCTATTTTGGATATTAATACAGTTTATTCCACCATTTTCTACATAAGTAAATGCCTATACAAAGTCAGTAATATGACAGTTAATTGTTGTACATTCGTTTAATGTGTTAGAGCTTTTGATTTTTCCTTTTGATTAGGGACTTTTCGTTTTGAATTTTCAAAACTAATTCAATTTACAAAAGATAACATATGGTTTGCAAGGACCCTTTGAAAATTATTTAATTTGTATATTATTTGAAGAAGTAATCATCGTTTTTGAATTTTGTGTTATGTTGATCAAATCAGTCAACGAAATGGTCCACCCTTGTTTCACTATTATTTTTTACATGCTTTAACTTTTTATTTTTAAATAACTGCCCACTGCTATTTCACGCGCTATCTGTCCCCAGTTAGGTAGTTAAATTGAAGTTCACTTGAACTGAGTTTGAATGTATGACTTGCAAGTGAATACTACATTATCTATATTTTGAGCTTACTTTGACCAACTTTGGCTAAACTGACTGCTATTTACGAAATATTTCAAACATTCCATTTTATTGATTTTTAAGTTTAAATTTGATTTACAAACTATTTTTGATATTACACTGAAGTTAGTATGTACTAATAATCGTTCAGTAAATTCAGTAGCACTTCTTTCTCTCTCTCGTTTGTTTCCAAGTTCAAAGATTTAGAATTGATATTAATTTACATATGTTTGAGTATGTGACATTTATTTTTGCCCATTCATGCATATGAATTTCCCACTGATACATTTGACGTCTGACGTATTTCAAATGGAATATCACATATTAGATCACTATATGTTTATTACTGTAAAGTGCCATTATCTTTTTTTTGTAGAAATTTACAAATTCACTGAAACCGATGATTGACTGGAGACCAATTTTAGAAGAACCAGGCAAGACAACAACGGTTTAACATAAAAAAACAAAAGACAAATTATTAAATGAAATATAACATCAAATGTATTTTTATTTTGCACAAATAATGAATAAATCATGAAAAGAACAAACATGAGATACGTATTACGACTAATGCCACATGTGAAGCCTGACCAGTTTTCCTATCCCGGACAAACTACTAGTAGAGAAACCAAGGTGTTCGCTAAGTTTCCTGATCTTTAGTTTTTTATGTAATGTTTTGAAGAATATTTTGTTTGAGGCATGTAATGTTGTAATGTTACACCACTGTCCCAGCTTAAGAGGAGGTTGTGATCCCGCTAACATGTTTAACCCCGCCGCATTCTGTATGTTTGTCTCTGTTCCAAGTCAGTAGCCTGTTATTAAGTAGTTTTCGTTTGTTGGTATTTTTCTTTATTTTTTTGTACATAAATGAGGTCGTTAGTTTTCTCGTTTGAATTCTTTTACAGTTGTCCTTTACGGGCATTTTGTGTGTCATTTGTTCTCTTACGGAGAGTTATCTCATTGGCACTCATACCACATCTTTTTTTTTTTAATATTTATGATTTCTTTCAGTACACTACATTTGACTCGTTTTAACAAC
This sequence comes from Mytilus trossulus, assembly GCF_036588685.1. Classification (NCBI taxonomy): domain Eukaryota; kingdom Metazoa; phylum Mollusca; class Bivalvia; order Mytilida; family Mytilidae; genus Mytilus; species Mytilus trossulus. The sequence goes on along the minus strand of NC_086386.1, from coordinate 36,746,167 downwards.
GCTACTAAATCATTTGACCGATATTTTCTGTCCTTGACCATTTAATAAGATGAGTTTAATCAGTAACTATGAAAAACGTTTTGGCTACCTGTTGTTTTTTTTATTGTAAGAGGAACAAGTATGATACAAGTTGATGATCATGTATGCAACAATTTACGACTAACGATGATTCTTATATAAGATAGGCACGTGCAGATGTGGAAATGAAATCATCATAGGTTAAATGGTTAACTTTGGAAGAGTAAAGCATCGTCTTTTTAAATACTTGAACTCTTCATTTTGATACACACTGAGGGATAAGCTTAGCATATACGGTTAACGACGAGAACAGTATATTTTGAAACAAATAATACTTGTCTCAAGAAATATGAAAAAATCAAAAAAATCTCTACCAGCAGTGACATTCACCGAGAAATGATACTCACAAATCAAAGATTCCAGGTTTATGGTAAGGAGGGACAGACGCAAGTGTCGTCTTCACAAGACTTCTTAGAGGCGCTCGTATCAAAACAAATTGAAAACTAAATGAAACATGAAGTTGTTAAATCCGAAAACAAGGTTTGTCAATACCATTGTGATTTAACGTCTCGCAGTATCTAAATATATAATATTCAGTATTTAAGGGCAAAGTGTTTACAGTGTCCGATTATCAGAATATTGCATAAGTAAGCTGGTAGTTACCTTATCCTATTCGACCAATAAGACTCCCTTTACACGAAGTATATAGGCAATTCTAGAAAACAGTACTTCTTAATACGAAATAAAAATTTCGGACAAAAACCTGAGACACTCCTACATAGATGATAGTAAACTATATTTATAAGCCAATAAATTACACATAAGGTAAATATTGGTTAATTATTTTCCATCATAATTTCAAAAGAGTTGAACGCATTCTTATGTTGTTAAAAAACTTAATAGCGATTTCAACAGAAAAGTTGACACGTCCCGGGTATATCATGTTCTCAATAAGCATTTGGTATTTACAATCGAGTTTTAATTAGTATTTTTATTGGATATTTTCACAAATCAAAGGGAAAGTTTATGTTGTTATGACTATTTCTGAACTTTGACAGATTAGTGATAAACTAATATAAAACTGTTATAGAAACTCTAAAATTTAGATTCATGCTGATAGCATTATGTTTGTTTAAAAAAGCATTTACAAATGTTTCGAGTAACGTCGCTATCAATAAGTTATAAAATTGATGGTTTAAAAAAAAGATATAAATTCATAAGTTTCAAAAGCACATTAGGAACATCCAGTTGTTTCACCTACAACTTATATTGAAAAGTAAAATCACAAAAACACTGAACTCCGAGGAAAATTCAAAATGGAAAGCCCAAACCAAAAGGCAAAAACAAAACCTAAAATACACAACACGAATGGACAACAATGTCATATTCCTGACATGGTACACGCATTGTCTTATGTAGAAAATGATGGATTAAACCTGGTTTTATAGCTAGTTAAACCTCTCACTTGACCGTTGCATCAAACCTCATATATTTATAACGATCAGTTAACAAATTTAAATAAAAAAAAGGGATACAGCAATATCTAAATCATCATAAAATACAACAACAAAAAAATGTAACAAATAAAGCACAGTAAGCACTTAGTAACGATTGTGCTATTTGTTTGAAAGTGATACATACGACAATCTGTTCAACACACGCAGAAGCGATATATTGACACACGAGGAGTAGATAGATTTACAAATAATTGTCAATAACTGTATATCATAAGGGCGTGAAAACTTTGAAAATTAACAATGGAAACAAAACGTTAAAAATCAGAAATGTATTGAAATTTTTTTTAAGAACAATATTTGCACAGTTATCCCGAATTTGCAACATTCAAAGATGTAAAAACCAATTTCTTTGATAAAAACAAAAAGACTTAAATTAATGAACGTATGCAGTAACATGTTTGTCGTAATTCAAACTCTGAGTTGATTCACCAAATGTGAGTTTTATGCATTTATATTTTGAAGCCTAAAAATCTTCGCCCATTATAATCGTGGTATCTTTGATTATTTTTAATATTCAAGACACCATATAGGGGTAAATTCAGTAAAAAATCTCCCATTGACTTTCATGCTAATCTATGTGTGGAAATAAATTTATACCTGATTTACCTTTAGAAATTAAAATCTTTCATATATCATTCATGAACGTACAAATGTAGCCCTATCTTTTGCAACAATAAAAACATAGGGTCATGCGGCATTTTTGGGCATTCACATGGCCTTGTTTACAAACAATGAATACTGTACTTTGAATTTTTAGGCTGTTTATATTCTTACCAACTTTTGTTTGTAATAAGGAATTGACATTGAGTTGCATTATTCATTATTCATTATTTTGTTTTCTCCCTGATCATTTGCCTCAATAAAAACAATAAGTTACAAAAACAAATTAGTAATATCCAGATTCATAATTAACTATATTGTGCTTAGATATATCCTGGATCCTCCTCAAATCTCGATATCTGAATTTCAACAAGTAAATATTAGTATTCTGATTTGAACTTGATTTCAATTAGGAAGTCCAATTTGTTTTAAATATTTCTGAATTCCAATTGGTTCTATAAAGATAGACAAGCAACACCTATCTTGGAGTGTTTTTATTTATTTATTCAAAGCATAGTTGAACGTTATAAGGTATAATTAAACAGAGCGACAACAATAGATTGTTTTTTTTTACAAATTTATACCGTACCTAATGTCACGCGAATTGGTATCTTCGACACAAAAACACAAAACTAACGATAACAAACAATTTATCAAAAATGAATTCACACTTATTTTTTGTGTGAAAAATATGGTATTTATATTTGCTAGAATATGTGCAGTGTTATTAATAAGTAAGACAGGCGTTTTGGTGCAGGGCATTGTAAGCTCACTTTTCTGTTTAAAGTGTCGTTGTATTAAAATGTATCTATTTAATGATGACTGTAAAAGTAATCAAAATTCCTATTTATGATACAACAGGATAGAGCAAATATTACCGAAAAATGATAAAATAGATTAATTTACATTTCGAAGTTATTCGAATCAATTTGGATTAATATCCGGAAATTTCTTGTTAATCTATTTTTTTTATTAATGTTTTAACAAAGTTTATCATATGTTGTTTGGATAAATTTGAAAGAATTTGGCAATGTAATTTTATTACTGCTTTTTTGTTTAATTAATCTTTGGTTGCTAATATAACCATAGTGATTCACTAATTCTAATTCAGTTTTCCGGGGATACTTTTATATTATGTTTATTATTTTTTTTTTTAAATCGATGTTTGTTTTGGTCAAATGCAGTATAAATAAAAACACCTTTCAGATAAAAAGGGTATATACTTGAAGGACTGTAATCGAAGCCGCTTGGGTGTTAAGGCGCTTTGATATGTGTTCTATTTTGTGGTTCCAAGTACAGATATGGTATATTATGTTGCTGACGGGGTCATCTTTAATGCAAAGTGAGTTCCATTTCTGATTTTGCTTATATGAATTCATTGTAAAAAAGATAGAAAATTGCATACAAAAATTAACAAGAAAACAAAAGGTCTTGTCAATGGATAGAAACTATTTCATTGTAATTACAAAATTATATCAATTCTATCGGTATACTGGAAGTGCTTGTGGATGGTCACAAGCACTTGTCGAAAAAAAATTCACAGATTTATACATGAAAGTCAGATTAATGACGAAAATGTACAGATATATATATATATATTTTTTAAACAAGTTCATGCGTTGATGATAAAAAAATGACTGGGAATTCAATCTTATTTTAATAACTATTATATTGTAGTGATACAAATCAGTCATGGCGCTCTTGTTTGTTGATTTATATTGTATTAAAATTTGTATATATCAGTTACATGTATATATAATTTATATTCATTTGCATATCATCTATTCTACCAAATTAATAATAGTGCAGTGCAAATGCATTATGGACACTCTTCTGTAATAATTCGATTTTTCTAATAGATTGGATTTGTGTAAGCATTTATATTTTCCAGCCAAATGTTTGATCTCCCATGCAGAATCCTTGAGAGATAGCAAAGACAGATAACTCTGCATGGGAGATTGCAAACTTTTTTGAGATATTCTTCCGTATGCGTTAACACACATTTGTTGTACGTGTGCATATATATTAAAGATTTTTTAAAACTAATATATATATTTTTAACGACAAAACATTTTGATATTATTAGTTAATGTTCTAATAAAATATTTTTAGGAGTATCCATCGAAAAAGGAATTATAACAAGAGATAAGGAATGTTATTTTGCACTAGATGTCCGCGTATTTATCATGTTTTCTTAACAGATGTATGGATCAAACGAGAACACAAGCTGCAAACACAATCTATACACTTTGATCTATATTGAGGAATCATTAGATTTAAACATAAAATGCTTATAATGCAACACTACTATTGATCATGATTTAATTATGATTCACTTAAATAATATTTATTCAAACAATAACATATCTAACAATCAATTATGATTTAATTAAAAGATGTTTATTCATACATCATTACGAGTTGAATCAAATGATGATTATTCTTTTTGTAATTCAAATACAAATTATAATATCTATGCAATAATTCTTTATTTTTGTCGAGCCTTCGACTTTTGTCGAAAAAGCGAGACATAGCGATCCTACATTCCGTCGGCGTCGGCGTCGTCGTCGGCGGCGTCCACAAATATTCACTCTGTGGTTAAAGTTTTTGAAATTTTAATAACTTTCTCAAACTATACTGGATTTCTACCAAACTTGGACAGAAGCTTGTTTATGATCATTAGATAGTATCTAGAATTAAATTTTGTAAAAATGAAATTCCATTTTTTCCGTATTTTACTTATAAATGGACTTAGTTTTTCTGCCGGAAAAAAATACATTCACTCTAGGGTTAAAGTTTTTCAAATTTAAATAACTTTCTTAAACTATACTGGATTTCTACCAAACTTGGACAGAAGCTTGTTTATGATCATTAGATAGTATCTAGAATTAAATTTTGTAAAAATAAAATTCCATTTTTTCTGTATTTTACTTATAAATGGACTTAGTTTTTCTGCCGGGAAAGATTACATTCACTTTATAGTTAAAGTTTTTCAAATTTAAATAACTATCTTAAACTATCCTGGGTTTGTACCAAACTTGGACAGAAGCTTGTTTATGATCATAAGATAGTATCCAGAAGTAAATCTTGAAAAAAAAACAACATTTTTTCGGTATTTTACTTTTAAATGGACTTAGATTTTCTAACAGGAAACTACACATTCACACTGTGGTTAAAGTTTTAAAAATATTATGAACTTTCTTATTCTATTTTGGATTTGTACCAAACTTAGACAGAAGCTTGTTTATGACCAAAAGCTAGTTCCTAGAAGGAAATTTTGTTAAAACTTTGTACCTGTGTATCTGTATTTTACTTATAAATAGACTTAGTTTTTCCCAGTTAACATTACATACAATCTGCAGTTAAAGTTTTCAAAACATTTAAATTTATTAGATTCATAAACTATCCTGGACTTTACCAAACTTGGATGGAAGTTTCTTATAATCAAAAGATAGTATCAAGAGGAATATTTTCATTGATTTTTTTCCTCTATTTCGTTGAGCCTGCAATCATGGCAATTAACAGCCAAAGTAGGCGAGACACTGGGTTCCGCGGAACCCTTAAGAATTTTTTCATAATAAATTTATTTTTAAAAACGAGGTGCCGGATTGTCTTGGTTCCGAAATGTCCGGATATCAAAATGTCTTCGGATTTGGGTGCCGATTTGCCTTGTTACAATCAGTGACGCCTTGATCAAAATAGTACAAACAAGTACAAAGTTGAAGAGCATTGACGACCCGACAATCCAAAGTCACAGGAAATTTTCTTTTTCTTTCATGTTAACATGTGCCAATATTGTTCACGTTTTTTTATGATTATCTGTCTATGATACTTTTTAAATGAATAAAATATGCAAACATGCTATTCTTTTAATCTCAGAATGTAATGCGAGAATAGATAACATCAAGATATTACAAACCCAATACTGATAGAGTATTGCACGCCGTTTATTGCAACAGCTATTGTTTGCAAAATTAAGAACTTGTTAACTGACACGCTATTTCATTATGATAATACACCAGAAATGATTCTCATGTAATTGTTTTACATTAGCCTTTTTTTTTAGCTTCAACTAAATCGCTTACTGTTGAATTTAACGGGACAAACCACGTACTTCTCAAAGACTATGGAGTATTTCCAAAGCATCAACAGTTTCTCAAATTCACAGTTCAAGGACCAAAAGATCTTCATCTGAAATTACTATCAAGCAAGATATCAGTTCGCAAACCCATTTACTATATAATAATAGCGGGTTGGAATAATAAAAAATCGGTCCTTGGTCGGAGTGAAATTCTCGCACGTGATGTTGTGAACTTTTACAAGAAACCTGGTCTTTTTGACATAAACCAAGAGAAAAAATTTTGGATTAGTTGGGAGAATGGAAAAGTTCTAGTTGGAACAGGAAATATTCTAAACAAAGACATCATCATGAAATGGCAAGAGCCTTGTTCATTTGCAGTTCAAAATATTGAAATCAGTACAATGCATGAAGCATCTTTGAACTTGAAATTTTTTCTTGATGGTGAGTGCTTAAATTTTATAATTTGTTTTTTTGATAATTGTTTCCCATGAATACCGGTAGTATATTTTTTTGTGATTAATATTTGAAAATGAAATTAATAATACTCGCCATTAATAGTTGAAAATATGTATACACATCGAAGTGAAAAGGCCAGATTTCTATCTCAACATGCTTAATATGCAGTTGATTCTTGAGTATAGATATGTATGTAGATCCGACTGCATCTGGCAATTGATGATCTTCAGTGTATATAAAGTGCGAATCCAGCTAGTTCATTTTTACTGTTATATGCGGGTATGTCTATTGTAGAATAAAAGATCATGGGAAAACTGTATTTGTTTACGTTTTGAAAATATCAAGTTAAGTGATTTGAAGGCAAGTTTTAACATATTTTCATTGTGATATGTCTTTATAATATACACACATAGCATTTAAGTTCAAATAAGTGTTATAAAAGCATCATAATATAGCATATCGATCATTGAAAGCGACCCATTTTAAACTATAGATGCGATGAATTATCACTGTTATTGCAGTCATTATTAATGTAGAATTTTCAAAGATGCGAGGAATTTTTATTGTAGAATTATGTGATAAATGCACTTGCAACAAACTTAGTTGATGACTTTAGGATAGGATTTATGATACATGTATTTTCAAATTGAAATACAAACTCCTCATTCATTCTTCATCAAATATATAGCTTTTCAAACTTGTAACAAAGGCGATTCTCAAAATGTCATATTGTATTCTTCAGATTACGTTTCTCCTTGATTTAAATAAGTCATCAGTGTGTATCTTCTTGTGTCTGTACCAGCTAGATACCCATTTAGTCTTGAATGAACAATCAGTGCACCGGTATAAAGACCCCTCCTTCTTAACTTTATATGTTTTCCTGTGATCCAACATCACGTTCCTCCTCTACTGTTGAGCCCTCAACTGCTTCAATTTCTATATTCTGAAAAAAAATATTTTTGTTAGAATAAATGTTCTTGCCTCGATTGTTGCTTGCATGATTTCCCCTGTATAAGGTGAAACGGCATGTGACATAAATTATTCACAGTCATTAAACAAGAAATGTAAGTTGTTTGCATTGGTACGTAACGTAGAGCACCCTTGATACAAAAAAAAAATGATCCGCAATGCACAACTCGATACCAGTGGAGGATTTCGAGGGGGACAGGGAGTCGCCCTCCTTTTTGGGAAAACATTTGGTTACTTATATAGGGAATTACTGGAGCGTGCAGGCAGCGGACCCTCTAAGGCAGTCAGTGGGCCCCTACTTATACCTATTCAGCATGTAAACCAATCCCAAATATCTATATTAAAGGACTTTTGTCTATAAATTTGGACCCCACAAAATTGAAAAGGGACCAAAAATATAAAAAAAAATGCATGCATCGGATACATTTCTTATTGAAGGCATGACTGTAACAATAGGATGAATATACAAAAATATCTTATACTGGGGTCTCATTGGGGGGTTCTGATCCCGGATACCGCTTACTGTTTTGGCAGATTCCCGTATTCCGCTTATTGTTTTGTCAGATTCCCGTATCCCGCTTATACTATGCAGTTCTCATTTTTTTGTAATTATCCGTGTCCCGCTAGACTTCATTCCCCATTTTTCACGACACAATCATTTGACTTTCACCTGTCACGTTTGCAAAAAATTAGCAATCCGGCGTCACGCTTATACCCAAATGCGACCCACTATTTTACTCTATTCTGACTGAATCTAAATGGAATGCATTTGTATATATATGTTATTTCTATTGAATTTATTAGAGTGTTTTAAAACCAAACTTTCCTCCCTAAGTTAAATTTTATCAAATCTTTCTCCTACTTTATCTATTGTTTGAGCAAGTCGGCTAAATTAAAGCTTTACAGCTTATTTCCTAATGTATGTAAAGCAAAACTTTGGTTGGCTTGCTTGCTTTGTTTGAATAATTGTTTATACAAACTTTGTAATAAGATTGACATTTTTAAACAATATGAATAGGCAAAGTTTAACCTGTATTTTTAATATTTGAATTAAATTGGGTGTTATCATAATGATTATCCAATAAAAAAAAGCAAGCAAGTCAACTAAAGTCTTGCTCTACATGCTAAAAGAAATGAGCTGTAATAGATATTTTTTTTTATTATACAGTGAAAATGCACCGCATATACAATACCAATGATTCGCTCCACAGTGAAAATGAAAGAATAGTATCATTATTCGACAGTAAACATGACTAGCATTACGAAATCATCATAGTGGAATTGTTTGTTAAATATGAAGAAACTGAATGACAAAACATATTCTATGTTATACAACTTTAATAATTGTATTAAAATGAATATTTTTTACTGCAACAACATCTTATCTGTTAGTTATAAAGCACCTGCACGATCTGTTCGTGAAATGTCCTAAATATTCACCTATTTTGGTATATATTTCACAGCTGGATGTCTTTAGGCGCGATAAAACCCCGCTCGCAACACTCACTTTGTTTTATTAGTATTATGTATTTCTGAGCATATACATTTTAACTAATTTTCTTCATTTTCTTCAAAAATTAAAAAAAGTTCGTCTGTTTATTTATCATTCTACATTAGACATTTATGGCATATACAGTAAAAATGAAATTTTAGGATCCGCACCTTACATACACTGATCTCCATCAAATTTTATTTACATCAAGTAACAAAAAAGCCATGGGATGCGGATATCTTCATTTTGTTTGTCATTTGAATACAATTTAAATTCACATATAATTGTTATTTTTTCAACTATAAATTTAAATGTAAATGTAAAAAGTCTTATTTGTTTCAGATTCAACTGTACAATGTCAAAAGAAGAGTTTGGTCGAATGGAAACTTGAGAAGAAATCTGATTGTCCTACCTTTAACATTCTCAAAAGTTTGGAAGAAAATTCAGAAGTGGAATGTGCGATTCTTTGTATTTCGAACTTGGAATGTGGTGGATTTGTTTTCAATCAAAAAGCTTGTACCTGTACATTGTTTTCAGATATTGTGCGTAATAATTCTAAGTCCACGATTTTCAAATTAGTGTAGATTGCTTGAATGGAAGTCATATAAGTAAAATCCGTATAAAAAGCAACCAGAAGAACTGATATACAAGTACTTTTGTATCATATGTGTAGAATGACACTAACACTGTTAACACACCATCATCTACATAAGAGTATTCTTGTACCAAATCACGAATATGGTAGCAGTTATCTATTTGTTTGATGTCTTTTAGCTTTTGATTTGCCATTTTATTAGAGACTTTCTTTTTTAAATTTTCCTCTGACTTTTTTTTTTGTGTTATAACTTTTTTCCAAATAAAGAATGTCTGAACACATTTATTAACATTGTCATATTTACAATGTTTCTAATTATGTTTTTCAGAAAATGATATCATATTATCGAGGAATCGTATTAACAATTTTATGGACGACTGACGACTGACAATATATGCATGAGACAAAAGGTTATAAACGGTGCTCGTCTCATGAGGACTTTAATATCGAATCACAAAGGCATAAATACTCAAATTTCTTAACTGTCCTGTTGTATTCGTAAATACGAAATAAATTATAAAAAAAAGCGCAGTTCGTGGGTTCAAAATAATAATTTTGACTGAACTAATCTGCTCATTTTAAAGGGAAAAATCGCACGTTTTGATCAGCAATTGTTTTAGTTCGAACAAATCATACTGCATGCTATATATGTGATTATGCACTCATGGTTCAATGTACCTTCAGATTATTTTCTCTGTGCTGACTGTTTGCCGTCGATCTAACCATAATGTTTTTAAACAAGTGCATAAAAGAGGGACGAAGAATACCAGACAGTCAAACTCATAAGTCTAAAACAAACTGACAACGACATGGCTTTAAAATGAAAAAAGATAAACTGACAAACAACAGTACACATGACACAACATAGAAAACTAAAGAAGAAAAACACGAACCCCACCAAAAAGTAGGGGTTAACTCAGTTGCCCCGGAAGGGTAAGCATATCCTGTTCCTAATGTGGCACCCGTCGTATTGCTCATGTTATAACAAATCTGGTAAATAGTCTTATTCGGTAGGTCACATTCATGAAAGGGAAGAGGATTGTAGTTACGACGTAAAGAACATACTGAATAAATGACAATAATTTGCAAAGGTGGGGAATAAATACCGCCACAATCCCCAAATCACAGAGTTGGGGAGCCGCCACCCGAGAAATCTTGGAGATAAATTTTATAAGAGTTAAATTGATTAATATAAATGTTTGCTTTCTTTACATCCAAATGCAATCATTTCATTCAAATTAAGACGACATTAAAATGAAAAGAGAAAGAAAAAATATGTGTATAATATAAAGCATTGCTCCTGTCCATGTCTGGATATTAAGGTTAAAAGATTATAAAAAAGCAGAGCAAGCCATGTTGACATCTACCTTTTATGTTTGACAAGTACACATGCCAATGTAAGGCAAACTATTTTGATCCCTCCCTACATTTCCATAGCATAATGAATAAAAATTATAACTTCTTATTGTATTCAACCTATAAAAGGTTATTAAATATATTGAGAAAAAAAAAATGATAAAAAATAAAACAAATACCTTGATGTCATGTATTTGTGTACGTAATGTAGAATGAAAAACAAAAACATTAATTGAAGACAAAATACATATGCATACATGTTTATACATGCAGATATAAGATAAGCAAAACAGATTTAAAGAACAAAACAATAATCTGTACATTGTTGTAACTATTCAAAACAAATTAATAAAGTGATAGAGCAAGCTCTTTTGACCTCTATCCATCATCACATAAAAAAGAGTGATTTGCTGGTATTCTTAAAACCTTACTTAACTACTAGAGTGTAGAGCAAGCCCTGTTGACCTCTACTAAGAAAATTACTTTTTGGCAAAGCAAGCCCTGTTGACCTCTGCCCAAGACATGATATAAAAGTGTACAATTTAATATAATTTAATCGTGCGTTTATTTAATGATAACACTCTTTTAGCTGTTTAATAATGCAGCACCTAAGATCCTGGTACCATTCTGGACTTACGGCTTTAAAAATAAAACGGACTTCAACAAGGACTTAACGGAAAACGCCCAATGATGTACCACATGAGAACTGAAAAAGGGGGCTAACTTATAAATAGTAATTCTGCTTTCTACTTCCAAAGTTAAAACCATGTTTCTTGGACCAGCTCAATGATAGTTTCAACAATTTTATATGAAACTGGCATTTATTCAAGTGGTTTTCCAAAAGTAACATCGATACTTTCTCTTAAATAAAAGATTGGTAGTGAATTAACACGATTAAGCAAAAAAATCTGCTTTCCTTTATCTTTTTCTTTTTAGAACCAGACCCAAGTGAAAGCAAATACATCAAGCAATATGTCCTCGTACTCTGCCTTTATCACTTTTGCATATGTTCGACTTAAGAGTGACCAACACAGGATTTTCCTTGCACATTTATTGTTGGAGGGAAATGCTAATCTTCTTTAATAAGACTTAGTTATGAAATATTTTTAAACTTAAACCCGTGAATTATTTCTATTTTGACTCCGGTTATAACCCAGGAAGGATGAAATTGTTCGATTTATTTTTATTCTGAATTGCATGCGACTTCTTACTTTTACGTGTGACTTAAAATTGATCAGTTGTTGTTGTTGGTATACTTGCTATTATTATAAAAACATGATCATCATTTACAACTGTCCAATCAAACTTCATCACTCTGAGTACCTCAAGAAATGTTCCATCATATGATTTTGCAATATTGAAATCAAATTGTTTTGCCAATGGGCTAATAATTTATACATATTTAAAATGTGAGAAGATATTCCAGATATTTACATAATATAAAGACATAAATATCACAAGTTGCAGTACACTGATGGATCGACATTATTTACGTACTATGTTAAACCGCCTTTGATTCCAATAGTTGTCAATCATCTTTATCTTCACTGAAATTTGGAGAAAGGATAACTAAGTCTATAAAGTTATCAGCACAACTGTCTTTTCTTGTTTTTAATTCAAATTCAAGCCCAAGGTCAAAATCTTTGTTGAGAAGTACGTAACTGTCTAGCCTAATACAGAATTGTCAATACCTAAAGTTCGATCTTCTCACATTGGGGTTGCTGTGAGCGTAAAATGTGCTGAAACATATCGGTATGATGTCACAGACGGTTCAAGGGAGCAGTGTACAGCGTTTGCTAATGTTGTGAAGGCAACATTTATATCTCTGTTTTTTTGAAAATCCAAGCTGTGTTAAACTAATGTTGAAGCTACACATGATATACAATCTGTAATCTGCCAATGATCAACACGCTATCAGTTATACGAAAATAAAAACCAACACTTTTCCATTCAACTGAGCAATCACCGTCGCTGCCATTTCTTTAGCTGTTGGCTGTGTTATAAATGAGGATAGTGAATTGGGACATCTTACAAAAGTATCGTATGAGCTGTTGATCTTCGTAGACCATTATTATTTCAGGTCTGTTTTCGTCCTTTTCATTGAATCATACAAGCTGCAACTCTAAATCTCTCTGTCACATCTGTAATAGCAGTAATTCCTCTTACCCCAGCTCTCTCATATATCATCTATAAAGGAAACGAAATAGTGGCCCAATAAACAGTATCAATGACAAATACAAAATAACCATACTTGAAAATAACTAATACCTTAGACCTCATAATTAACTTAAACAATAAACAATAAAACTGTATGTATAGTTATGGAAACATGTATATAACTATAAAATAAATCAGTGTAATTATTCATAAAAAGGGAGATATGGTATGATTGTAAATTCAGACGACAACTACCCAACAGTGTCCAAATGAATATAATTAGAGCAACTTTACACCACCGTACGACCATCAACAATGAGAGCAAAAACCATATGTAAAATGATACAAATATAACCACAGAAAACCATATGTATATAATGATACATATATAAAATATAACCTATATGTATAGAGATGTGATACATATATAACCATATGAAACCATATGTATAATGATACATAATATAACCATATAAAACTAATATGTATAATGATACATATATAACCATATAAAACCATATGTATATAATGATATATATATAACCATATAAAACCATATGTATATAATGATACATATATAACCATATAAAACCATATGTATAATGATACATATATAACCATATAAAACCATATGTATATAATGATACATATATAAAATGTAAACCATATGTATAGAGATGTGATACATATATAACCACATGAAACCAATATGTATAATGATACATATATAACCATATAAAACTAATATGTATACTGATACATATACAACCATATAAAATTATATGTATAATGCTACATATATAACCATATAACACCATATGTATAGAGATGTGATACATATATAACCATATAAAACCATATGTATAATGATACATAATATAACCATATAAAACCAATATGTATAATGATACATATATAACCATATAAAACCATATGTATATAATGATACATATATAAAACCATATGTATAATGATACATAATATAACCATATAAAACCAATATGTATCACCATATAAAACCATATGTATTTAATGATACATATATAACCATATAAAACCATATGTATATAATGATGCATATATAAAATGTAAACCATATGTATAGAGATGTGATACATATATAACCATATAAAACCATATGTATAATGATACATATATAACCATATAAAACCATATGTATATAATGATACATATATAAAATGTAAACCATATGTATAGAGATGTGATACATATATAACCACATGAAACCAATATGTATAATGATACATATATAACCATATAAAACTAATATGTATACTGATACATATATAACCATATGTAGAATGCTACATATATAACCATATAATACCATATGTACATAATGGTACATCAATAACCACAGAAAACCATTTGTATAATGATACATATAACCATATGTATATAATGATACATATATAACCATTAGTGTAAATGATACATATATAATCATATAAAACCAAACGTATTAAAGATACAAATTCAACCACAGACTGTAAACTGAAAAAAAATGTGTCTAATGACATGGAATACATAACTAATGATTAAACCCAAAAAAAAAAATAATGTTTTTGGCAAACTTGTACTTAATTAAATGCTAAAACCTCAAAAACAGACGATCTGCACTGCCAACAGCTAGCTACACACATATTAATTGTTGATGTGTATATTCAGATCTATTTATAGAAATCAAACAGAAAATCTTTCCATTTCTAAAACACAAAAAAAATAATGTTTTTTACGCGATTTCAGAGTTGAAGACCATAAAACCGACCTTTCGGAATACCTCGACACTTATCACATTCATTGTTCACGTAATCATACATAATATGTAGTCCGTGAATGATGCGAATATCTCGCGCCAATTATTTCTCTGATGCATTCCCGCTTACTAGATACCACTAATTTTAATAAAGATCGATATGGCTATGCATTAAAGTGTGTCAGTGTATTTTGACTCGGATGCCATGTACCTCCACATAATATGAACTTGCAAATTCAACCTGAATTTGGGAATTGTCGAAACCCAAATTTTATCGGCCGTTGTCACTTTCACAATATGTATAACAAGATCATAACTCATGCACAATTGAAAAAAAACCAACTTTATAAATACTCAAATTATGAACCATAAACTATAATGCACAAAGCTATAAAATGATTACGTTATAAATCAAATAAAAATATATTAAACTATGCCTATAAATTTATTTCAGATGGCTTTTACCTTTTTAGTTATCTCTTATTAATTGCTTCTGTACATTCCAACATATGTAATCGTCTGACAAAAACTGCTTTCTGCGTCATTGCAGCATACAACATCGTTGTTAAAATTAAAAATCTTCACTTTTCTTGATAACACTAAAATGGCGTCCTCTAGCATTCAGTGCAATTGCGAGAATGCTGGCTAATCTAAACACATGTGAAAAGATAACATGCACCTAATCCTCATTGGTCAATTAAATATCGTTAAACAATCATACTAGTAATTAATCTTGACCCTGATCGTGAGATAACCCCACTGATCTTTGCCTGTAATCAAAAACTTACAGACAACCCCATGCAAATTTACAGTTTCATATTACTCTTGATAAGAATAATTTCCTGACAAAAATGTTTTTATGTCCCATAAAATGATTATCTGATATCATTTGTCAAACGGTTATTCCATAACGGTCAACCAACTTTTGATGGCGTCCGTGAAATTTTCGAAGGGTTGATTTCAATTTAACCATTTGGAAGTCTTGGTTTAATAGCGTCCCTGAAAGCAGCAACTCTCTATCAAGAAAATCATGATTTGAAATGCAAGCACGAGAATAGCGTATCAATCGGAAGATATATACCACAGATGCAGGTGCTATTAGAATGTTGCTACTTAGAAATGGAAAGTTCACAATTGGATCTCTTTTGTCGTAAAGTTTTGTTTCTAAACGACCTAAATTGTCAATTTCTAGATGTACTTCAAGATATGAGGCCGACTTAACTGCATCTATTGTATCTTTTATCTCCAGTTCGATTTGATAGATGTGTCAACCAAATAACCAAATTTTGAATTATTTAGTGAAAAAACATCATCTATATAGCAGAAAGTAGAGCTGAAGGATATTGCTTATCTTTAATCTTTCATCAGGTTTACTTTACACAATAGGCAGGTTCTTTACTTGTGCGTTTAAGGGTAATAGAGGTCGATCTGGTTAATGCATTTTATTGGACTGTCAATATTTATGTGCCTTATTACTAATTACATATGAAAGTAATTCTACTATGATTACTTTGTATTTTACAGCGTTGATATTTGAACCAATAACATGGCATGAATTGTCATCAACCGACCCTCATTGTCAATTTCTAGATGTAAGTCAAGATATGAGGCCGACTAACTATATATGTGCTATCCTTCATCTCTAGTTCGATTGGATAGATGCGTTTAACATAGTCACCAAATTTTGAATTATTTAGTGAAAGAAAATCATCTATGTAGCGGAACGTAAAATTAAACGATATTACTTTTTTTTTCTCTCTAAGAAGTTCCTGTATGAAGTCAGCCTCATAATAACAAAGAAACAAGTCGGCAAGAAGAGGGACAATTGATTCTTATTGGAATGCCGAGTCTGTTGAAAAACACGACTTTCGAACGTTACAAATATGTTGTCAATCAAGAAATCATTTTAGCATCTTGATAATGTCAGTTTCAGTGATTATTTTGCTTGAATCAGAGTGATCCTTTACAAAGTTACAAAGTACGATTTATTCATCCATACTAGGCAAGATACTTGTATCTAGATTTTCAAGAGCAACTGTATAGTGTATATACAATATGTTTAGGAAAGTAGGACTTTGGGCTTAGCTTCATCTAGTAAAAACTCTTGTTCATCTTAGAAGATTATTTTTTTACATTTTTACATTTAATCATTCTACAAATGCATATATTGATATAAAGTTGAAGTGTCTTTTGTAGACAAAACGCGCGTTTGGCGTTTATACTAAATTTAATCCTGGTATCTATAATGAGTTTATTTACATTAATTTTATCAGCAATCAAAGACGGGCTTCAAAGTTATTGTGAAACTGCCTATTCTAGAGGTGGTGTGAATCAGATGTGGATACTTAAAAATTCCAAAGATCTTTTAGAGTACATACAATCTAACTCTCTTTCATCTTGTAACAGTATTAAAACATTTGACTTTTCTACTCTTTACACAAGTATTCCACATTCCAAACTAAAAGACAAATTAAAAGAGTTGGTATTACTTTGCTTCATAAAAAAGAATGACCAACGCAGATACAAGTATCTTGTCTTAGGGGAGGATAAATCCTACTTTGTAAAGAATCATTCTGATTCAAACAAAAAATTCTCTGAAACCGATATTATCAAGGAAGAAAGATAAGAAGTTAGCAATATCCTTTAACTCTACTTTCCGCTATATAGATGACGTTCTTTCACTAAATAATTTAAAATTTGTTGACTATGTGGATGGCATCTATCCCATCGAATTGGAGATAAAGTATACTACAGATACAGTTAAGTCGGCTTCATATCTTGACTTACATCTAGAAATTGACAATGAGGGTCGGTTGAAGACAAACCTTTACGACAAAAGAGATGATTTCAGCTTTCCAATTGTGAACTTTCCATTTTTAAGTAGCAACATTCTAGCAGCACCTGCATACGGGGTATATGTCTCCCAATTGATACGATATTCCCGTGCTTGCATTTCCTTTCATGATTTTCTGGATAGAGGGTTACTGCTCACAAGGAAGCTATTAAACCAAGAGTTCCAAATGGTGAAGTTGAAATCATCCCTTCGTAAATTTTACGGACGCCATCACGAGTTGGTTGACCGTTATGGAATAACCGTTTCACAAATGATATCGGATATGTCCCTTACGTCGTAACTACAATCCCCTTCCCTTTCATGAATTTGACCTACCGAATTAGACTATTTACCGGATTTGTAATCACATAAGCAACACGACGGGTGCCGCATGTGGAGCAGGATCTGCTTACCCTTCCGGAGCACCTGAGATCACCCCTACTTTTTGGTGGGGTTCGTGTTGTTTATTCTTTAGTTTTCTATGTTGTGTCATGTGTACTATTGTTTGTCTGTTTGTCTTTTTTCATTTTTAGCCATGGCGTTGTCAGTTTGTTTTAGATTTACAGTTTGACTGTCCCTTTGGTATCTTTCGTCCCTCTTTTACAACCACTGGACCGATGCCACTGCTGGTGGAGATTTATTTCCCCGAGGGTATCACAAGCCCAGTAGTCATCACTTTTTGTGCTGACATGAATTTTCATTTATATGGTTATATGTATGAATTTACTGTTTACAAATTTTAGAATTTTTTGAAATACTAAGGTTTTTCTACCTCAGGCATAGATCAACTTAGCGGTATTTGTCAAACTTTTAGGAATTTTGGTTCTCAATGCTCTTCAACTTCGTACTTTATTTGGCGTTTTTTTTTGGTTTTTTTTTGGATTCAAGCGTTACTGATGAGTCTTTTGTAGACGAAACGCGCGTCTGTCGCATATACTTAATTTAGTCCTGGTATCTATGATGAGTTTATTGTACATAAATTAAGCCGTTAGTTTTCTCGTTTGAAGTGTATTCCATTTTTTCCTTTCGGGTCTTTAAATAGCTGACTATAATTTTTGCTCATTGTTGAAGGCCATACAGTGACATATAGTCGTTAATGTCTATGTCATTTTGTACTTGAGTTGTCTCATTGGCAATCATGCATAAAGGCAACAGTAGTATACCGCTGTTCAAAACTCATAAATTCATGGACAAAAAACAAAATCGGGGTAACAAACTAAAACCGAGGGAAACGCATTAAATATAACAGGAGAACAACGACACAACACTAAAATGTAACACACACAGGACCGGACCAAGCATCAGACAAAATCCCACGAAAATAACAAATATGACATCAAAACCAAATACATGAATTTGGGATAGATAAGTACCGTGACACGTCTTATCACAATGTGAATTTACCACTTTTCTTTTTCATAAAGGCTCATGAGTTAGATGAATAATTTGAAAGTTGAAAAGATGGGATAGTTCTATTTTATTTAGAATAAAAAGTGTCGGTAGGTCCAATCTTTTCCTTGTCGCTGAAGTCACTAAACTGTAAAATATCAATTTGTATAAAATACAACATACATGAATCGTTAAAATATGTATATTCATTTAATTTTGATTTATGTATTACTTTATTTTATATTTGCTATCATTTTCAGTGTCTTTCACAAAGTGTTTCACGAAAACAGTTTTTATCTCTTTCATGACGTGTCATAACTTTAACATCATCAGCAAATAGATGTAAGTAATAGCGTATAAACTTCTAAAAACTCCGGGTAATTTGATTGTTTAGTTATAAATCTGATCTTATTGACGTCCATACGATACGAATTGTGCTCATGGTTACGATTTTACAGAAATCTGTAGTCTTCTTGACCATTTTCTTCGATCTAGTTCTATATCTCATTGGCAACTATACTTCATTTCTGTATGGTTATACATAATTTGTTAAAAGGAGCTTGAAGCTACTTAATCTCTTTTAATGTTTCTGAAAATATGTAAGGCCATTATTTTGGACCTGGTATTTATGGTCATGTTCATCTATGTGTATAAAGGTTTTTTCTGTAAATTGAATGAGCAATAAGGTACCTTTGTAGACTGAATTTCTCCATGTGCCACCACACATCCTATGTGGCTCTGAAGTACATCCCATATGACATTGTAACTCTGATGATTGTGGATATACCCGATGATTGAGATAGTTACCACAGAAGCACTGGTTGGCATACTGGAAATTATATCAATTCAAAAAAGAAAAAGTGATGAATATGTGCAACTACAAATTTCAGAAATACATCTTTCTATATATTTCTAAAGATCATTTTTTATTTTTATTTTTGTATTTAGTTTGATTTTTTATAGTTCACGTTCGCTTGGAAAAAAATATACAACAAAGTAATAGATTTGAATTTGAAAATTACATAACAAAATAAGCTAGATAATCAAAATTAATTGAATAGCAGACAGCACAAAGTTTATATATTTCCCTCGGTTTAATTTGTAAGCAGAATATGTTTTTTTCTCTCAGTCAGTTTACTTTTGAACAGCGTTATATTACTGTTGCCTTTATTTACCTGTAGTCCAAGATATTTATATCCTCTGCAAAGATGTCTACACTTCCCTAGACTCATATTACCGTCACCTGCAAATCGCCTCAACAATCTGTGTCCATCGTCAACAAAACATCCAATATAACCTGGATAAAACAATCAGTTACCAGCTAAAAAATAACACGCTATTATTAGGTCTTTCCACCTTTCCGTGGAAAGACCTATTGAATTTGTTCTGATTATTATTAGGTCTTTCCACTTTTCCGTGGAAAGACCTATTGAAGTTGTTCTGATTATTATTATTTTTTTTTTTTTTTTTCTTCCGCCTAATTTTTTTTCTTGCGTAGTATTGATGTTTCAAAAGATGTTGCTTAGATATTTGAAATATGATATCGTATAGTTTATACGCTTTAAAAATGTACAACGACAAAACAAAAAACTTTACGTTGTAAGAGTTATCTCCCCAAACACTGTTTTTCTTGTGGCCACTACTCCTTTGTAACCGTAAAGGATTACGACAAATTTATTTTACCAAATTGCTCGTTACGTCTTAAAGATTAGGGTATTCATTTGGACCGAAGCTTTAAGGAGACTCCATATGAGAGTTATTCCCCCTTTTTCATTTGATTCAAGTGATATGCAGTTTTAACTAGTAAATCATAAGTGATAGAGACCTAGGGTCCTCAGATTTGAGGTCCTTGGTAAAAAAAAATGAAAATGAGGTCAAGGTCAAAGGTCAAGGTCATATTCTAAATTTTGATTTTGGCTTATTTTCACTTATTTTCAAATACGTTATGACATATCGACAAATAATTTTTCATAAATTGTTAGTTGCAACATGTCCTTACTTGTATATTCTGGTTGAAAGGGTGCGCAGACAATAAATGGGAATTTTTGCCCATCTTACATTTAGAATAACGCGTCAAGTGATATAACTCATTAACCAAACATATTATAGACCTAGGGTCTTTTGATTTAAGGTCCTTGGTTTATGACCTTAAAATTGAGGTCAAGGTCATAGGTTAAAGGACGTTCTAGATTTTGACCTTTGCTTTAAATTCATATTAATACATCCTAAAGCCATAGGAACTAACATTTTAAACTGATTTTTTTATATTTCAATATCAAAATAGAACTTTACTAGTGGAAAGACCTTCAATGAGAGACATTGGTGAAGATTATCCCCACTTAATTCCAGGTGGCGCTGTGGTAGATCAGGTCCAACAACATCTGTTTGTATGATAAGAAAGCCAGCATGCAGTCATTGCCACATATGATAAACAAATATGTGTATGCTGATAAATCTTAATTCAAATAAATTCTTACATATTATTTTTATTTCAATCACTATTTAGTATATTAATGACAAATGTGTATAATTTTGAATCCATTCCCTCAGTGAACTTAGTATAGAAAGTCCCTGATTGCCTGAACTAAAGAAAAACTACAGGAGTGCATGTGTATTATCATGCAGTGGAAGAAAAATGAGAGAGTTTATTTTAACATACTTACAATTAAAGATATAAATTAAATGAATGTATTTCTTTTTTTATTATTTAAAAAAATGGAATGTAAAAGTGTTGTTAGATTCATGTATATATTTATGAATATTTTTAAATAATAATTAAATTGTTTACACATATATAAATATAGTATATTTTTTTCATTTGTGTTATTCTTTAAATAAATTTCATTAATTAAACTGGTAGAAATCTTTATACTTGTATATATAACAAATTAAAAACAAAACCTAGCTTTCAATTTCAAATTTGATATTTTTTTGCATTAAGATTTAATTCACTTCATTTTTTTAAAATGAGAATCAAATGACAGAAATCAGAATTTTGGAAATGACTGCACATTTTTCATCAAAATCAATAAAGATATATCTGAAACAAATAGGGTTAAAAACACCAATACAACTCAGCAATTGAACAACAATAGATTTCTGAAATACCTGCGACTGGGAACAAAAGATAACTTATTCTATGTCGAAATAAAGTTTCATACCAAAATGAAAAGAACAAAAAATCACCTACAAAATGTTACATAAATAAAGATCTAATTATTTTAAAGTCTCTGTGTGACTGTGTTGCATGTTACTAATACTGGCCTAACATTGCTGAAATAAAAGAACTTCTTTTTATGAAAAATATTTCAAACCTGTAGCTCTTGACGAATATCATATAATATAAGATTGTTATTTTTTTGTTTAATTACAAATTAGTTTCATTTGTAAAAAACTTGTAACTGATTTATGATCACTCTGCAAAAAATAAAGATCACAGCAAATTAAACTGTTTTTGCTAGCTGTCCATTAATCTTTTAGTTCTATAGTATATACATTAGCATTATATTTTGGTTAATTAATGTTTTAATGCTGATATTTTTTTTTAATGCAAATTGATAGTAAAAATGAAAGATAATAAATAGCAAAATAAGTAAAAAAATAAATCAATTTTGAAAAAGAAAATAATTCCCCCAAGTCATATATCATAAATGTTATAGGACTATCAATTATATGTGCTTTTCATATTTTTTCCTTTTTTGTTGCAAATGTCAATTTCTTATTTAAAAATGTTTAAAAACATATGTCCATCTCTATAAAACACATCCAAGTTCACAATATCAGTTAAAAGATATTAAGTAATAAAAAAAGTTCTTATAACAGTTTGTATACAAGTATCAATGTAATTCTCAATATGATATAGATAAGAGATGCTGTGTGTTGGACCTGATCTACTGCACTGCCACCTGTGTTGTCATTAAAGGGGAATAATTGACCAATGTTCCTCATTGTTCTCTGAACAATTGGTTTTTAATTATTATTATTATTATTTTTATTTTTTTTCTTCCGCCTAATTTTTTTTCTTGCGTAGTATTGATGTTTCAAAAGATGTCGCTTAGATATTTAGAATATGGTATCGTATAGTTTATACGCTTTAGAATTTACAACTGCGTAACAAAATACTTTACGTTGTAAGAGTTATCTCCCCAAACACTGTTTTTCTTGTGGCCACTACTCCTTCGCAACCGTTAAAGATAATGACAAATTTATTTTACCAAATTGCTCGTTACATCTTCAGGATTAGGATATTCATTTGGACCGAAGCTTTACGGAGACTCCATATGAGAGTTATTCCCCCTTTTTCATTTAATTAAGTGATATGCATTTCTAAATGGTAAACCATAAGTGATAAAGACATAGGGTCTTTTGATTCGAGGTCCTTGGTCCAAAAAAATAAAAATGAGGTCAAGGTCAAAGGTCAAGGTCATATTCTAAATTTTGATTTTGGCTTATTTTCATTTATTTTCAAATACCTTATGACATATCGACAAATAATTGTTCATAAACTGTTAGTTGCGACATGTCCTTACTTGTATATTTTGGTTGAAAGGGTGCGCAGACAATAAATGGGAGTTTTTGCCCATCTTACATTTAGAATTACTCGTAAAGTGATATTACTAATAAACCAAACATATTAAAGACCTAGGGTCTTTTGATTTAAAGTCCTTGGTTAATGAACTTGAAATTGAGGTCAAGGTCATAGGTTAAGATGACGTTCTAGATTTTGACCTTTGCTTTAAATTCATATAAATACATCATAAAGCCATAGGAACTAACATTTTAAACTGATTTTTCATATTTCAATATCAAAATAGATCTTTACTAGTGGAAAGACCTACAATTGTTCTCTGAACAATTGGTTTTTAATTTTTCTTGGACTTGGTTTAAATAAATAGGAGCACAAAAATTAGGTTAAATTTACAATTACATTTTATCGACATAATATCAAATAATTAAACCTCTTTTTCTAGTAAACGAAACTATATACTAACACAATATTACTTTTACATCACACACGTCTTCAATTTTTTTTTATGGGTAGAAAGCTCTGATTAATTATCAACAATCAAGATCTAAATGTTTAAGTAATACAATAGATAGTTCAATAATTAGATTATTAATGATCTTAAAGCTAACTGATCTATAACTATCATTTGCGAAACCAGATAAAGAAATAATTTGTGACGTGATGTCATCATTTTCACGTTAAGGTTTTGATTTTATGATTGCACGTTTATCCAGTTTGTTAATTGTACCGATAATAATCGTGTGACAACTTTTAAAGATTGCGTTGTTACCTTTATAATGCCCTTCTCGCATAAAATCGTTTCTGGCGGCATTTACACTAGCAAAGGTCACAAAGCAGATAAGAAAAAGCAGCGTAATCCTCATTGTTGAATTCTTATTCTGAACGCTAAAACTTTCTGAAATCTGTCAATGTTTAACGTTAAATGCGTTGAAATGATTTTGGTGCGTGATTAATCTTAACATAAATATATATACAATGACAAAAATCGATGATTCTTATATTACGGAACAACGAATAAATACGAAAAAGTATAATAAATGGAATTGTTTTGCTAAAAATATGTAGGCTTAATTCTATATATAACGGCAAAACAGAGATAGATTTTTATGTTTCTCAATAAGTTTTACATTGATCTAAATTTATTTTAAATGATTTCAAAACGAATAGTGACAATTCATAACATAGTTATCGTCCTCTGTCTTCCTCTAAAAATAACGTCACATCATCTCACCGTTTAAAATAAATCAAAATACTATCCAACCAAAATTTAATCAAAATAAAGGAACAAGTTTCAATACCCCTGTCGATGCATTTTCTTTCCTATAAAACTTTTCAGAATATTTAATAATAAATACTGAAACTCAAGACACTGTGAAACACGTTGTTGACAGAGCATTGCACGACATTTGAAATGTTTTAACATTCTCTATTAATTTGTAGCTTCAACTAAATCGCTTCCTTTTGAATTTAACGCGACAAATAACGATCTTCTCCAAGACTATGGAGAATTTCCAAAGTAATAACAGTTTCTGAAATTCATAGGTTAAGGACCATAAGATCTTCATCTGCAACTACTATCAAGGAAGTAATCAGTTCGCAAACCCATTTTCTATAATATAATAGCGGGATGGATTAATAAAAAATCGGTCCTTGGTCGGAGTGAAATTCTCACACGTGATGTTGTGAACTTTTTTAAGAAACCTGGGCTTTTTGACATAAATCAAGAGAAAACGTTTTGGATTAGTTGGGAATGTTCTAGTTGGAACAGGAAATATTCTAAACAAACACATCTTCATGACATGGCAAGAGCCTTGCCCATTTGCAGTTCAAAATATTGAAATCAGTACAATGCATGAAGCATCTTTCAACTTGAAATTTTTTCTTGATGGTGAGTGCACAATTTTATTATTTGTTTTTTTGATAATTGATTCCCATGAATACCTGTAGTATATTTTTTTGTGATTGACTTTTGATAATGTAATTAAAAAAACTCGCCATAAATAGTTGAAAATATGTATACACATTTGAGTGAAAAGTCCAGATTCTATCTCAATATGCAGTTGATTCTTGAATTTAGATATGTCTGTAGATCCGACTGCATCTGGCAATTGATGATTGCCATCAAATTAGAACAGTTGAAAATTCCGTCAGAATAAAATTCTTATGTTTATTTTAATTGGTTGAATGACGTACAACTCTAGATTCAACAGATAAAAAAGTTTAAAAAATAAACATCCTATAAACAGTACAAATTTTCTTAAAACATGTTTTGACTTGATTACCAAAGCTTTTTATTTACATCAAGTAACAAAATAGCCATAGGATGCGGATATCTTCATTTTGTTTGTCATTCAAATACAATGTAAATACACATATTATTTTCAACTATAAATTTAACTGTAAATGTAAAAAGTCTTATTTGTTTCAGATTCAACTGTACAATGTCAAAAGAAGAGTTTGGTAGAATGGAAACTTAGAGGAATTCTAATTTTCCTACCCTTAATATTCTCAAAATTTTGGAAGAAAATTCAGAAGAGGAATGCGCGTGTCTTTGTATTTTGGATTTGGAATGTGGTGGATGTGTTTTCAATACAGAAGCTTGTACCTGTACATTATTTTCAGATATTGTGTGTAACAATTCTAAGTCTACTATTTTCAAATTAGTGTAGATTGCGTGAGTGGAAGTCATATAAGTAAAATCCGCATAAAAAGCAACCAGAAGAACTGATATACAAGTAATTTTGTATCATATATGTAGAATGACACTAACACTGTTATCACACCATCTTCTTCATAAGAGTATGCTTGTACCAAATCAGGAATATGGTAGTGGTTATTTATTTGTTTGAAGTTTTTCAGCTTTTGATTTTGACATTTTATTAGAGACTTTCTTTTTAAATTTTCCTCTGAGTTTTTTTTTTTTGGTAGTTAACTTTTTTCCTAATAAAGAATGTCTGAACACATTTATTAACATTGTCATATCTACAATGTTTCTAACTATATTTTTTTTTAGAATATTATATCATATTATCGATGAAATTGGTTTTACGACTGACAATAAATGCATGAGACAAAAGGTTATGAACGGTGCTCGTCTATTGAGAAATTTAATATCGAATCATAAAGGCATAAACACTAAAATTTCTTAACTGTCCTGTTGTATTCGTAAATACGAAATAAATTATAAAGAAAAGCGCAGTTCGTGGGTCAAAATTATTATTTTGACTGAACTAATCTGCTCACTTTAAATGGAAAAATCGCACGTTTCGATCAGTAATTGTTTTAGTTCGAACAAATCATACTGCAAGCTATAATATATGTTATTATGCACTCATGGTTCCATGTACCTTCAGATTATTTTCTCTGTGCTGACTGTTTGCCGTCGATGTAACCATAATGTTTTTACACAAGTGCATAAAAGAGGGACGAAGGATACCAGAGGGACAGTCAAACTCATAAATCTAAAACAAACTGACAACGCCATGGCTTAAAAATGAAAAAGACAAATTGACAAACAACAGTACACATGGCACAACATAGAAAACTAAAGAATAAGAAACACGAACCCCACCAAAAACTAGGGGTGATCTCAGAGGCTACGGAAGGGTAAGCAAATCCTGTTCCTAATGTGGCACCCGTTGTGTTCCTCATGTTATAACACATCTGGTAAATAGTCTTTTTCGGTAGGTCACACTCATGAAAGGGGAAGAGAATTGTAGTAACGACGTAAAGAACATATACGATATCATTTGTAAAACGGTTATTCCATAACGGTCAACCAACTTATGATGGAGTCCGTGAAATTTACGAAGGGTTGATTTCACCTTAACCATTCGGAACTCTTGGTTTAATAGCGTCCCTGAAAGCAGCAACTCTCTTTCAAGAAAATCATGATATGAAATGCAAGCACGAGAATATCGTTTCAATCGGGAGATATATACCACGGATGCAGGTGCTTTTAGAATGTTGCTACTTAGAAATGGAAAACTCATAATTGGATGGCTGATATCATCTCTTTTGTCGTAAAGTTTTGTTTTCAACCGACCTTTATTTTCAATTTCGAGATGTAATTCAAAATATGACGCCGATTTAACTGCATATGTTGCATCCTTAATCTCCAGTTCGATGGGATGGATGCGTTCAACATAATGACCAAATTTTGAATTATTTAGTGAAAGAACATCATCTACTAGTATATAGCAGAAAGTAGAGCTGAAGGATATTGCTAACTTCTTATCATTAATCTTTCATCAGGTTTACTCTTGCACAATAGACAGGTTCTTTATTTGTGCGTTTCAGGGTAATAGAGGTCGATCTGGTCAATGTATTTTATTAGACTGTCAATATTTATGTGCCTTATTACTAACTACATATGAAAGTAATCCTACTATGATTACTTTGTATTTTATAGGGTTGAATTTAAGAAATCGTCTCACATGAACATGCTTTGTTTAATTGTACATTTGATATTTGAACCCATTACATGGTTTGAATTGTTATCAACCGACCCTCATTGTCAATTTCTAGATGTTAGTCAAAATATGAGGCCGACTTAACTATTTATCTACTATCCTTCATCTCTACTTCGATTGGATAGATGAGTTCAAGATAGTCAACAAATTTTGAATTATTTAGTGAAAGAACATCATCTATGTAGCGGAACGTCAAATAAAACGATATTGCTTTTTTCTCTCCCTAAGAAGTTCCTGTATGAAATCAGCCTCATAATAATAAAGAAACAAGTCGGCAAGAAGAGGGGCACAATTGATTCCTATTGGAATGCCGATAGTCTGTTGAAAAACACGACTTTCGAACTTAACAAATATGTTGTCAATCTAGAAATCATTTGAGCAGCTTGATAATGTCAGTTTCAGAGATTATTTTGCTTGAATCAGAGTGATCCTTTACAAATTTACAAAGTAGGATTTATCTCTCCCTAAGACAAGATACTTGTATCTACGTTGGATCTTCTGTTTTGTATGAAACAGAGCTATACCAACTCTTTCAATGTCGTTTAGTTTAGAATGTGTCATACTTGTGTAAGGTGAAGAAAGGTCCACTGTTGCAAGATGAAAGAGAGTTAGATTGTACATTTTGTATGTATTCTAAAAAATCTTTGGAATTTTTAAGTAATCACATCTGATTCACGCCACCTCTAGTATAGGCAGTTTCACAATAACTTTGAAACCCGTCTTTGATTGCTGATAGAATAGATGTTAATAATTTAGAAAGAGGTTTCGTGGATCACTTGGAAGACCCAGCAATATACCGTTGTTTGTAAGGTCATTTATTTAGTTTATGTATCCAATACAGTGATGGAAGATCCAGCTCTTCATCTTTGGATGAAATTTAAAATAAACAAAGTGAATTGTCAATACCTAATTTGTTTATCAAGCAGTCAATGTAACGAGCTTTACAAACAAAAAAGATGCTATTAGGGGCTTTATTTGCGGGACAACAACAAACTTGCCATGAAAGTAGGATAAGTGTTTTGCAACCTTTGGGTCTTTAAAGTTTGACGTAGAATGGGCATTGATAGACTCATTCAGTTTCTTAATTCTGATTTCGATCAACGACCTCACCACCTTGAACCACTAGGAAAGAGTGTTTACGTCTTCCTTCTCGGGGTTAGTCCATTACCTGGCATAACCCTCGACTGAATCCCTCAACGTTTTGAAATAGTATTTTCAATTGATGGATTTAGGTTGACGATATTTCGGACAGGAATTAAATTTATAAAGGTTTGTATAAAGAAGAAAATTTCTCACATGATATGTCTTCATAAACCAAAAGAAAACAAATCGTATAAACTTTGCTTGATAGTGTGGAACATCCAATTACTAGTCATCCCTTCATATCATAACGTAGAACACAATGACAATGGTCCATTCATGGTCCATTCATTTCTATTATCAGTAAAAGTACAAAACCTTAGCCTTGTGTTCATATGGAACAAGTTTTTGAAAATTGACGCAAGGTGATCATGATTTCCTTTTGTTTATTATAATTATAAAACAATAAAAAAATATAAGTCAAAGGAGGGTGACTTACGATAGTTGCTTTACTCATTATAATACATGTAAATGTCCTAGACAAAGGAGGATGAACTAGAGCCATTGTGTTCTAATTATCACAGACAAGGGATTGACATTAGTATCCTTAATCAATAGATTAGAGGACACGACCTCATGTCATTGTGTACCTAAACACTAAACTAAGTAGTATAACCTAAGATCATATTGTTAATTTCGTCTTGCGTCTGGTAAACAAAGAGATAATCCCTGGTGTTCTACATTTATACACAAAGGGGGATTATTCGAGCCATTTTTGTCAGTCCTGATAGGCAAAACAGTTTTATAATTGTTCCGCACCATTAAAGAAAATAGACTGCCTGGTCCAGTGACTGGTATTTTTTTTATTTTTAAATTAACTGCGATCATGAACTAAGGTCAAGGATAACCTTCAAATTTGTATCAAACTTTATTATAATGGGCTACCTCTACATGTTTCATAACCACACACAATCAATCAAGTTTGTTTGTATTGTTCTCGTCAACTTTTTTGACTCCTTTAAAATATCTCCAATTTCTGTTAAGAAGACTCCTTTTTACGTTGTATCTTTTTTTTTTAAAGTCCTGCGCATTCCCCGTAAAATCATTTGTGGAATTTATTGTAATGTGACGGTAGACAATTTTATCTGGTATATCTACGATTTTATTCTATCTTTGGTTCACTATTTAAAAGGGTACGGTCAATAGTCTTGTATCGTCTTCCTTATTATCCTCAGGTTTACTCAACATACGATTGTTGTTCTTTTTTGGTGTAAAGGAAAGATTTTCAAGAGCAACTGTATAATGTATACACATTTTGTTTAGGATAGTAGGACTTGTGGCTTCTTTTAGCTTCATGTAGTAAAAACTGTTGTTCAACCTAGACGACTATATGTTTTTTTTGTCAGTCAACATACGTGGATTCTTCGCCTTAGGTATATAGCTGTATTAATAGATCTTACCCCAAGATCTTATTTTTACGTTAAATTCTTCCATATGAGAGAAATGCATATATTGATGTACCCTTAGAATAGTCTTTTGTACGTAAATGTGCCGTTTTTACGTTAGACTGTTTTACAGATCTGTTCTTTAGGGGCCTTTTTAGCTAACTATGTGGTAAAGGTTTTGTTCATTGTTAAAGGCCGTGACCTATAGTTGACAATTTCTGTGTCATTAAGCATTTGTCTCTTGTGAAGAGTGCTTTCATTTGCAATCATATCACATCTTCTATTTCATAAAGCTTAAGGCTGATGAGTTAGATGAATTTGTTGAAAGTTTAGAAGATTGCATAATTATATTTTATTTAGAATAACAAGTGAAGGAAGGTTCAATCTTTTCTTTGTCGCTCAAATCACTAAACTGAAAAATATAAATGTGTTTAAAAGATAACATGAAATAATTGTTGCAAGCTGTATATGCATTTATTTTTGATCTAGGATATCACTGTATTTCATATTTGCTATTATTTTCAGTGTCTTTGAAAAACTGTTCAATGAAAAAACAGTTTTAATCTACTCCATGACGTAACATAATCTTAACAAAAGTAGCTAGTAGTTGTCAGTGATATAGTAAGAACTTATAAACACTTCGAGTAACTTATGGTTAAATAAAAAATCTGACCTTTAATGACGTCTATACAATACGAATTGTCCTCATTATTGAAGATTTTACAGGGAAATATAGTCATCTTTACCCTTTGCTTTGATCTTAATGGAATTCATTAGCAATTATACCACATTTGTATTATATGTATATACAATTCGTTTAAAGTAGATTGACGTTATTTAATATATTTTTTTTTACTTAATGTTTTTCGAACTTATATTTGTTGTCCTTATTTCTTATTTCTGTTCATTCTGTCTTTGTGTATGGAGTTTTTTCTGTAGTTATCTTTAGTAAGTAAGTAAATAGTTTATTTTAGTGTCACGATCCAACATACATCATCACATAACAATCTTTAAACCCATATTAGATCTCTGCCTTTAAGACATATGAGACACTTTCATCCTTTTCGAACTAAAAAATGTATTATACTATATTGTAAAATAAATATTAAAAAAATTAACTTTTTATATGATACTAAAAATTCTAAAAATTCGTTTGAGTTTATTGATACAATGAATAAAAATTAAAAATTTACAGAATGATTTATCTTCCGTTTAAAATAGTTATCAAAGGTACTAGGATTATAATTTAGTACGCCAGGCGCGCGTTTGGTCTACATAAGACTCGAGCTCATCAGTGACGCTCATATCAAAATATTTATTAAGCCAAACAATTACAAAGTTGAAGAACATTGAGGATCTAAAATTCCAAAAAGTAAAATAAGATGCATTGTCTAAGCTAATACAAATAGTAATAAGGTACCTCTGTAGATCGAATTTCTCCATGGTCCACCACACATCCTATGTGGTTCTGAAGTGCATACCATGTTACATTGTAACTCTGATGATTGTGGATAAGCCCGATGGTTGAGATAGTTACCACAAAGGCACTGCTTGCCATACTGGAAATTATATCAATTCAACTTTTTAATTTTAAAAAGAAAAATTCCGGAATAGGTTCATACACGTGTCAGAAATATACCTTTCAAATATGTTTTGTTTTTCTAAGATCATGAAGTTTTTATTTCTTCTTTGGTATATTCATCATGGTTTTTTGAAGTTAATGTTCGCACGACAGAAATATTACATTACAGCAATACAATTGAATTTGAAAATAAAATAAAAAGAATAGCAAACCATCATCAACACCGGTCTCGCTCGAAAACTAAACTTAAGAACAAAGCCATTGTACGCAACATGTGGTCAGCAAGGCTTGTTTGGAATAAAGGAATAAAAACAAACATACTTTTTTGAATTACAGATTTGAAATTGAGAAAGGAAATGGAGAATGTGTCAAAGCTACAACAACCCGACAAAGAGCAGACAACAGCCGAAATGTAGCGAGAAACTCCCGCATCCGGAGGCGTTCTTCAGCTGGCCTTTTAAAAAATGTATACTAGTTCAGTGATAATGGACGTCATACTAAACGCCTAATTATACACAAGAAACTGAAATTAAAATCATACAAGACTAACAAAGGCGAGAGGCACCTGACTTGGGACAGGCGCAAATTTGCGGCGGGGTTAAACATGTTAATGAGATCTCAACACCCCCTATACCTCTAGCCAATGTAGAAAATTAAACACATAACAATACGCACATTAAAATTCAGTTCAAGAGAAGTGTGACCCACGCATGTATGACTTAGTATAACACCCGACATTATAAAAAGGAAACCAACATCTTCTTTTGACATATAATGAAATTATAAAAAAAAAAATGAAAAAAGGGTTTACCTGTAGTCCAAGATATCTATATCCCCTGCAGAGATGTCTACACTTCCCTAGACTCATATTACCTTCACCTGCAAATCGCGCCAACAATCTCTGACTTTTGTCAACATAACAGCCAACATAACCTGGATAGAACAATCAATTACAAGCTAAACGAATTACAAACAATTGTTTTCCTGGATTTGGTAATAATAAATAGGAAAACGCAATAAAAAGCTTAAGGCTACTACCGTTAAAATTTCACCATACCGACATAAATAAATGTCAAATAATACAATTTTTCTTCTTCTGGAAAACATATACATACTAACAAATCATACTTCTTTTACATCACATTCGTCTTCAGTCTTTTTTCATGTAAACGCAGATACCCTGAATAGTTATCAACGATCTAGTATTACAACAGATAGATCAATGATTTAAATTATTATTTGAAACACTCTTTATCCATAACTATTATTTAAAAAAAATATATATAGAAATAATGTGTCACGTAGTTGCGTCATTTTTATGACAAGGTTTTGATTTTATGATTTGAAATTTAATCATTTTGGTGAATGTCCAGATATTATTCATCTTTTACAACTTAAGATTACATTGTTACCTAGATAATGCCCCATTCGCATAAAGTCAAAGGCATCCACATTAACTATTGTCAGACTGCAGATAAGAAGAAGTAGCGTAATCCTCATTGTTGTACTAACACTTTCTGAAATCATCAAATGTTCAATTGTGTTGATGCCTTGTTATGATTTCGAAGCGAGATCAATTTTTATAATTTTTGTTATAAATAAACAGTGAAAAAAATATGTGTCTCTTATATTACGGAACAAACGGATCATTGCGCAAAACAAAATTGTTTTGATTCTAATTTGTGAAATAAATTCAATGTAACTTTAAATAATAAAACAAAAATAATGTTTCTCGTCTTTTTATCTACCCTACCCTACATCTTTGAATTAGCAGACCATTATCAGCACTGTTTGAGTTTATTAAAATATCAACAAACGACAACAACTGAATTAAAGGCTCTTGACTTGGGACAGGCACATACATAAAGAATGTGGCGGTGTTAAACATGTTAGCGGGATTCCAATCCTCCGCCTAACCTAAAACAGTGGTGTAACAGTGTAATATAAGAGCAAACTATACAAATCCTTTCAAACGGGCATAACTCAGCAAATGAATACAAATAAAAATACATCTAACAAAAAAAAAACAGAGTAGACGTGACCGGGTAGTTGTATATCCTAACAACAAAAATATAATAAGTACAGATCTGAGAGTACTCGCAGTTACTAGTTCAAAGCCACTAACAACTAATAAAACAATCATGCATCTAAGACTATATTCTTACCAAGATTTCTGTATATGTAGTTTGAGACTCAATGCAAAGAAGTGAACCACAATTAGGAGAAGACGTCACTAATGTCACTATAACTTGTGTCCAATCCCTTTGGCTACCTTTGCAAATGAAATATGTTTAACCCGCTATTGGGACAACCAATTTCATATTTATTATTCTTTGTAACAATTTTTCATTGCTGCGTCAACTATATTGATTTCCTTTGCATGTAATTGTTCCCTACATTTGAATTTTAAAAGTGTAAGAAAATTGATTTCTTGTCCTAAAATACCGTGTGTTGCACTTTTAAACATTTCTTTCTGTTTTTTTTAAACATGCTAATTAATAAGCAAATAATTGTTATTACACGGCTGTCTGAATATACATTAAAACATTAGATGGAATGCAATTATTTCAAACGTGTCAGAAAACATGCACATAGAGTACTAAGCTGACAATAATTCAAGTCTTGTTTTCAAATTCTTTAAAAATTGAAACAGGGGTGGGGCTACAAAAAGAGCTTTAAAGAAAAGTAACAGTTAAATCGAACAATTACTAACAAGTCGAGTAAACTCTTCAAACCCTTCAAAAGTATTAAAAAGATGTTTCAACATTTCGAGGATTTGGTAATATTTTATGTTTAAAAAGTTCATATTGCTATATAAGCAGAATATAACTTCTAAACCTGAGCAAAATGATTCTACATGATTAAAACTTATCATCATCCAGTGCAGATTTATTCTCCGACAGTATATTGGTAGGTCTGGACTTTTAATCATCATTTCTTTTCTCTGTGTAGTATCTAGTTAGACGTTATTTCATTTTTGTGTACTGCTTGTTGGCGATAGTGTTGTCATTTTTTTCTATTATCCATATGGTACATTTTGTTTTCTGTTCTAAAACATATAGTATAACTTTCCTTATATACATGTAACCCCGTAAATTTCGGTATGGGTTACATTAAAATCTGTTAGTATATAATCGACGCTGCGGCTGCTTTAAACGCAAGAGCGTATACAGAATATACATTTTTTTTCAAAAGTGTACAGTTTGAAAGCTCGGAGAAGATTGTCCAATCAACAGTTTACAAAACATATTGTTTATTAAAGATTGTCCAATCAACAGTTTACAAAACATATTGTTTATTAAAGATTGTCCAATCAACAGTTTACAAAACATACTGTTTATTAAAGATTGTCCAATCAACAGTTTACAAAACATATTGTTTATTAAACGGCTTAAAACATTACAAAAGGTTTTCATAAAATATATCTATTATTGTTTAATCGAATGCAATAATAATCGGAATATTGTCCATGACTAAACTTAGTTAAATAGCGATAATTGCTGCTTTTGAAGCTGAGTGTAAGATATAGACAATAATAGTGTATTGACTTGATATATAACGATATATAGATGAAGCTACGAAACGGGCAAATGCGAGGCTGTGCCGAGCTTTACCCCGTTTCGGACCGAATCCTTATATCGTTGATATGTCAAGTCAATGCACTATTAGTGTCATTAAACTGCAATCTAAAAAATAATTTGCAATTGTTGTTTAATGCGTTAAGGTTTCACTAAAGTCAAAATATAACACACTACAGAAACATCTTAACTTTGTCTGTATTTCTCAAAATAAACTGAATAAAGTCCTAAACTTTGGAAAAATATGTTCATTTAAACACACTTAACCAAACACACTGTGTAAAATGTAAGTTAACTTGAAATTTTTGTGTTATGGTCAAACCGGTTTTTGCGGTGAACACTAAATTTGAAAATTATTACATGTAATGCAGAAGAAGCGAATGTTGATTTTTAAGAAAAGGTTTTTGATTTACGAGTTTCAGTTAATTTTATGGATCTGAGTGAACAAATTTTGAAGATACAATAGAGAAAGTTGACAAATGGCATTAAAACATATTTGTGTGACAAATAAACATCAGCTTGTACTGCATTACATGTTACAATATTCGTTCATACCTATTTAAAACAAATCAAGTCATCTCAGAGGCCTCCAGATTTTTTGGAAAATTAAGTGCTCATCCCACAAGCCTTTTTGACAATAACACAAAAAATTCAAGTTTATTTACAATTTATATGTTAAGTTTGTTTAATTGAATATATATGTATTCCATATTTAAGGAATTTATGCATTTTACGTTAAGAAATAAGGCAAAGTTAAGACGATTATGTAATGTCCTATATTTTGACTTTAGTGGAACCTAACGGTTATTTTTTCGATTTAAATATTGGGTGAAATCCCCTTCAAAAAGACCTCATATCATGTTCGCGGGGAAATATACAGTTACCTGTTGAAACACACACTCGATGGTGAACGAAATCGTTTGAGTATGGAATAAAATATCAACCATAAGCATAACACATAATTATATATAGGTTGCAAACACAAAATGTTAACAAATGACATAATGTTTTTCCAATAATTGTAAAAGAAACAAGAATGAGTCGTTTCAGCCATCGGAAACAAGAACAGGTTGAATATGTCGTTTGAATAATCAAATATTATTTCTGCAACTTCTACTTAAATATTCATAAGGAAAAGTGATATCGAATACAGTCAACACATTTTGACTGCTCAAATAGAACGAGTGCGGTATAAATAGACAATAAAAGTACATTGACTTGACATATCAACGATATAAGGATGAAGCGTAGAAACGGAGAAATGCGAGGCTCTGCCGAGCCTTTTCCCCGTTTTGGGCCGAATATTCATATCGTTGATATGTCAAGTCAATGCACTATTATTGTCTTTATACTGCAATATAAAACAAAAAATCAAATGTTGTTTAATGTCTAAATTTTATCATTTGATTTAATTATTGGGAAACTTCCCCCTTTTATATAAAAAAGGCCTCATATAATGCAGGCGGTGAAATAAGCAACACGGTGAAATGTACATTACCTGTAAATTCGCAATCGATGGTGAACGAATTAGTATGAAAATGAACTAAATTATCAACAATAAGCATAAAACATAATGAGTCAAAGTTTGCAGACCAAAAATAATTACGAGTGAAATATGTTTTTCATATAAATTGCAAAAGAAAATAGTATAAGTTTAAATCGTTCAAAATACATTTAAAACAAGAACAGGTTGAATAGGTCGGTCGTATGAATAATTTATCATAATTTCGGCAATTTCTATTTAAATATTCATGAGGAAAAGTGATATCATGTCAGTGACTGTATATGCCATGGAAATATACGGTCGACGCATTTTGACTCCTCAAATAAAACGAGTGCGGTATAAACAACTATCATCTCTCGCATTTTTTTGACAGGCATCGGATTAAGTTGTAAATAACTGAAATATATTATCTAGTTGGGTATTTTAAATTTTAAATAAAGAAACATTGTACTAAAGAATATCTAGAATAATATAGATTACATACCTTAAAAAACAAGAAATATTCAATTTAAAAATAAAACGAGAAATATACAATCTTAAAGGAGAGTTCATTTATTGCCCTTTGCGAATTATGCAATCCTAACGTAACGTTTCTTTCGGTAATACTTGTACATGAAATAATGTGAAAGCCCGATTATGTAAATGACTGTCGGAAATGTCCATATGGTGCTAAATTAACTAAATAAACTAAATTATCAACAATAAGCATAAAACATAATGATTCATAGTTTGCAGACCAAAATATTAATAAGTGAAATATGTTTTTTTTATATAAATTGCAAAATAAATAATATAGGGTTAAATCGTTGTATACACTTAAATCAAGAACAGGTTGAATAGTTTGTATAAATAATTAATTATCATTTCGGCAATTTCTATTTAAATATTCATGAGGAAAAGTGATATCATGTCAGTGACTGTATATGACATGGAAATATACGATTGACGCATTTTGACTGCTCAAATAGAACGAGTGCGGTATAAACATGTATAATCTTTCGCAGTTTTTTGACAGGCATCGTTTTAAGTTGTAAATAACTGAAATATATAATCTAGTTGGGTATTTTAAATAAAGAAACATTGTATTAAAGAATATGTAGTAAAATATAGATTACATACATTAAAAAAACAAGAAATATTCAATTGAAAAATAAAACGAGAAATATACAATCTTAAACTAGAGTTCATTTATTGCCCTTTGCGAATTATGCAATCCTAACGTAACGTTTTTTTCGGTAATACTTGTACAAGAAATAATGTGAAAGACCGATTATGTAAATGACTGTCGGAAATGTCCATATGGTGCAGTCTACTCGTACTGTTAAAGTTTTTAATTATTTTTGATTGATTAAAATTTACTATGTTTACATGTGTCCTTCGGTTTATTGAGAGTAATGATCGTGAATGAATACCAAACAGTGGTTAAATATTGAGACTTGATTGTGAAAGCTCTGATACCGGATCGTGAATTTAATATAACCCAGAAAACATATGCAAGGTCAATAACTAGTCAACCTCTTTTTGGTTCCAAAAGATAGCAGTTTTACAAAGTTCTTAAAATGTAGGCTTTTAGCTTTTAATTGGAAGGTAGAATACTTCTGCTACATACATATATGCTGATTTTGACAATACAAGGCGCATATAACGGGAACTAGCATCATTAAGTCATGCTAAATTACTGGAATCTTCACAATTTAAGCCTTTTAGTTAAATTCAAGACGGTTTCCATCTAAATGGAAGTGGCCGCATTTGTGCTCATTCATGATATTTAAATGTAAGTTGTATTTGTTGATACTATATACCTGTAACATATGTAAAGATTGAGAATGAACACGGATTCGACCACCTTCATTTTTGATAAAAAAAACATCTGAAAATGACATTATGGCATATTTGATAGATTTTTCATATTTTAGCTTGAATTTGAGCGTCTGTAATGTCTTTCGTTATCAGTTCAAAGCTTTCACATAAACAAATTGAATCGACCGAACTAGACACTAAAAGTGTTTGAAACGTGTCTAAAATTGTTCATTATATGAACCTGAGATTTCAGGCCAGAATCGGCCCTTACTGGACCTACTCCTTTATAAAAATCTTTGCTGTCTGTCAAAATGGTTGAACATTATAAGTGGTATGCGAGGAAAATCCAGATTTAAACTTAATCATTTTTACGAAACTTCAAAAGACAGATTGCTCCTTGACATAACAATGATATCAAAAATGTAAAAAAACAGGATTTTTTTTATCAAAAAATATCAATACATTTAAATTGAATGAATCAAGTGGTTTTGAAAGATATTATGTGTAAGTATAATCAGAACCTCGGCAAGAAAAAAAGAAATATTTACACAAACTTGATATTTTGGATTGTGAAAGATCATGTACCGCATTTTGAAGATCGTGAACATTTTAAGGATCATGAAAGATCTGATGTTATCGAGTCGTTCAAATCATTCTTCAAATATATGATAATTTATATTTGTTATTGGTTTAGAAAAAACTAGAATTGCATGACTAACTTGGGTTTCTTTTGTTGATGATGAA
Organism: Mytilus trossulus; assembly: GCF_036588685.1. Lineage (NCBI taxonomy): Eukaryota > Metazoa > Mollusca > Bivalvia > Mytilida > Mytilidae > Mytilus > Mytilus trossulus. The sequence continues at coordinate 36,706,194 of NC_086386.1, read as the reverse complement.
TTGGGCTATTATTGTTTAATACCATTGAATCTTATTATCTCATAACACCACACAGACTAGATGAATTATTAAAGCAATATCAGTCCACTTGTCCGTCCTTCATAAGTTTCATTTTCTTATGAAAAAAATGGTATTGTTTTATTGTGTATTTATAATTTTCATTGCTCATTTTTATCCCCATTATAAAATTTTAAATCGATGATCCTAATTAAGCATTTCAAAATATTCTGCTATGTTCAGACCTCGACTGTGCCTTATTTTATTGATCAAGGTTTAGTTGCGTAGTCAAGTACGTACCACAGATTCGTTAATCTTTAGAGTACAATGTAAGTAATGATTGTAAGATGTATATTTTCGACTAGGCATAGGTTACCTTAGCCGTATTTGGTACAACCTTATGGAATTTAGGATCCTCAATGCTCTTCAACTTTGAAATTGTTTAGCTTTAAAACAGTTTTGATATGAGCGTCACTGATGAGTCGTATGTAGACGAAACACGCTTCTAGAGTACTAAATTATAATCCTGGTACCTTTGATAACTATCAACTAACCTGGGCCTTATTATCATGCATCACTGGGTAATGTTTATTTTATGTGGTTTGACCTTTTGCTGATATACCTGTATCTATAGGGCCACTGCATGTCGTGTTAGGTGTACATGTCGGTCTGTATATTTCCTAAATGATGTTGACCTCTTTTTCTTTATTCATCGATCTTAATTTGTTAAGTTTCATGGTTTTGTCAGTTTATTAGATACTAAAATCAAAAGGGCAATTGTATTTGATATATTGAATGATAGTACGATGTCTATGTCTGGCTCAATAATAATTAAATAATACAAAAACTAAAAAAGTCCATTTTAACGATAAAATGGAAAATGAAATACTTGTGCAAAAAAACATTTAGCAAATCAGTTCTGAAAAAGTATAAAATTATACTACGTTACATAAATTAAAATCATAACAATAGAATCAATGAAAAAGATAACCAAAGGTAGGAATGCAAATCTGCCACAAATCAACTCTTAGCTAGGTTGGAAGAGTGGATCGTTCCTCAACAATGTAATATCTTATGTTCATATTTTACAGTAGAGAGATTTGAGCGACCGAGACAAGATGGGACCAACGTCCACTTTTGAATTTTAAGAAAAGATTTGATCAAACTATATTATAGTTGCTCATAACAATATGCTCTTTTTCCATTATTAATAAGATATGTGTAACAAAGTAAAACAGCTAACTTCACTAATCTAACCATCCCTCTATCCCGAAAAACAAAATCATAAAAAAGTCAACATACAATCTTCAATGATGAACATGAGTTACTACTACATAAAGCTCATATTATCACTAGTCTAAACAAATCCGATATGAGTTAAACAATTGCTTTGGGTTATGATAACAGTTATCATTTTGTGACGATCCGAACAACACTGATTCTATTTGAAAATACACTGAAGAAGATTATGTCAAAATGCTGTCGAGATTGGAGAATTTATATTTTATGAGACAATGGGTTTCCAAATGAGTACTAATTGTGCACCCTTATTTTCGACATGTTTTTGTAGTCGTATGGTGCAAAATTCATTCACATATGACAAGCGTTTGTGTTATTTCTTTTTCCCACTTATACTTGATGTGTTCCCCTCGGTTTAAAAGGAAATCACACTATTGTTTATACGCATCGCTCTCGGCGCCGCCATAGTGTCGTAACTGTATTATGACGTCGCCGTTTTCGATTCCGTCGTAAAGGTTGCCAATTCATATGAAAAAGCGATCGCTCGAAGGTACGTTCCACTAAAGCAGGAGAAATGATATTCTAATGCAATTTGGATGTTACAATTTTTTTCATTGGCTAAAAGTTGCCGTCAAATCCACAGTTGACCAGGCGTAACTAAGGAGAGACCCGCAATTTTGAATTGATGAATCAACAAATGTTCGATTACTACTATATAATCGAAAATAAAACACCACCTACCTCGAATTTGCCGTTTTAATGTAATTTTATTCGAATTTGAAGCGTACAGGTAACGTAATAACCTCCAGTTTGTAAGTTTTCATTTGTATGACGTCACGTTTAGCCATGACGTCTTTGTGCCAAAATCATTCATGAAGTTTCGTGGAATTTTTTTTATTTGACAAATTTAGACAATTTTTTAAGTTTTATCGTATTTTTTTCTTTTTGTAATGCATTAGAATCGGAATAACAGTACTGTAGTTGAAGAGTTGCCACCGTCAATTTTGATTTGACGGTCGCAAATCTCCGTTTTACTGTCTCCACTACGCGTCGCCAGTAAAACTGCATTTGCGACCGTCAAATCTACAATTGACGGTGGCAACTCTTCAACTACAGTACTGTTATTCCTTAAATGGACTTATTATTTTTTTTTTACAACTGATATGTTGTACTAGCGAGTTTCTAGATTGTATTGGGGCTTACCTGCGGAAAACAAAATATTTGGCAAATACTGCAGAATAAAAGTAAAAAAAAAAGATTGAATGATGAATTGTACAGAATTGCTAAGATATAAAGAATACAAAATATTGGAAACACAAAATAAACATTAATAAATGAATGATCCACTATCCAGACCATTATGATAAAAAGGATCTACAAATACAAAACACATAATCATCACGCATAATCAACACTAAGAACGTTGGAATTTCATACATGTAGCATATTCAATGAAGCTTAGTCATAAGTTAGTACCCCCTCCGACCATTTTCTCGATAACGAAGTCGGTGACATAATTTTATTTTTATTTTCTGATGTATATTATGTTCAATATCTAATTGAATTCTTAATTTCAAAAAATTCTATTGACTCATCTTGACCTTCAGTGCAAAAATGAAAATGCTACCCGAAATAGACAAAATGTATGGCAAAATGTATGGCAAAAAAATAGGTAATATATATTTTCGGGGAGGGGGGAGGGGGGGTTACAAATAGACCAAGAGTACCATCATGTTAGCGTATAGCTATCGGAATATGTAGTTTTCTGTTCAAAAGAGGGTGGTAAATATAAGAACAATGAGTTTCAACTTACAGTTTTCTCCTATCTAATTAAAATATTGATCTCTGATTACGTTATACTACATGTTTAAAATATTGATGCATGCAACGTCATAAATATAGTCTTCTATACTACACGTTTATATAATTCATCAAACATCTCATTTCATACAAGAATTCATCCGGCTCAGCCTGTCGAGTTTTTACCAAGCAGAGTCAGAATTCATATGTTCTAGTTCTGAATATGCATTTAACTTGCCACTGGACGTAAATGTGTGAATTCTTATTTGATATCGTTATTTATTTCAATTGTGACGACAGAAATGATATAAGTGTCGTCCATTTTTCACAAATGTTCCTTTAATATCTAACGCCTCTGAACCCTGAACAGTTAGGGCAAGTTTGAATACAATATTCAAGCTTGATACGGTCTAAATTTGGATTGTGATAAAAAAAAATGACACAATATAGGTTTCTGACACAAAATAAATGTGGTCAAAGATATTAAAAATGTGTTGTGCAATACTGTGCAATTGGAGATTTCTTCTGGAGATATTTCGAAAAATTTGCCCCCAAAAAATAAAACCTCACCCCCTCCCCTCTTGGAATAATTACCACCAAACTCAATCCCAGCCTTCCCTGTGTGGTATTGAACCTTGTAGTACAATTTTAGATAGATCCATACACTTAAACACAAGTTATTGTAAAATAGTAAATTTAGTAAAATGCTTGTTTGTGGCTCCTATTAATTCCTGAACGTTTTGAGCATTTACATGTACCCCTTAAATCAATTTCAGCCTTTCATTGGTGATATGGAATTTTGTGGTACAATTTCAGAGAGATTCATTACTTCTCAATGTCATATTAGAATTTATGAAAATCAAAAGGGTATGTACATCAACAGATATAAACAATTTATCAAAGTTGTATGAGAATTGATGAAAGCGTTATTGAGTTATAATTCTCCGAAAACTGGAAAATCCCCTTTTTTTTAATGAATAAAACCCTATAACTCGGAAACGTAAACCCAAAATCCATAAAAAAGAAGAAGAAAGGGAGCTCACGTCAATAGATATAATCAATTCACCAGATTTATGCCAATTGGTTAAAGAGTTTTTGAGTTAATGTCCGACATGTTGACGACGGGACGGACGGACAGATGTATACCATAATACGTCCCGTAACCGGGCGGATATATATATATATAATACTTCAACACATACTATACATTTGGCTTTACCAGTCTAAAACAAGAGAAATATTTAACACACACACACATGTACTTATGTAGAGATATATTCATGTCTTACAGAGTACTGCTAAACTGTAACAAACACATTAATGGTCCGTCTGGTGAAAGAATATTCCACTCATATAGACTAATGTTTGTGATGATGTTCATCTAATATTTGCCACTGAAAGTTTTGCAAAAATCAAGAAAAAAATAAAAAAAATGAAAAAAATAGAAAAAAATAGAAATAAAAGTTTAGATGTAGGTTCGAGTTTAGGTCACTTAATGTGACCACTGTCGACAGGATAAAGGGAGATTGTCGGATCCCTACCGTGACTGAAAAGGACATCCAGTTTTTTTATAACCCCCCCCCCCTTTTCATTAATCAGTATTGGCAAAAATAGGTGCATTTACCACAATGAAAGAATATACATTCAAACAAAAAGAGGTGCACCAACAGAAAATAGAAACCACATTCTTATTCTTAATTTCATCGGATCTCAAAATTTAAACTCTTACCAGAATTTTTATTCTATCTAACAGTATAACTCAAAATTTAACTGGAACTCGAACTTAATTTGGCTCGATTATGGGGCGTTGTGTATTAACAGAAATGTTAGCCAATTTTAAATTTCTACCGAAACGGTGTCATTGAGGGCTTTTTTAAAGTGCCGAGTTTGTGACTTTTTAAACACGGCATTTCGGGTTTTATATTCCCATTGCAATGGACAAGTTGGTGAATTTATTCTGTTTGTAGTATAAATGGAACGTGTTACTTTTCAGCCCAGATACCCTAAATTTTCCGAAGTAGAAGATTCTAAATCTGCATGCCGTAAATTAATTCTGTAATACGGCATGATGCACACATTAGTTTTTCCTATACAACAAATGCAATTAAAAATTTAGATGACTCCAACTTTGACAATTACTTTTTAATAAACTGTTACTGTATGTTTAATAATGAATAATCAAAATATCTAAACAAAAATATTCATTAATACTATAAATAAAATAAAAACATATTATAATTTTTTAGTAAAAAGGTTTAACCCAATAGTTCAAAGCATTGCAATAAATGCTGCTATGGAGAAAAAGTTATAATTCTCGCCAAAAATCGATAATAAGATTATTTCCATTGTAGCGGATTTTAAACATCGGTGACCCCCCTTTTTTATTTATGCTTTTAAAATCTCCCCTGAGGCTGCAACTAATGCAGAAGTTTGAAGGAAAAAACATTAGTAGATTTTTTTTATTTCAAGAAAAATCTATAATAAATGGCAATTAAAAATGGCGGGAAATGTAAAAGGGCCTTAAAAATAAGGAAACTGAGAAAAATAAATGTGTACAAGATAAAATTTACAATTGACTGTTTTAGTTTTACCAGTTAAACATCGTTTTTGAATAATTTTGCCTTCTTTTAGCATTTTTGAGCGCTATTTCTATATTACGGTATAACGCAATTCTTTAATTTTTGATGACGTCATATCTCGAAAACAACATCGGTGACCCCAATTTTTTTCCCCCCTAAAATATTGTAATAAGTATGAGCTGTCTACATGCAAAATTTAATTGAATTATTATTAGTAGTTTAAATAGTGTGATTTCCCTTTAAGTTTGAAATCCGGATTTATTTTTTCTCAATCAATTTATGCATTTTGAACATCGGATACTACTGTTGTATTTATTTACCAGCCTTGAAATAAACCAATCATCAGCTATACATCTACCTCAATTGGCTAAAATGTCTGATATAAAAGAAGACAGAAAATGTAATGACGCGCAAAAGAATATGCGTGCACCACACAGTGATAAAAGAAATAATAAGACAAAAGATTATTTCTAGATGATATTAAATAAAAAACTATATTCATGTGAATGTGGATATGCTTGTTAGAGAAAACTTGTTTTAACAGAATGTATTAAAGCAGCGAGGTTTGCTCATGTCTCCAAATGTATCTAAGTTAACGTGACAACTAAAAAATGTCATTTAGCTTCAATAAGTTTTAATGTTGACTTCTTTTTTCTTATTTTCTGCAAAAGTACAAAAAAAAGTTAAAGTCGTCTGTCAAGGACAACAGCTGCAATAATTGCAGAATTAATGGTTTCGTCCATGTTATAATATTGGATAACCTTTACTTTTACTTCTGGAAGATTCTCTCTATTTACTTTTGTTTCACCACAATTGTACATATTTCAAAGGTAACTAGTCTCAAACTAATACATCATTGACGCCACCACCATCACCGCTGCCACCGCCGCCACCGCAGATGGAAACAAAAAGTCCAAGTCTTGCTTTTCCGCTTTTAACAAGGCGAGACAAAAACTTTAAATCATTCACTTTGTTCTATTTTTAGCAAGAACACTCATGTACGTTGATAGATCAAATCCCGGAATACAATTCTAAACTGCAATTCCGTAGAAATAATTTTGTAAAGTTAAGTTATATTTGGCGCATAAGTTTGAAAGTTTAAATGACCATGTTCACGACGATAAACAGACGACAATACCAGAAACCATGTGAAGGCAATAGGTCAAGTAACTTCGTATGCTATGTGATAACAAAGAAAAACAATAATAATTTATTCAATAAACATATTTGGCACAAGTGAAATTCTTTAAAATTGTTTGTATATAAATATTACACATTTTCAACTTTAATGTCGTTTCTACTAATTCATCATTAATCAATATACTGGTTTTTTTTTATTCCTATTATCATATTAAAATATGATTGAATTATTGAATTAAGGTAAACACATTTACATTCAAAACGTTAGTTTAGAATTATTTTTTCTCGATAAATGAAAATTTATTTGCAGAGGAACAGTGCTGTACATTTGATTTGTTGATCATGATATTGATCATGTGCTGATTAATGCCCACAATCCTTTTCTTTTTCAAAAACGTTTTCCGTCAGATTGTCTTTGCAATGTGTAAGTAAGTTCTCCAAAAATTTCGAACTCAAAGTGGATTGAAATAGTCCCGAGTTCTGTCTCTATGATGATGATGATGATGTTGTTGTTGGGCCGAACGACCTTTCGCTATTTTACTTTTATGGCGAATTAAACATAAACCTAGAGTTATAATAGCTAGACCTAACAAAACACCAGATATACTGCTTGCTGTTATGAGTAAAATGCTGGATTCACTCAATCCTTCAGTATTGTTGTCAACTATCGATCCTGCAATACAAATATGACGGTACTACACATTTTTTTTCAAGATTATAAACAAGTACATAATATTATAACGAAGTTTATGACTGCTTTCTCATAAATGGATTGCATTGTGACTATCTATGAGAAAATATACCAATAGACACAACCTTGTTTACCATGGTAACATTTATATGTTCCTGTTATCATAAATTTTATACATTAGGAATACGTTATTTACAACTTGATTTGTTTGTGTTTCCTTTGACAGAACATGACAAACTTGCGGATTGCACGAAAGTCTACCAACAGTAACAAGATACTTTTTTTTTTAAATTAAAAGGATAGTCAGAACGATGACTAGAGAATGTTAAAATGTAAAATGATCGAAGACGTTTATTTGAACAAAGTATTACCCATACTGTACAACTACTTACAACTATACTAAGATGACATATTTTTTTGTTTCATTGGGCTGTTTCTTTGAAATATATATCAACAGTTACTTTTTGCATCGTAAATTTACGTACAAAATGTGAATGCTTCTTTAAGTTTGACCTATTGGTCCAATATGTCATGTACATCATGTAATTGATTCCCTTCTAAAAAACATAAAAAAAAGGTAATTTCTTGGTATTTTTCTTATTATGAATTTAGATATAATACCTTTAGTTGCCCTGATTTCAAAAACGATTACAAACACAAGTATTTAAACTTTTAGTTCCACCTTACTATTCCTACCTGTTCCGGACGATTTGGCAGTAGTTGTAGGTTTTACAAACACAAGTATTTAAACTTTTAGTTCGACCTTACTATTCCTACCTGTTCCGGACGATTTGGCAGTAGTTGTAAGTTTTACAAACACAAGTATTTAAACTATTAGTTCCACCTTACTATTCCTACCTGTTCCGGACGATTTGGCAGTAGTTGTAGGTTTTACAAACACAAGTATTTAAACTATTAGTTCCACCTTACTATTCCTACCTGTTTCGGACGATTTGGCAGTAGTTGTAGGTTTTACAAACATAAGTATTTAAACTATTAGTTCCACCTTACTATTCCTACCTGTTCCGGACGATTTAGCAGTAGTTGTAGGTTTTACAAACACAAGTATTTAAACTATTAGTTCCACCTTACTATTCCTACCTGTTCCGGACGATTTGGCAGTAGTTGTAGGTTTTTACAAACACAAGTATTTAAACTATTAGTTCCACCTTACTATTCCTACCTGTTCCGGACGATTTAGCAGTAGTTGTAGGTTTTTCTTGTTGTGTTGTCAAAATAGACTCATCAGTTGATGTTGAGATATCTTTCGATGCAACAACAACTTTTGATGGTGTTGTTAAAATATGTGATGTAGTTGTAGTTGAAATAATGTCTGTTGTTGTAGTGTCTGATATCACAATATTTGTAGTCAATTTCGACGTTGTTTGAGATGTTTTCACCTCTGTTACTGATGCTGTTTGTGTTGTTTTTATAGTTGTCGATGTCTCTGTCGTTCTGTCCTCTGTCGTACTGATTTGTAATTTTGATAAATCCGTTGTTGTCTGTTGTATATCACGTGATGGTGTTTCTCCTGTTGTATACTGTGTTATTATGTCTGTTGTACGTGACAATGCTTTTTCAGAAGACGATGGTTCCGTTGTTGTTTGTAGTAATGAGGAATGTTTTGTCGTGGCTTCTTCTGTCGTTGTAATAGCTGCTGATGACGGTACTATTGTTGTTGGCGACGAAGAGGTAGTCTCCTCACACTTCGATTCACATGGTAAACAAAGGACGGGGGTAGAAGTTATTGTCTCAATTGTTCCTTGAAAAGATTATGATAGTTATTTTAAAGTATTATTCTACTATCAAGAGCTTCTTAAACTTCAATCGTTTCGTTTGTTATTGATCTTAGTTTTGAACAAGCATATGATCATAGTAGTGCTACCTACTAGAAATATGTTTAAACCTATTATCTGTAAAAACATTAATATGAAGACAATTTTACTTATGTCAATGATAACTACTATCGAAAGATACTAAGGAGTCTTTAAAATATGAAATTACAATCACATATGTTCGACAAATCAGTGGTTATTGTATGTACTCATGTCCCATGCATACTCAAAGACACTTCAAAATCAAAATTCATATAAACCGGGCAGTTAGTTTTCTCGATGGAATTGGTTTACATTGTCATATCGTGGCCTATGCGGTATGGGCTTTACTCATTGATGAAGGCCGTATGGTGAACTATAGTTGTTAATGTCTTTGTCGTTTTGGTCTCATGTGGAAGTTGTCCCATTGGCAATCATACCACGTCTTCTTTGTATATTAACTCAGCTTGACGAAAATTAACTCTATGACAGTATACAAAATTAAGTGTTCATAATATGTCATTCTTACTTATTAAAATTGAGAATGGAAATGGGGAATGTGTCAAAGAGAAAACAACCCGACCATATAAAAAACAACAGCAGAAGGTCGCCAACAGGTCTTCAATGAAGCGAGAAATTCCCGCACCCGGAGGCGTCCTTCAGCTGGCCCCTAAACAAATATATACTAGTTCAGTGATAAAGAACGCCATACTAATTTCAAAATTTTACACAAGAAACTAAAATTAAACAAGAATGTGTCCACAGTACACGGATGCCCCACTCGCACTATCATTTTATATGTTTAGTGGACCGTGAAATTGAAATAAATTCTCTAATTTGGCATTAAAATTAGAATGATCTTATCAAAGGGAACATGTATACTAAGTTTCAAGTTGATTGGACTTCTACTTTATCAAAAACTACCTTGACCAAAAACTTTAACCTGAAATTTGCACTTTCTTTTTCTATGTTCAGTGAACAGTAAAATTGGGGTAAAACTCTAATTTGGCATTACGATTAGAATTATCATATCATAGGGCACATGTATACTAAGTTTCAAGTTGATTGGACTTCAACTTCATCAAAAACTACCTTGACCAAAAACTTTAACCTGAAGCAGGACAGACGGACGCACAGACCAGAAAACATAATGCCTCCTTACTATTGTAAGCGGGGCTTAAAAAATACAAGACTAACAAAGACCAGAGGCTCCTGACTTTGGACAGGCGCAAAAATGCGGCGGGGTTAAACATGTTTATGAGATCTCAACCCTCCCCCTATACCTCTAGCCAATGTAGAAAAGTAAATGCATAACAATACGCACACTTAAAATTCAATTCAAGAGAAGTCCGAGTCTGATGTCGGAAGATGTAACATTTAGTATTTCAAAATTAATAAAACGGAATAAGGGATTAAAGCATATATAGGTGTACTCAGCTACAAAAATAATACATTGATTTGTTTTTTATATATCATAGTTTATATTGATATGTATGTATCTTTCAAAAATTTAGTTTTCTTTAATTTTTCTTAGTAATTACAGTATTATGAATCTTAAATGGATATAATATAGAAAATTAAAACTTGGCGTGTTTAGAAACTTTTCTTGACTATATCGCAATATAACGCTAAGTTTATGACTTTTCAAATTTTCAAATATAAAAAAAAATATTATACATAAATCGAATGAAGTTCAGTAAGACTTTTTTATATAACATCATACCTAATTTTCGTAGTTCCCGAAAGTCGATGTCAGGTATTGGCGAGGTAAACTGGCAATAGTTGCATGTCGGGGTAGTGCTGTCATCTGGTGCTGGGTTAGGTGTGTAAATTCTTTCATTATTTGCATCACTATTTTTATCTAAAAATAAATAGAAATTATTAGTGATTTCGAGGATTATTTGTAACGCATATAAACTACACAAATGATCAGTCGTATAACCAGTCATGTAACCATCATTATTTATTTTTTGGTTTCAAAAGTGTTAGACTGGACTGAAAAGATAACATTTTCATCGAATCAATAATTGGATCCTTCCGAAATATTTTAGATACGGCTCGGTCAATATAAATTCGCAAAAGATTTTTTTTCCCCAAATTATTTTAGGACAAAAGAGATTATTTCAGTTTTCCAATTGTGAACTTTTCATTTCTAAGTAGCAACATTCCAGCAGCACCTGCATACGGGGTATATATCTCCAAATTGATACGATATTTCCGTGCTTGCATTTCCTATCATGGTTTTCTTGATAGAGGGTTGCTGCTCACAAGGAAGCTATTAAATCAAGAGTTCCAAATGGTGAAGTTGAAATCATCCCTTCGTAAATTTTACGGACGCCATCACGAGTTAGTTGACCGTTATGGAATAACCGTTTCACAAATGATATCGGATATGTTCCTTACGTCGTAACTACAATCCCCTTCCCTTTCATGAATGTGACCTACCGAATTCGACTATATACCGGATCTATTATCACATAAGCAACACGACGGGTGTCACATGTGGAGCAGGATTTACTTACCCTTCCGGAGCACATGAGATCACTCCTAGCTTTTGGTGGGTTCGTGTTATTTATTCTTTAGTTTTATATGTTGTGTCATGGGTACTATTGTTTGTCTGTTTGTCTTTTTTTCATTTTTAGCCATGGCGTTGTCAGTTTGTTTTAGATTTATGAGTTTGACTGTCCCTTAGGTATCTTTCGTGCCTCCGCTATTAAAGTTGATCTTCAGACTTTCTGTGAAAGTGCCTATTCTTGGATAGACATGTATCAATTTGGATACAAGCAGCTGGAGAGACATGTTACGTAACTACAGAGATTTGCGCATGAGGTACAATTAACACCAAATATTTGAAAACTAAAACATATTAAAAGTGTATAGCATTCGCTGAAAAGGGCTAGAAGTTAATTATGTATAATGGAGTTTTACTCGCTCATTTTTTTAATATGAAATTTGTTATTGGTAACAAAAAGTCTGCTCAAAAGATGCTATTTTGATGATACATTTAAATCCAAACAACAATAAAATATATTATTGAATAACATTAGATAAAATTAAATAATTATGCAATAACGAAAGAGCAAATCTAAGTCGTTCCTAAATATAAATTTAGGATGTTTAAATCAAATTAAATTTAAAAAAAAAACCACAAAACAAAAACAAAAACCCACCACATTTAAATTCATTAAAATGACATAGGGCATGAATTGGAATTAACACACAGAATGTATCCTTTAAATAAAACAGGCTTCTGGTCCCCATTTGTTTGTAACATTTATTTAAAACATATGATAATGATTTCAACGCAAATGACATTTGTTTTTGGAATCCTTATACGGGTACGCTCAAGACAAAAGTCTTTAGGCACAATGTTTCAAAGATTTGTCGACAAATAATAACATTTTGTATCTCAATATATTTAGATTTAAAAACGTACGACAAACGTTATATAACTAAAAAAGGCAGATATTTAGTGGAGCTGGATCTGTAAACCCTCTCAAAACACTTTTAACAGATCATTCACTGGTTTGATGCATGAGGTCTTTAGTTTTCTCTTTCTTTGTTTTAATGTTTGTCTTGTCCTTGCATTTCATGTTTTGTCTTGGCAGTGACCATATGTTTTTGACTAATATTTCGTGGGTATATGTTGCCTTTTGTCAACCCACTAAGTGTCATTTGTAGCATGAAATGAAGGATAACTTTCGTGTATTTCGTTCTCTGTTGGTTTGTGTTTTGTTTCTAGTTTAGACTTTCCGACGCTTAAGAGGAAATGAGTTTATTAAGTGTTATAACCCTCCTTTAGATTCAAATTTGTTTTTGAGTTATTGAAATATGTTATATATGTATCTATATAGATTAGACCGTTGGTTTTCCCGTTTGAATGGTTTTACACTAGTAATTTTGGGGCCCTTTATAGCTTGTTGTTCGGTGTGAGCCAAGGTTCCGTGTTGAAGGCCGTACTTTAACCTATAATGGTTTACTTTTTAAATTGTTATTTGGATGGAGAGCTGTCTCATTGGCACTCTCACCACATCTTCCTATATCTATGTAGTAAATTCAACTTACCTGCCAGTAGGTAGTAATATAGAACATCATCAGATATCTTAGTAATCTTCATACACATAAAGTACTTTAATTTATCCGAAAATGGTATATGATAGGTATCGTCTCCTCTACAAATTTATGCAATGCAATATATTCTGGTATTATACTCATATCTTTAAGTAGATAATTAAACATTCTAAACCAAATTTATAGGTGTGTAGATGCTGTCTTGATCTTAAAAATGAGACGAAAATGTTTGTTCTTTTTTGTTGATGGCCTCATGAATTTGAAATGTTGAAATCAATTAAAGCGGTATTCTTTTTTTTCGTGTTTGAATACGTTGCCGTAGTGAGTTATTGTCATGAGTCGAAACCAGAGCCGTGGTGTATTGGTTAGTGCATCGGACTACTAACACAAAGGTTCCTGGTTCGATTCCCGATTGGGATGAAAATTTCAGGAACTCAATTTGACACCATCTGCGAGTATGGTCTTGAGGAAACGATGATAGTCCGTCGGAAAGGGACGATAAATGGCTGACCCGTGTTAAGAGAGAGCCACATCTCTTGCACGTTAAAGACACCCTTGTAGATTTCGAAAATTCGAAAAAGAGTAGGCTAATGCCGCTACAAGGCAGCACTCGCACCCGCAAAGTGGAAAGGGATTAATATAAGTTGCAAAACTTGTTTCCCAATCCACTATAAATAAATATGTTTAAACCAAACCATGAGTCGAAACAACACAAACGAAATGATACGTTTGAACAATTTAATATAACATCAGCACCCTTCAGTAAGATTATGTATAATTGGCAATCAACAATTGTCAACGGACTGTATGTATAATAACCTTTTGCAAGTATAATAAGAGAACAATGGAAGGTCTTTCCACCAATAAAGATCTATCAAATTATTTAAATTTTGTTTAAATTGATAGCTTATTGTACGTTGATTCCAAAATGATATTTTCCATACATTGTTCTTCTCGTTTTTATATAGCTACTTTTAATAAATATTACAAATATGTTTAATATACACGAAAACACATAAATAAAGGCAACAGTAGTAAACCGCTGTTCGAAACTCATTAATCGATCTTAAATATCAAAATCCGGGTAACAAACTTAAAATGAGGGAAACGCATTAAATAAGACGGTTTAAATAAGAGGAAAACAACGACACAACATTAAGATATAACACACACAGAAACGGTAGACAAAATCCGATGAGAATAACAAATGTAACATGAAAACTAAATACATGAATTTAGGATAGAAAAGTACCGTGACACGTCTTATAGCAATGCGAATTCACACTCAAAAATAAGAGGAGACAAACGACTCAACAGAAATACAACGTTAAAATATAACACACACAGAAACGAACTATAATATAACAATGGCCATTTTCCTGACTTGGAACAAGTTTTGTGGCATGTGTCAAACCTTCCGCTTTAATGACAATGTTAAATATAACATTAAAATGACAACATTACATTACAAGATTACAATACAAACAAACAGAACATATAGGACAGAGAAACACACGAATAATAGCTAATCAATGCACCAGGTTTAAAATTTACTACGCGTCCACACAAACCTAACCATTGACGCTCAGCTGAAAAAAGTTCGAAAGCCAAAACAAGTTCAAAGTTGAACTTTGACCAAAAGTTCAAAAAAGTTGTGTCCAATATGGCTACGTTATCTGCTTGGGATAAGAACATCCTATTATTTAAAATCGTTTATACTTTTGCAGTAAATTTCATAAAATGACTATATAATAGATATACATGATATAACCGAAGTATTAACTAAGTACAGATTAAAAAAAAATACATAACATAAACCAACATAAGCCAGCACAAAAAATACATACCCGAGTTAGCCAAAGCCGCAACGCACAAAGTGACGTCACATTTGAAATTGTAAAAAAGCACTCAAAGTGTAAAACAAGAGTGCACACGCTGAAATGTATCGCCTTCTTAACTAATCATTGATATTATGTTGATAGTCCTGAGTATAAATCTTTTTTAACAAGAGTGCACACGCTGAAATGTCTCGCCTCCATTACTAATCATAGATATTATGTTAATAGACCAAATATAAAGCTTTATTACAACTGTCACATAAACTCAACATTAAACAAGAAAACAAAACATTGATCAATGAACCATGAAAATGAGGTTAAGGTCAGATGAACCATGCAAGGCTGACATATACAGCTAACAATTCTTCAATACAACAAATGTAGTTGACTTATTGCTTATTAATTCAGAAAAAAACAGACCAAAACACAAGAACTTAACACTGAGCAATAAGCCGTGAAAATGACGTTAAGGTAAAAAAAAAACCTGCATAACAGACATATAGATCATAAAATATTTCCATACACCAAATATAGTTGACCTAATGCATAAAGTATAAGAAAAATAGACCAAAACTCAAAAACTAAACACCTGTCAGCTAGACATGTACATCTTACAATTATTCGATACACCAAATATAGAAGACATATTGCATATAGCATAAGGAAAACAGACCAAAACACAAAAACTTAATTATAACCACTGAACCATGAAAATGAGGTCAAGGTCAAATGACACCTGCCAGTTGGACATGTACACCTTACAGTCCTTCCATACACCGGATATACTAGACCTATTGCTTATAGTATCTGAGATATGGGCTTGACCACCAAAACTTAACCTTGTTCACTGATCAATGAATTGAGGTCAAGGTCAAGAGAAAACTGTCTGACGGGCATGAGGACCTTGCAAGGTACGCACATACCAAATATAGTTATCCAATTACTTATGATAAGAGATAATTTAACATTACAAAAAATCTTAACTTTTTTTTCAAGTAGTTACTGATCCATGAAAATGGGGTCAAGGACATTGGACATGTGACTGACGGAAAGTTCGTAACATGAGGCATCTATATACAAAGTATGAAGTTCAGGTCTTTTACCTTCTAAAATATAAAGCTTTTGAGGAGTTAGCCTGCGTCGCCGCCGCCGCCGCCGGATCACTATCTTATGTCGAACTTTCTGCAACAAAAGTTGCAGGCTCGACAAAAACTGTCACATAAACGTAAAATTAACCAAGATAACTAAACAATGACCAATGAACCATGAAAAAGAGATCAAGGTCAGATGAACCATGCCAGGCAGACATGTACAGCTAACAATGCTTCCATAAACAAATATAGTTGACCTATTACTTATAGTTTAAGAAAAATAGACCAAAACACAAAAACTTAAAACTGAGCAATGAACCGTGAAAATAAAGTCGAGGTCAAATAAAACCTGTGCGACTGACATTTAAATCATACAATATTTCTATACACCAAATATAGTTGACCTATGGCTTATAGTATTAGATAAAAAGACCAAAACTCACTGAACCATAAAAATGAGGTCAAGGTCAGATGACATCTGCCCGCTAGACATGTACATCTTACAATCATTGCATACAACAAATATAGTAGATCTATTGCGTAAAGTATGAGGAAAACAGACCAAAACACAAAAACTTAACTTCAACCACTGAACCATGAAAATGAGGTCAAGGTCAGATGACACCTGCCAGTTGGACATGTACACCTTAGTCCTTTCATACACCGAATATACAAGCCCTATTGCTTATAGTATCTGAGATATGGACTTGACCACCAAAACTTAACCGTGTTCACTGATCCATGAAATGAGGTCGAGGTCAAGTGAAAACTGTCTGAAAGGCATGAGGACCTTGCAAGGTACGCACATATCAAATATAATTATCCTATTACTAATAAAAGAGAAAATTCAACATTACAAAAAATCTGAACTTTTTTTTCAAGTTGTCACTGAACCATGACAATAAGGTCAAGGACATTTGACATGTGACTGACGGAAACCTCGTTACATGAGCCATCTATATACAAAGTATGAAGCATCCAGGTCTCCCACCTTCTACAATATAAAGCTTTTAAAAAGTAAGCTAACGCCGCCATCGCTGCCGGATCACTATCCCTATGTCGAGCTTTCTGCAACAAAAGTTGCAGGCTCGACAAAAAATCTACTTTTTCATCATACATATTTTGTTTTTAGAAATGTATTAAAAAAAGTTGATTGATATGCTTACTCAAAAACAAAGACGTCTCCGGTGTTGTGGATACATGTTTGACCGTCAAACGTTTCGCCTGTAACTTTAGCAGTCCATCCGGTTAGCTTTGCAGTTGTTGATTGGAATGTTATGTTTACACCTTTGGTCGTATCAGTCCATTGCCCAATCAAATAAGATGGAAATGTGCATGCACTTTCTATAAAAATATATATATATATATTATAAACAAACGATCCTTTAAATGTAAGAAAAAATGAAAGCAATCAAAGTAAATCATTGTTTTTATTTTCTGGAATCAATTTCTGGAATGAAAATGACCCTTCATAACATACCAATTTGTAAAGTAAAATGTACAACAAATATTTGTTAATTTTCCGTTCCATGTAAAACTAATATCATAAAAAAAAACATGTACATTTTTTTTATTATTAATAAACTATTTTCTTAATTAGGTCAATTTAACTTGTCATAACTCTAGTTGACCTAATAAAACTCTTACATTTTGCGTTAATTTTTCGTAAATGAATGTGATATATTTCAATGTATTTTGATCGCGATTTTCATGACTTTCATCAAAAATTTCTTTTTTCCTTCTAAATTACCTGCTCCGTTTGTTGTCTGTTTTAACGATGCGGGTGTTAAAGTTGTTGTTGTTATAATATCTGTGGTGAAATGTTGTGATATTATAGGATTTGATGTTTCTTGTGTTAATTGTATAGTTGAAGGGTTCATTGTCGTCACTACTGCAAGTGAGGAGGACGGTCCTAGTGCTGATGCGTTAACAATTGTAGTCTCGTCGCACGTTGCTTCACATGGTAGGCAAAGAGAAGGAGTTGCGGTCAACGTCTCACTTGTACCTTGAAAAGATTATATAAAACGAAAATACATTGCATAACAGCATAGACTCTAGAGTAAATAACATTATCCTGACCTTGTTTTTATTATATAATCTTAACTAAAAATTTAAAAGTCGCTTGCATCAGCCAACTTAATATCTTCTTTTTTGAAGTTGAACTTTGTAAAAAGACACCTTTGATATCAAACAGTTTCATACATTTCGTTTTTGTAATTTGTCCTAGTTTATGTTATTTACTTTTTTTTACCATTTGAGTCGATTAAGACCTTGTGATATTAAAAAACAAGATTAAGACCTTTTATGAATATTGAAAAAAAAAACCCGAAGCATATGGCTACGTTTATATAACGTTATAAAAATAAAAATTTATTTATTTATGATTATGATTTTTTTTTAATTTACAAACCGATACACAAGAAGAGCACGAAGTAGAATAGCAACTTCTGATATAAATATTTGAATATAAAACTATACCCAATTTTCTTAATTCACGACGATCTGCATCAGGTATCGTCTGTGTAAACTGACAATAATCGCATGTCGGAGTAGAGCTAACATCTGGTGCTCTGTTCGCTGTGTAAATTCTTTCATTATTTGCAACACCGTTTTTGTCTAAAAAAAAATAAAATGAATAGTGTTCTCAAGGATTATTTGTAATGCCGATTTACCACACATAATGATCAGTTGTGTAATTATATTTGTGTAACTATTATCATCGACATCTTAAATGAGTGGTTTCAACGGGGTTTAACTGGAATGAAAAGAATACATTTCATCGAATGAATAATTGGAGCCTTCCGAAATGGTTTAACAGAGGGTGAATGAAATAAAAGTTCTCAAATGAACTTCATATAAAATCATTTCCATGTATTTTTTTCAAGTTGGTCCTGATATTTAGTGCGAAAGTGCCCACTTCGGCGTTGGCGTCAATCAAGTTTGGATACAAACATTTGAAATGACGTGTTACTGTACAAAAATATGCATTCCTATAGAGATATATTCATTAGGTACAATGACGACTTTTTTGGTGTACTGCTGTGTCTTTTTGGTAGTTTCTCCTTTTTTATTGTCATACAGTTTACTTTGGACTTCGAGTTTGAATATCCCTTTTGTATCGTTTTTCTATCTTTAACCCACACAGATGTTGTTTAAGCAGTATCGTTTTCCTATCTTTAACCCACACAGATGTAGTTTAAGCAGTATCGTTTTCCTATCATTAACCCACACAGATGTAGTTTAAGCAGTATCGTTTTTTACAATAACTTTCATGTTCTTGTCCGTATATATCTCCGTTTAATATAATATCTTGTTATGGCTTTTAAGATATACACTTTTAAAATAGACAAAATGTGATTATTATATTATGTTTTGCTGGATCATTCATGAACATGTATGTCATACATAATATTTTTACCTGCCAGTAGGTAGTAATATAGAACATCATCAGATACTCTTGTAATCTTCATACACATGTAGTACTTTAAGGTTCCCAAAGATGGGTAAAAAACAGTGCTGTCTCCTCTACAAATATAAAAACTTTTATAAAATGTGCCATATACTTCAAAATGAATTAACAAAAAGAATATCAGTATTTTACTATAATTTTATTTATTATACTCTTGTGTGTAATTTTGTCCCAAAAGAACTGTGCATGTGGCTAGTGGTGAAAATAATAAACTTTTAATACAAATAATACACGATGGTCTTGAAGAATAGGTTCTGGGGACTGACATTTCCTTTTCTCCAACTATATAAGACTGATGATATTAATCTGATCCAAATTAGAGAAATGTTTTCAAACTAGAAATGTATCGTTATAAACATTAAACTGGTTTGAAATACATGTATGTTATAATGAATTTATAATTTCTAGTTGAAAATAGTACCATACATGTACATCACTGTTCTAAAATGATTACAAAGGGACAATCGAAGATAAGTCTCCCCAAGTCCAACAATGTATGTTTACATCTATGTCATTTGGTCTTTGGTGGATTGTTTTCTCATTTGCAATCATAAGTTCATAACACATGCTGTTATATTTGTATAACAGCTTTAAATAATTATTTAAAAAATCACAATTCAATAATTACAATAAATACTGAAAAGCGAAATCTTCCTTTTCATCTTAGGTATGTTTTATGTTAATTAATGTACACACTTGATAATTCTGCTTACTCAAAAACAAAGACGTTGCCGGTGTTGTGGATACATGTTTGACCGTGAAAGTCTTCACCCGTAATTAGAGCATGCCACCCTGTCAACTTTGAAGATGTTGTCTGGAATGTAATGGTAGCATTCTTTTTTACATCGGTCCATTGACCAATCAAATATGATGGAAACGTACACGCACTTTCTATAAATAAAATATTTTGTAGATTGTAGGTAAACGTATATATATTAAAATTAATGGCAAATTAATGAGTTTGTCGTTTTTTGATGATATTCATGTAGCTCATTCTTTAATTCTCTTCTTTGTGATGGGTACTCTACACAACAAAATTGGTACCGTTGATTTTATTAAAATTATGTCTTTTAGTCTTTTTTTCTTTTTTTTCCATTGGACTGTCCGTTGATTTTCGACTTAATAGTTTGGTTTCTTTCGCCTATATTTTAAATCCATTAAAAACAGCACATAATATCTAACCTTTCAAAGCTTAAACATGAAATGCAAATACTAAGAGCCCTGTGTCGTAGCCCGAGTTAGTGGCTCTTGTTAGTCACGCCTCACCAATCATGCATATTTACATTTAATCAAAATACCACAATAGGGATTAGGACACAATCGTTAAATTATTTGTTAGACTACTTTTGTGGTATGTAAACCTGAAGCTGTAGGACTTCGTATCGGTCAATCAAATCGTAAAGACGCAGTTTTGATAACAGTGGTATTTTCTAAAAGTTCTGATAAGAGCATTTTACTGCTAAGGTAATCAAGGTACATATAGTAGTAATATGTTACAATACACGACCGTAACGTATGAATTTAAACATGTAAACGCCAAACAATTGGACAAAAGGTAGTTTTACTGCTCAAAAATGGAAAGTTGACAATAGGAAAGTTTAAATCAGAATTACGTTTGTCATTGGTTCTAGTTTGAAACCATCCATTCGTGTCTATAGATACATTACTATTACAGAAACCAATTGTAATGCTACGTGTACCTGTGTTAATACCTCGTACGAGTTTTAATACCTTGTACCGTTTTTTTAACCGCATCAATAATCAAAGATCACACTTCATACTGAAGGTAAAAATATGAAATAACAAATAATTTAAAATCCACACATCAGAAAAATAATAATCATATCTTTTTTTTATTAAAAGGAGGCAATTTGTTGTCAAAATTGAAACATGATATATTTGGAATTCACTGAAAAACACTTGAGATTATTCTTTATAGAGCTATCGATGTGCTTTATTAAAATTAAAATAATGTACTTAAAAAAAATATGCAATGAATAAATAAATATTTTCTTTTTAAATTTTCCATGCCAATAAATCATACAAGATAAAGAGAAATTTAAATTTATACTATTACGTTACGGTTAAATTTTGGCTAACGAAATTTATTCATTTTACCAAATGATTGATGTTTTCATTTGTACTGATAGCTTATATGAAACAGGCATGATTTTATCCAAACACAGTAAACAGATAGTCATTCAATCTCGTCAACTGTACTAATCCAGTGAAAAATATTATAATTGTAGATTGACGAATGATAAAGAATTAGTTCTTCTTTCATAATTGTTGGTAAAGGATTTGCATTTCTCGTGTGAATCTCGTCTTAATTTCAAGCTTTGACTTTGACTACGGGGTATAATTGCCCAACCACGACTGTAGTAATGAGAATATTAAATGCAATGCCTCGTGCATGGAGAGGATCACGCGTTCTACGCGTTAAAGTACAATTACAATAATTCTCTGGAGTGGTCTGTCAAAATGTCTGTTCCTAAAGCCCCAGTCACACTGTCACATTTCAAAAGCTACGTCTTACCGACGAAACGTATTTAAACGTAGGTGAAACGAAAATAACGTAGTAATTCTTTTGTTTAAAACGAGACCTGTCCCGTATACTTTGAAAATTCCACAACAAACGAGGCGAAAATTAAAATGAAAATGAAACATAGTAAATAAGTCAAAGTTAAGCAGAACGTAATAAATCAAACTAACATAAAAAAGAAGATGTGGTATGATTGCCAATGAGACAACTAACTACAAAAGACCAAAATGACGCAAACATTAACAACTATAGGTCACCGAACGGCCTTCAACAATGAGCAAAGCCCATACCGCATAGTCAGCTATTTTGGACCCTTGGGACCATAATGTAGACCAATTTGAAAACGAGACCCAAAATTATTAAATCTTAATTCACGGTTAGATTCGGCATTTCAAAGAACCTCAATAATTCAATTTTTGATGAAATCATACAAAGTATAATTTTAGACACTTTGAAACTCATGTTGACCTATTTAAAAACAGGGACGACCAAATTCCAAAAAAATAATACACGGTTAGATTCAGCATATCTAAGAACCCCACGAATTCAAGTATAAAACCCCATTGAAATTGGTCAAGAAATAAGCAATTTATACAAAGTATTAGAAAAGTATTGGTTTTGGCCCCTTTTTTGCCATTAATTCTTAAACACTTTGGGCCATAAGCCCCAAAATCAATCCTGACCTTTCTTTTAAGAAATTAAACCTTGTGGTAAGATTTCAGAAAGATTCATACACTTTATACACACAAGTTATTGTCTCGAAACTAGAAAAATACTTATTTTGACCCTTTTCGGGCACTTGTTCCAAAATTGATAGGATCAAACCCCCCAAAATCAATCCCAACCTTCCTTTGGTGGTAATAAACCTTATATTTAAATTTAATTGATTTCAATTTACTTGTTCTAAAGTTATTCCCGGAAACCACCCGTCTTCGGACGATGCTGACGACGACGACGACGCGATACCAATATACGACCAAAATTGTTTTCATGTTTGCGGTCGTATAAAAATTAGAAACGAATTATTTTGTTAACCATTTGATGTTATTGTTATTTTGTTAATGTTTTTGTATGAAATGGTTTATTATTGTCAATCTTAATTAATTCAAAATACAATGTTACAAAAGATAATGTAGATAAAACCACGAACTAGCTAAAACTCACTGGTAAATATAAATTTTCAAAATATCAAATTCAATTTAAATGCCACCTTAACTAAAACGATACTTGTTTTTGACACTTTTCTTTTGTGTTACAATTATAAGCATAAGAACATTGACCTAGGATACGTACACACAAAATGGATGATAATGTTTTGTAATTGGTTTAATAATTATTTACACTGATCAGTTAAGCTATAACGTCTGTGTCCACGTCATACGTTAACCAGATTAAATGTAACATTTATCTTAATATGTTGTTCATTGCGAAATGAAGACAAAAGGTGTAGACCGAGTGAAAAATTAAGACAAATACATGTCTAAATGCATCAAAGGTGCAGCGGAACAAAGGAATCCAATTCTACAATCATGACGTGCATTAAAAAAGAAAAGAAAACGGTATGATGGGTTTCGCCTAGTATTGAAAGCCGTATTGTAATATATGGTTTCTAATTTCTTCCTTTGGTCGCTGGAGGATAGTGATCTCATTTGAAATCATACTATGGTGATGACCTTGATTTTTTTTTAGATAAATGATCAATCTATTAAGGGAATGATTGCAATATGTTTCTGTCTATAAAGAGATAACATACAAACTATGGTGCATACTGAATACCTCGCGTAATCTACCAGTCATGGCGCAACACTGCCTTGCACGAATTGAAAAATGATATCACACTAGTGTACATAAACTGTTAAAACATCTTCGAAATTTAACACAAAATGCGTCAGATCTGGTATGTAGGGCTGTATAGCCAGTCAAGGTTGTTAAACACATCTATTTGTTTGTATAGGACTTTCCGAATTGTCTTTTTAGAAGACTGAAGTCGTCGTCTCCTACCTCTTTGATTGTCTTGCTATTGAAGCAGATCAATTTTTAGAAGTCACATATTTTTCGTGTAGATCTTACTAGATCCATTCTCGGGTTTTACACGACCAGTCACAGACGTATATCGGGACAAAGGATTGACATGATGTAATAAAATCGTATAGGTTCGCCAAAGTTGACTGTTGTAAAATCTTGTGGCGAGTTCTTTCTTTATCTAAAAAGTTGTGGGGAAGTCCACTTTGAAATCAATGCACAAAGGTGCAGTTTGTAGTTATTTACTAATTGACAACTAATTAGTGGTTTAACCAATTTTTTTCCGTCAAAATTCCTTTCAGTGCAAATCAAACCTGAAAAGTTGGTGGAGGATGATTAATTAACATGGATACATGCACTCGTCTATATATTTTTCCATTACAGTAATGCCAAGAATTCTGAAGGCTGTTCCAGCCTATGCTGTCTTAAAATTACCGGCGCTACTGGAAGGAACCACAAAATGTCTGCCCAATAGTTATAGTTTCAAGAAACAATGATCAATAAAAAGAAGAAAACAACTATCTACAACATAATACTAAATAAAACTTCACCAAGTTTTACCTCTAACAATGGGATGACGAAATTGACCCGGAAGAGTAAGTAGGGATATTAGAAGTACCTGCAAGGTAGACGGACTCAAACGAATACTTAGTCTGACAATATAACAAAAGTGCAATACAAATGGGATCATTGCGCAGAAAGTAACGTTGGCAATGTAAAGTCAGTGACAATAATGCTTGCACTAAATATGTGTGATCCTGACGTGTGTATCACGTATCTCAATTATCTTAAATAATATAAAGTTCTCCTTAGGTAGTAGTAGATACTGGATAATGCGGAGTAAGCACGCAACAATCGTGTGCTTATGAATTATAACTTAACCAGATACAAATGTACTTAAAGATCAAGTACAATAGTTATCAAAGGTACCAGGATTATAATTTAATACGTCAGACGCGCGTTTCGTCTACATAAGACTCATCGCTCATATCATAAAAGTTATACGCCATACAAGTATATACAAAGTTGTACAAATGATTATGAAATTCTTTCTGTCTCTTCATTCGGTATCTAGTCTATTGTCGTCGATACCCTTGGCAGACATTACAACTGATGTCCTAATGTGAATAGAAAAATCAACCGGAAGCTAGAACTTTTAGATAACATTCCCGTGTTATACTACCATGCAAAACGTAAAGATTGTTTACACGTGTAACATCCGATACACTTGTACTATCAATCTAACATGATGATTTATAAAGCTATTACACAATTTGTCATTCAATCCTTCTTAATTATTTACGTCAGTGTATTACACTGTCCTACATTAACCATGTTAACAGTAAATTCTAAATGTACATTCTTACAAAATACCACATCTATCAAATATTAAGGTCATGTAAGGCATGTAAAATTTGTAATACTATAAACAAATACTTTGAAAAATACTTATAATCAGTTTTCAGGAACCATTAAGACTTTAAACAGTTAACACAAAATATTTCAATATGCATTGAGTCAATTATATATGGTATGAATAAAAGAAGATTTCGAATGTAGATAAATGAGATAGATATCCGAGTGATTAACACTTGTACCAGAAAATACGCCTATATGGATCTATATGGCAACTAAACCCGCCTCTCCACGGATAACTTTATTAATCCAAGCTGTTATAGGTGTACCATACCATGATAAAAAATACACTCTAGTTCTATATGAGTCTTATGTATAAAAAAAGAAGATGTGGTATGATTGCCAATGAGACAACTATCCACAAAAGACCAAAATGACACAAACATTAACAACTATAGGTCACCGTACGGCCTTCAACAATGAGCAAAGCCCCGTACGGCATACTAGTTAAAAGCGTTCCTGGATTATATTCAAAATTACACCTGCACCCTCCACCTTTCATCTTCAGACACCGTTAAATAAAGACAAAATTGTTAAAACGAACTGAATTTACCTGAGAATTTACAAACAAAAAATGTCCACACTAAAAGAGAAAACTCTTTGACTTTCGTCAGTGTTGTCATCTTTAAGAAATTGGGTCAAAGGATAACTTATTCCAGATTAAAGTACCGTCGAATTTATACCTTTACGTGTTATATACGACTATGACACCGCGATCTTAAAACATAAGCACTCACAAACCAAGAAAAACACAAACATACCTGATAAGTAAATTGAGAGGTACCTTTTTTTACTTCTGAATAGAGTTGTGCTGTCGTGTGATTTAAACTGTATACATGATTATTTTAAGATAAATATCAAAACGGGGAAACATTACTGTCAAAACAACTAGTAGATATATGAAAGATGAAAGAACAAAAATGAAAAGAGTGTTTATCTAAAATCTAGTTTATGAATTTATCCTGTAGTATTTATTCATATTTATTTTATAATGATAGCTAGTATTCCCATACCATATACATGTATCACCTGAACTAACGTCTAACAAATAGTTTTCTTTCGCTCGTTTTGTGCAAGCGTTCTTTTTTAATAGTTTTAAGATCTTTATTTCAACAATACGTAAAACATAAAAAAATCAAATATATTATCAAGATATTCTAAATTATATCAAAACAGTTACTTGTCCATAATAGACTTACCTGCTGTAAAGATAAATGAGGTCCATATAATGACTTGGAAATAAAATCTTGTAAGATGATAACAATTATATACATCCATTTTACAGGATACTTAAGCTTGTGCATACAAATATTGTCCTGTTATAGTAAACATCCGTCATGGTTCAATGACGATAGTCACTTTTTAAATATTTTGTCTATTATTAATTCTTTCTCTTTAGAATAAATCTAACCTAACCAAAAAGGGTTAAACCATTAACTACACATATGATACGAGTTAGTATAGTTTTTCTTAAATTATAGAAAACTTTCGATTAAAAAACCATCAATATGAAATGTCGCACACTTCTCGCCAGGGGGATAAATGATTGAATGTCAGTTTCATGTAACTTAAACTGTAACAGTTCACCGTAATACTGACTTTCAAAACGATTCATTGCACTAAACACTTTAAATATGTGTGATTCTGATTGAGATTCAAACAGTAGTTTTTACTATAGTGTACAATAGAGTTTTGTTCGTTTGTCTGGTTGTCATTCAAATACACTGAAATTAAAATTGTATACAACATGAAGATATGTAATACCTTAAATCAGTACCATCAAACGGTTATAACTTGATCTTGGCCCTTTGGACCAGGTGAGCAAAAGATTAAGAGTCTGCATTTAATTTGTTAACAAGTTTGCTCTTTGCTTTCATGTATGTTCTTTTGACGTTGCTGCATAAAATTTAAGTTCTAGTGCAGTGACCGATTTTTGAGCGTAACACATCAGCAAATACAAACAGTTTCAAGCTAGATTTGTGAGGTAAATGCAAACAATTAATCTATAATAATATGCAAACGCTTATAACTTTTGTGTGTATACTACAATTATCTATCATAAACATATTTTTGTCTTGTTTGTATTATTTTTCCTATGGCCAATTTGTTTTTATGCTAAGGCATTAGGAATTACCTTGATACAATGCTGCATAAAAGTACAAATGTAACAGGTAATGTCAAGGGTGACAAATCTGCAAAGATACCAGACAGAGAACACCAGACCAGGATTGCGTTCAATATCGTAGCAGCAACATAGATCTACATCGTGCTACGTAGACGTTTGACTATTAGGCGTGTACATCAATCTATACTATTAAACGAGAAGACCTCATTTTGGGTGTCGCATCTCTTCTTCCCACAATGAATTTATCAACACACCTTTGTGTCCTATAGATACAGTGCATAGTCGCATTTGTCATCCATTCATATGAATATTCAGATTGAGTAAACTTTGAACATACATGTATACTACGAATAAAGTGTATTTTCAAGTTTACAATCTACGGCGGTCACAGAGTTTATTAAATAGAGAGGATTTGTATACAGTCTATATCAATTACCACCATGGATCGATTAATAAACTTAGAATGTTCATAATATACAGATATTAAAGCGCTTAAATTATTCATGTGAACTTTTGATATCTTTTCGGAAATTCTCCATCCATTATATCTTTTACAAAACAGTGGCGGATCCAGAACGTTTTGTAAAAAGGGGGGGGGGGGGGGGGGGTGGCAGTTGCGGATCCAGGAATTTTCATAAGTTGGGGCCCACTGACTGACCTAAGAGGGGCCCGCTCCAGTGATTCCCTGTATAAGAAACCTATTTTTTTCCCAAAAAGGGGGGGGGGCGGTCACCCTGGGCCCTCTAAATCCGCCTGGGGGGCCTGATGGACATAAAAAGGAGGGGTCGCCTGCTCCAATCACGCTTCAGTGATTCCCTATACAATCAATCATTTTTTCACACGAAAGGAGGTGGCGGCTCCCCTAGCCCCGCCCCTCATCTGATTCTGCCTATGCAAAATTCATTGATTACAAAAAAAAGAAAATGTGGTATGATTGCCCTGTTGAGACAACTCTCCATAAAAGACCAAAATGACACAAACATTAACAACTATAGTTCACCGTGCGGCCTTCAACAACGATCAAACCCCATACCGCATACTCAGCTTTAAAAGGCCCCGAAATGACAATGTAAAACAATTCAATCGAGAAAACTAGCAGCCTTATTTATGTACAAATAATGAACGAAAAACAAATATGTAACACATAAACAAAAGACAACCAATGAATTACAGGCTCCTTTCTTAAATGGGCATAACATACTAAATGTATGTTCATATTGATTGATAACAAAACTTTACATACTTTAAACTACGCTCTAAATGCCCGCGATTTCGCGGATGTGTTCTAGTATATATTGATAGAAGCAAGGATAGCTACACGTTCAATAGTCGTAAATCTACGTAGCACTACGTAGCATTATTTAGATACTACGATGTTGAACGGAACCCTGGCTTATTATTAATTTTTATACACCGCATATATATACTCTTAGTATAAATAAAGATCATCAGTGGTAATTTGTAACAATCATAACAGTAGGAAGACCAAAATTAATTAAGAAGTTAAGGACTAAAACATAAAAACCTAAAGTTCCGAAAGGCTGTGCCAAAATTAAAATTTATATTAATTTGCAAATGAGGGACGACAAATGGTGACGAAGACAAAAGCAATCAAAACCAAGGAGTAAACAAAGACTCACAAAACCAAAGGACATTTACATCAACAGTTATTAATAATAATTAAGAAACAACACGAACTCCACTAAAAACTGGGAGTGAAATCAGGTGCTCAGCAAGGGTAAGCATTTCCTGCACCGTATGCGGCACCCGTCGTGTTATTTCTTTGTTCAGTTCGGTAAGGATGGAAGGTAATTATGACTGAGGAAGATTATCAGATATGATTTCTGACACACTTTTGTCATAATGGTCAATCAACTCATGATGGCGACCGTAAAATTTATCGAAGTTCACAAAGTTAAGGCCAACAGATATAAGATAAATGGGTATGTTTTTTTTCACAACCAATTTAACTTGACGATCATATAGTGTGTCTGACATTCATTGTA
Organism: Mytilus trossulus; assembly: GCF_036588685.1. Taxonomy (NCBI): domain Eukaryota; kingdom Metazoa; phylum Mollusca; class Bivalvia; order Mytilida; family Mytilidae; genus Mytilus; species Mytilus trossulus. Next base: position 36,676,354 of record NC_086386.1, on the reverse strand, counting down.
TGCTAAAAGTGCTGTCGAGCGATTAGTCAACACAATTCATAACTTGAAAAAAATCGAAAATAGGTCACGATTTTGTAGTTACGAAAAGTTGAAAATATGTCTTTTCGTCTGTTTGAAATTATTCTATAATGGTCAACGAAATCATAATGGCCATGTTTATCTTTTCGAATCGACGATTTCATGTTTTGCAAATTTTAGTTCAAAAGCTTCATCGTATGCAACAGTCTATTAAAGACTCCATAAACGATCAAATATGCTATTTTAAAATTTCCAAATTAAAATGAAATTGTGAATTGAAGTTACATTTGCTAAATAATTCAATACTCAAAAAGTAAATTAAATTTTATCAGTATTGTTTGAGTATTGTGTTAAGCAAGCATGTCAAACGAGAATTACATAGGTGTCAAATTTTCTTTAATCGATTATTACATAAAAGGCTTTTTACACGACAAAATTGTGCCACTAATGATGCCTTACCAGTGGGTATGGTCCCCCGTTGGCATTTTAATTATTATTTTTGAACATTATCACAAACTTGAACGTTTGCGAATATTGATGGTTATTCATAATATTTCAATCTCATTTAAGAAAAGTTACACCCAATTGCTAGAATTGATTTAGTTGTAACGGTCCTATAAGTCTTCACAATAATTATAAAACAACATTTGATCTAGGGTCGATTTTATTTTATATGGAACATTAAATTCTATAATTCAAAATCACTTTTTCAGCTTATCAAACTTGTGATTAAGGAAGTTTTTAAAAATAAAATAAAAAAATATTTTAAAAATAAAGTATAGAAATAGAAGTATGCATGCATCTTTATAGACTAGACTTCGAATACCCCTGATTCTATGTTTACTTGCTCAATACTTTAGTTTTTATCATCGTCAAGAAAGGCACATAGAATGCAGCAGTCTGATTTGAATTCCGAATGGTCTTTAAATTTCATCAACCGAATTGTAGCGCTCACCATCAGTATCAACTATTTCAAATAAAACCCGAAATATACTTTTAAAAATAAAAGTAAAAAAAGTAAACAGGTGTGGAATAATAGACTTATTGAAGAAGGTTCTTAAAATTGAACACATGAACACTTTTTATACAGAAATAAGAAGTGTTATGATAGCAAATAAGACAACTTTAGTCTAAATTCCACAAATAAAGAAAGTCGGTAAGATCATATTAGGTCACTAGCACACTATGTCACTAATAGTACCAGGCGACGCCAATAAATATACAAAAAATGGACTAAATAGTAATAGTAATAATTTACAAATATAAGAACAATTTAACGCGCTTTTAAGATAACAAACAACGTCGGTACTTAGAATCTGTACATCAAAACCACCCGACAGCTGCACCGTGTGACCATACGACAATTTTCATAAAACATGAGCGGTATGTATAAGTACAGAGCCACATCAAACAGATATTTCCATATATGAAATAAAGAGTAAAGCTAAATAATGTTAAAAGTACGATGTCTCATATGTAAAGAAGTATTAATGAAATAAATAATAATTAAAAAAATAAGGGAAAAATAAATCACAAAAATACTGAAATCCGAAGTAAATTAAAAAAGAAAAGACTCTAATCAAATGGCAAAACCAAAAGCTCAAACCTAGTATCAAACGAATAGACAACTGTCATATTCCAGACTTGGTACAGGCATTTTATATGTAGAACATGGTGGATCAAACCTGGTTGTTAAGCTAGCAAACAGTCGCATCAAATTATATTATATTGACAACGATGTGTGAACAAAAAAGACAGCCATAATAGGTAAAAATGTAAAAAAAAGTAGGCTAACAACAGTTAAAATTGGGTTATAATCTGAATCACAAGAAAAATATACGAATATGTAACAAAGACGCACAAAATAGCAATCATATAATCATAAATTAAAGACACAAATACGAGAATTAACATAGAAGAATCAAACAATGACGGGATGTAGAAGTACCGAGCAACGCCAAATGGATATCAACGAAAACAAACTAAACAATTAAAGTAATATTCAGAAAGACAAATTAAAAAATAGTTTAACACGTTATGAAGATGGTTGAAAACCTCAGTACAAAGAATCTATAAATCAAGACCATCGTGTATCATATATGAAGTTGATACGGAAAATTAATCAACAAGGCGCTGGTATTTTCCGGTGAACGTTTTTTTGAGGGGAAAAAATTGCGGACGTTCCTTGACATACTCCTGGCTCATCAACTTTCTTCTAAGACACTGGTGACGTTTTAAAAAGTCTGAATACGAGCTGCAAGCTCTTTAATACCGAACAAGTTGGGAAATGTATATCCCATATACAGGTGAAGTTGCTATAGAGGGGAGGGAAATTGATAATTTTAAATTAAGATACTCTCGTTTGTCATAGATTGTGGTACTGAGATGACCGTGTATTTCAAATTCGGGACAAATTTCTAAAAATGAGACGGAAAATATAAACTCATCATAGATACCAGGACTAGATTTTGTATGTACGCCAGACGCGCGTTTCGTCTAGTAAAGGCTCATCAGTGACACTCGAATCCAAAAAACTTCAAAAGGCCAGATAAAGTACGAAGTTGAAGAGCATTGAGGACCAAAGTTCCTAAAAGTTTTGCCAAATACAGCTAAGGTAATCTATGACTGAGATAGAAAAGCCTTAGTAAAGTGTCTGTTGTTGCTTTAATTTCAATTTCGAGGGGATATATCAATGGAATCCAATAAGGAAAGTTTGGATTGGAAATGGACAGAACATTATCTCTTTGTCTGAAAGCGAATTTAATGACATAGCTTCTTTGATCTTGTTGTTTTTGAGAGTGTCTAAACGAACTCCGATTCATATGACTGCAACCTCCATGTTGAATCCGTATTGTATGTTATGATGAAATCGCATTTTGCTATAGACCACATGTAAAATCCTCTATTAGTTCTTTATAACGTTTTGTCTCATTAAAATAATGAACCCAAGTTTTTTGTTACATGTTGTGTGTGTGTGTGTGTGTGTAATGTACATCACAAATGTACTAGCTAATAACAGAGATGATTATTCATTTCCCATTGTTAAATATCAATTTTTAGATGGTGAATTTCCCTTGTCACCATCTTATAATACATATGTATTTATATATCCCAATTTGTTTTAAAAAAATCGCCTGTGTATGTAACAACATATTTAATTTAATTTAAAAGGAAAAAAATCTAATACATTACTGAAAAGTTATTTACAGAAGAGTTTTGGAATTTCGCTATCACAAACTAGTAAACACATTTAATAAATTGAATCATCGATACAAGGACATCAGTCATAAACATAAATGAAAAAACAGGCATCCTATACGTTCAGGTATTTTGCATCCAATATTTTATGATAATATTCTTTACAGTTAAAGTTATGTTTTACGTATTTCTAGGTCTTACTAACTTGCTGATCAATTTTAGTGAATGAAGTTTCTCTCTATCGATCATAGTTTCTGAAAATAAGATTAAAGGGTTTTCAAGGGCAATAAATCCTATAAGGCATCAACGGACGACTACGCTCTTCCCACTTAATGATTTATTATACTTTGCTTAACATTTCTGTTGTTTAAAATTTCTCTTCATTTATAACATTCCTCAAGATAATGACAAAAAAAAAAAAAAAAATACATGAACGTTATAATGTCAAGGGTAATAATTCTGAATCGTCTTAAAATTGAAATGGAATTCATCTTGATTTCAATTATGACCAACGATTACGTTTGCATTATTAGATTTTAGTAACTATTACAGTTACTTGTTTATATTGAAAGAACACATTAAAAATGATTCGTTACGCACCCTTTCATCAAACAAGGTAGCACGTATATTATTTCTCTATATACATGATAGGATAAAAAGTATATTTATAGATCATTATAATTATATTTATCAAAGTTGTACATATATCGATGCTAGTTTGTTTTGTTTGGTAAGGAACATGTGTTTATGCTATTTATAGAAAGGTATGTTTGATTGGATATATATGCGGGGAGAATTTCATGCACGGGTGGTTTGATAGTAGTTAAAGTCATTCGACTCATTGCAGTCAAGTGCTCTAGATGCTTTTTTTCGAATTTTTACAATTTAATATTCAACTTAGTATGGGAAATTCTGAGAATGAAGAGAACCAGGTTTAATCCACCATTTTCTACATTTGAAAATGCCTGTACCAAGTCAGGAATATGACCGTTTGTGTTCATTCGTTTTTGATGCGTTTTGTTATTTAATTTTGCCATGTGATTATGGACTTTCCTAATTGATTTTCCTCTGAGTTCAGTATTTTTGTGATTTTACTTTTTTCTTATACCCGTAGAAAATACCAATGCAACTGTTACTAGTGCTACTGATCGTAGTTTTGGTGTCTACTAGAAAAACACTGTAACCAAATCCACAGATATCTGTTTTGGTTGTCAGACGATGGGTCACTGGAGACGAAACTGTTCAAAGTTTAACAACCCAACAAGTTGAGGACGAAGATATGAATGATAAATATTATTTTGATATTGTTGACAGTGTTAAACGTCATTTAAAAGAGTTGTTAAATACTTTACAACTTGATTCATATGAATATGAGCAATTCTAACATGACGTCCTTCAAACGCTTTTAGTACACACCCGTGGTAAAATTTGAATATATTTCATGGGCTGTTCCGATCGTACTCCCACGTCATATGCTTTTTTATGAATGAGTTTCGCGACGTCATAATACGATGACGTTAGAATATGAGCATTTTACGGGAAAATAGTTGCTTGAAAAACCGAAAATCATCACAACATGGCAACGTAAACAAACGATGCTAAAATGTGTTATAAGCCATATTTGTTTAAACATTTAAGACATGTAAGTAAATTATCATTTAAAATAATTCAAAACTATCTATATGCGTTATTTTAAATAGTTTAAGCATGTCACTAATTCAGTTTACTCCGTTCTTTTACGCCAATTTAATAGTGCGTTTATTTATGGGAATGGCAAATATTTGCCTCCACCTAGAGCGCTTCGATCCAAAAGAATTGGCGTATTTGACCTATTAGAATCGAAATAATTCATGGGGGCTTGAATATATCTAGATTTTACCACGGGTTGTCCCTTTATGCCGATATTTTACCCCTCGCTATCGCTCAGGGTAAAATATTTGTCATAAAGGGCCAACCCGTGGTAAAATCACGATATATTCAAGCCCCCATGAATTATTTCTTAATTAATTTGTGTACAATCTGTAAAAGGTAGACGGAAGAAAAAAAAGAAAAAAAAAAAGATTTCGATAAATGAAAAATGATAGAAGCAAATTCATATGTGTAATACATTATTTTAAACGGATATGCTATTCCTGTCTTTTCAAAACAATAAAGCTGATATTGATAATGCAAAAAAATGTATCACCAGCTATTGCTGATCTTTTGTTTAATGATTGTATTGAAGAAGTTTAAACCAGACCTCATGTTATAAATCCGTTGACAATTTCGATACTAGTATATGCTTTCCCTTTTATTAGTGCATACGAGTCACCTCACCACCTCACCTATCCTCTTCATGCCGGTCGGCATTTAAGGCCCTGATACATTCTTTCCATTTTACACGGTCTTTAGCTGCTGTTCTTGCTGTAGCCCAGCTGTTCCATCCAAGTGATGTTCTTTCAGTCTCTACAGTCCGTCTCCAGGTGGTTTTGGGACGTCCAACTTTTCTCATACGAGTAATTAGTGATAATGGACGTCATACCAAACTCCGAATTATACACCAGAAACTAAAATTAAAAATCATACAAGACTAACAAAGGCCAGAGGCCCTAACTTGGGACAGGCGCAAACATGCTGCGGGTTTAAACATGTTGTTTTTGTGTTCTAAACCCTCCCCTATACCTCTAGCAAAAGAGAAAAAACCAAACGTTTAACAATACGCACAGTAAAACTCGGTTTAAGAAACTGAATTTATTTTAGATCGCGGTGAGTGTGGTGCGATCGTGGTCTAGTGGGACTGGGGCTTTTAATGGGATAATTTTTGTCCTCAATCCTCTTCAACTTCGTACTTAATTTGGCCTTTTCAACATTATCTTATTCGAACCTCACTGTTGTTGTTTTTTGTATACAAAACGCGTGTTTGGCGTAAATGTAAAATTTCAATCTTGGTATCTATGATGAGTTTATTTGAATAGTCGGCCTCATATCTTGACTTAACTCTAGATAATGACAATGAGGGTCGGTTGAAAACATAACTTTACGACAAAAGAGATAATTTCAGCTTTCTAATTGCGAACTTTCCATTTCTAAGTAGCAATATACCAGCAGCACCTGCATACGGGGTATATATCTTCCAATTTATACGATATTCCCGTGCTTGCATTTTCTATCATGATGTTCTTGATAGAGGGTTGCTGCTCACAAGGAAGCTATTAAACCAAGAGTTCCAAAATTCATGGTGAAGTTGAAATTATCCCTCCGTAAATTTACGGACGCCATCACGAGTTGGTTGACCGGTTATGGAATAACCGTTTCACAAATGATATCGGATATGTTCCTCACGTCGTAAATACAATCTCCTTCCCTTCATGAATGTGATCTACCGAATTAGACTATTTACCGGATTTGTTATCACATAAGCAACACGACGGGTTCCACATGTGGAGCAGGATCTTCTTACCCTTCTGGAACAACTGGTTGAGATCACCCCTAGTTTTTTGGTTTGGTTCGTGTTGTTTATTCTTTAGTTTTCTATGTTGTGTCATGTGTAATATTATTTGTCTGTTTGTCTTTTTCATTTTAAGTTATGGTGTTGTCTGTTTATTTTAGATTTATGAGTTTGACTGCCCCTTTGGTATATTTCGTCCCTCTTCTTAAACGCAAAACTAAGTTTTCTGTCACGTTTTATTGTACCTACTTTTTGATTTTAATTGACTTAATGACATTTATGAAACCTGTATCTATTTTTCTTGTTATATTGAGGACCCATATCAAACCAATAACTGTAGCTATTTTACCAAGCTCTTTGTAGTTGCGAGCTGATTATGGCACTATTTTAAGAATTCTTTGCCGATTTGTGATGATCGTGCACATTAAAGTAGGCATTAATTTGACCGTTATACTGAAGTGCTTTGTTATTGCTTGTGTTAGTTTAATGACATATGCGGTCATAAAATCAAAAGAGGAAAGGGATGGAGTACACATATATCTGGTTTAACCTCTTAACATATTCTACCTCTCAAAGACAGGCTATCGGTACTATATGTTGTGCGTTCTTGTTTATTTTTTTTCCCCGAAGGATTTGAATGATGGGTTTTATGAGTTTTGTAATACTTTGCATTATTATTGACGATTTCTGTTATACCTTATTTTTTACTTAACATGAAGTATATCAATGTTTTCTGCTGTGAAATTGTATAAAAATGAAAGGGTTTTATGAAATAATTGAAAATCTTAAAATGATATTTCATGAAGTGCAATTGACAATGCATTACTCTTAAAGGTTATACCGCCTTCTATCTTTGGATGTGCAATTATTATAATAGTGTTAGCAGTACAATGTATGTTGTGTCAGGTAATTTGATTATACTGTAAACATTAGACAAAAAACATCAATACCATTTGGAAAATAGATATTTTAATATTTATTAATATAGATGTTTTAATATGTATTTCTGTTTTATACAAATTTTAGTAACGACTTAAGTACAACTTAAAATACCAATTACAAATAACAACAAATTAATATATAGCTACAAGGTAAACTTTTTATTAAAGAAAACCGGATTCAAAAACTTATAGAGGTGCTAATTTTTTTACCTCACGGTTACATTGCAGGAAGTTTAACGTATATGAATGAATTGTTTACTAATTTTATCTTTGTTTCGTTTATATAAGGTTTTTATTGATAAAACATCACTTACAATGGTTCTTTTTTTGTAGGAGAAAAACAAAGAAAACCACAGAGACAGGAAGCAGTGTTAAAGATTCATCACCATGTTCTAGTACTCATTTATAGAAAATGAGACGATATACCACATATTTCCATATACTCGTAGAGGAGTAATTTTTCCGAAGTATAATTTCATGGAGAAGTCTTCAAATGCGACCAAAATAGATCCGATTAAAGTCAATATTTAGTATCTTAATTATAATTTGATAAAAGTGGTAACATTCAATGTGAAATTATTAAGTAACGTCGAAGCATCATGTTGATACAGAATAAACTACTGGAGTATTTTGCATAATAAGTATGATGAATACATACACATATATCACCTCGTACAATAACTGAACAATTTAAGTGTAAATTTTTATTAGAAATTTGAATAAACTTTTAAGGTGGTACCCAACACCTTGACTTTAAAATTAAAAAAAATAAATCCCAAAACTTGAATCAATCACTTTCTTGGAAATATTGGTTGGATATATAGCAGTTTGACAATCACTGATTTTGATCATTGAGAAGCCTAACATTTCATTAACAAAACATTTAGCTGATTTCACAGAATTTTCTCCCTGTAGTGTTAGGCACATGTACCTTTGTATGTTTCAAAGTGTGTGTACGTAGATTACTATTAAAGCAAAGTACATAACTATAATTATGCATCGTCAAACATCGTCTCCTCGGATTTAAATGTTCAAAATATAAAATCTCATTTCATTTCATCTAATCGCGTAGTGTTATAAACTATTTTTGGATTCTCATAAATTCTACATATAACGTTTGGACTAGTTTTAATATCGGTCTATTACTGTAATTTATTCTAACATACTTTTGATTTTTTTAACCCTGTATGCTTACATTGCCTATGTAAATTTTAAAACTGTTTGTATTCACATTGAACGACAAATTTATGTGACGTATAAAATTTTCTGACGTCAGACACTCAAATCAATTAATATGTTCGTAGATAGAAGATGTTTTTGTGTTTGGTTGAATTTTCCCCTTTTAAAATTGTTATACGATGATGACTGATGTACCCATATTTTGACTATTTTATTAATTGTGACTGTTAATTTAACGCATCATGTAAATATAACGGAATTTGATGAGACTGTTATTAAAGTGAGAGGGTTAGCGCTATAGAACCAGGTTTAATCCACCATTTTCTACATTTGAAAATGCCTGTACCAAGTCAGGAATATGACAGTTCTTGTCCATTCGTTTTTGATGCGTTTTGTTATTTGATTTTGCCATGTGATTATGGACTTTCCCAATTGATTTTCCTCTGAGTTCAGTATTTTTGTGATTTTACTTTTTATATACTTTACGATATGTTCATTTTGTCAAAACCACTATTCCTCCCTTTTTTCTTCAAATATGACAGTACTAGACTCATAACTGAGTTAGTACTAAAATGAACAAGATAACGGATACCACATGTTGCCCAGTGTCTGGTGACCATGGCAAGGCACCTAGGACCACCCACTATTTTACGTGGGATAATAATCACTTGTGTTGATATGTCTTTTGAATGAGTTAAGACATTTCAATAGATATTTTATGGTGTGTCTTTCTTTGTTGTAATGTTACACTATTGTTTACAGTAAGGGTCGAAGGTTGGTACATATGTAAACGTCTAAACCCGCTGCATTTGTTTGCACCTATCCTTATTCAGGAATCTGATGTTCAGTAGTTGTCGTTTGTTGATGTATTTCATACTAGTAAGTGTTTTTCATTTCTCGCTTTTTATATAGATCAGAGTTTTGGTTTTTTCGTTTGAATGGTTTTAAACTAGTCATGTGTTGTCTCATTGGCACTCATACCACATCTTCTGATATTTATAATGGTATTTATTCTTTGCTCGTTATGTTGTGTTTAAAACTTGTGTGTACTGATTTAATGTTTGGTCATTGTTTTCGTTTTTTGCAACTGTGAAATGCATGTTATAAATTTTTCATCGACTTATATGTTTGAATATCCTTTGGTATATTTGCCTCCGTTTTACATGGGATATTTCTTTTTATGAAGTGCAAACATTCTGTATGTCAAAAGATGAAGGCACACTTATTAATCTGATCATCTTGGAAGTTATGACTCGCTCTAGATATGCCAACAATTTTGTCAAAAGATGTCTCTTGTAAATCATTTAGATTATAATGAAAATATAATGCATTTCAAAATAAGATCAGACTCTGTTGAATCTTCATTTATATTTATAAATAAAACCGTTGCAATGTTCAGTTTTGTATGGTAAAAAAAGAGAACAAACGAAGATTTAGAGTGTACTTCCTTGAAAAATACTAAAAGGCCAAAAGTTCAAAGATTTGCAATCAACATCATATAGTAGCCATGGGGTTGTAAGTTTGTTTTCAATCTATGAGTTTGAATATCCCTCTGGTATCTTTCGTTCCTCTTTTACATTTTATAATGATTGAATATTTTTCACAACAAGTATAGAAATCATAGTACCCTGTTCTTGTAGTAAAGTTCATGACAATATTTTAGAGAGAGAACCATAAATAAAGATTATATTTCACCTCATCATTAAAATTTAAATTATATAAAAAAAAATTTAGATACATCTTTTTTTATCAAAATGTCTCTTGCTGATATCAATACATCATAGAAGTCTCAACAGTAGCGTACAGAATAACGTCAACATAATTTATTTTCAATAAAAGTTAAAGTTTTATAATTTCCCCTTTTTGTATCCATTCCAACGATTACAGTTATTCAGATACTGAAAACTGCTGTATACTTTGTTTAGCGTAGAATAAACTTACTTGTAGTGTTCTATGAATTTTTTATTTTTTTTTCATCTGCAATTGCATTTGCTGTAATGCAAAAATTAAGACAACAGTAGTATACCGCTGTACGAAACTCATACATCGATTGAAAAAAATAAAAATAAAACACCAACAACTGGGGGAAACGCATCAAATATAAGAGAACAACTATGTACACAACAGACACACAACATTTAAATGTAACACTCACAGAAACGAACTCTAATATAACAATGGTCATTTTCCCGACTTGTTACAGGTTATTTTAATAAAAAAAAACTGATAGGTTAATCCTGGTTTTGTGGCATGCCAAACCTCCCGCTTTAATGACAATGTTAAATATAACATTAAAATGACAACATTACATGCTAGGACTACAATATTAATACAAATAAATGTCGGAAAATATAGCCCAAAGAAACATACGAATAATAGCTAACAAAATATATCTGGTTTAAAAGTGAATACGCGAGACATGCGATTCGTCCAACCAAGACTCACCAGTGACGCTCAGATGAAAAAAGTTCGAAAGCCAAAACAAGTACAAAGTTGAAGAGCACTGTAGACCAAAAGTTCCAAAAAGTTGTGACCAATACGACTAAGGTTTTCTGCCTGGGAAAAGAACATCCTTATTATTGAGAATAATTCATATTTTTGCAAGCAGTAAATCTTATAAAATGTATATATAAGAGATATACATGATGAAATCGAATTGGTGACTAACTACAAAATAAAAGGGCTACATAACATAAATAACTAACACCAGCACATACAAATATACAGCCGAGTTAGCTAAAGCCATCAACGCACTTGGTGACGTCACATTTGACTTTCTAAAAAAAAGATTTCCCAAAAATTAGACAGAATTAGAATAAAATTCAAGATTAGATTTGCAAGACTGAAAAAACTTTTATTAATTAACAATGAAAATTACAAAACTTATTAATATAAAATTTAAGTAGTAATTAGATAACAAATTACATCATCTGGCTATGTCGGTGTTTCTTCTGAATCAAACTGTACACCGAATATATAGTATAAATTTCGTTCATTTAAACTTAGTTTCTTTTTTGTACTAGACTTAACAAAAGACCGTACTACGTTGTAGGTTTTTCTTTTACAAATTATTACTTCAGTGGAGATTTGTCTCATTGGAACTAGTATTCATACCGCATATTTTTATATCTTTAAACTTGGAACATCGGTAACATAATTAAGTCTTAGATTCTTGATTTTTTATTAGTTGTTGGTGGCTTTGAACTAGCTGTCAGATAACTGAGAATGCTCTCTGATCTGTACCTTGTGTTTTTTGTTGTTGTTGGGATGTACAAGTACCCGGCCACGTCCACTGGTTAGGGCAGGGTTGGGATCCCGCTAATATGTTTAACCCCATAACATTCTGTATGTATGTGGCTGTCCCAAGCCAGGAGTCCGTAGTTCAGTGGTTGTCGTTTGTTAATGTGTAACATATTTGTTTTTAGTTCATTTATTGTACATGATTAAGGCCGTTAGTTTTCTCGTTTGAAATGTTTTACAATGCCATTTCGGGGTCTATGATAGCTGTTTATGCGGGTTGGCTTTGCTCATTGTTGAAGACCATACAAATTAATAAAAAAAATTTTTTGCATGGTGTTGTAGATAATTGCAACGACAACACAAATTAGTAAGCGTTTGTTTTTTACAGATACATTTATCCCTTCGAAGTCAAAATATTTGATTGTATGTTGATTATTCTTTAAAAAATAAACAACAGAAAATTATGAAAAATAACCAGTCATCTTATTTTTCGTTTTAACAATGATCATCACTGATATTGTATAGTTATATACAAATGACTCAAGAATTTGTAAACGTGAGACTCTTGTAAAAAAAATTCTAACGGCTGAATTTATATAAAACATAACCTAAAAATTACCTTGGCAAACAGCAACGTACGTACAATGTATATGTATATTTTATACATGCTGTTGATCAGCATTTCATTTTTTTATTCATCTCTTGGCGTCCGTCGTCCGTCGTCGTCCTCCTGCGTCCGGGGCTAGTTTTTACAAAAAATCTACCCTCTGAAACTACTGGGCCAAATTTAACGAAACTTGGCCACACTCATCATTGGGGTATCTAGTTTAAAAATGTGTCCGATGACCCAGCCAACCAACCAAAATGGCCGCCATGGCTAAAAAAAGGACATAGGGGTGAAATTCAGTTTTTGGCTTATAACTCAAAAACCAAAGCATTAAGAGCAAATCTGACAGGAAGTAAAATTGTTGATCAGGTCAAGATTTATCTGCTCTAGAATTTTCAGATGAATCAGATACTCGATTGTTAGGTTGCTGTCCCTGAATTGGTAATTTTAAGTAAATTTCGCTGTTTTTTTGTTATTATTTTTGATATTATTATAGATAGAGATAAACTGTAAACAGCAATAATGTACAGCAAAGTAAGAACTAAAAATAAGTCAACATATCCAGAATAGTCAATTGACCTAAGAAGTTATTACGCTTCATAGTCAATTTTTAACAATTTTCATAAAAATTAGTAGATTTTCCACAAACTACTGTTATAGATAGAGTTAGTTTTAAGCAGCAAGAATGTTTAGTAAAGTAAGATCTACAAACACATCACCAAAACACAATTTTTTCATGAATCCATATGTGTCCATTGTTTAATATTTACATAGACCAAGGTGAGCGACACAGGCTCTTTATAACCTTTAGTGTAAATTTTTACAAAATATTTTCCTCTGTGTAACTTAATGGCCAAGTTAATTATAGATAGAGAAAATTGTGAGTAGCAAGAATATTCAGTTAAGTAAGATATAAAAAAAAACCATCACCATCATCAAAACAAAATTTTGTCATGAATCCATCTGTGTCCTTTGTTTGATACATGTATGCACATATACCAAGGTTATCGACACAGGCTCTTAAGAGCCTCTATTATTTTTATATTCACCGCTAAAAGAGTCAAAATTGTTTATTTATCGAACAAATATGTTGTTGGTACTTGATGAATATCTATTTCAGTGTTACTTTTCAAATTGTGTTTTATTTGAAACACTCTTAGTTAAAGGAAGACATTTTTTAAATTTGTATTCAATTTAACTAGTTATCATTTAAACTTAACCAAATTGAAACAAACTGCAAAAAAACGGAAGTAACTATGAATATATTTCAGTTAGAAATCTAATTTCCGTGAAGGCATCATTGTAATTGGTGTCATGGGGGTAAATGGTACATTATCTAGTGGTTTTATCGCACTATCAAGACATACCGATAAGTTATTTTTCATGATCTGCATGAACATCAATGGAAACGTTGACAGTAGTTCGACCAGTAGCATTGGTTTCATATATCTCTGTCAAGTTACATTTGTAGCTTGTATTTGTTACTGTGAGAGGATAACTTTAATAATCTCTGTAGTACATGTATTTATAACAGATATGCATAGCGCACGACTCATTTAAGTTATTGTGACCTTTCCTGTATAATTTGTTTTGAAGTTTCTGATCTGTGTCATGACACCCTTATACTATCACTCATTAAGCTTGCACATATTATGGCGTCGAGCACCATTGACGATACATTGCTTGTCGAAATAGGCGTCTTTGTGCAGAAATAAACTAGTACCGTTTAAGTCGTTTAAGTCAGTACTGGGTCGATGCTTCTGCTGGTTGATTGAAAGTTCATGCAAGTATAACTACCTCAATAGTCAGCACTTCGGTACTTGTATGGAAATTTTAAAAAATCAATTCCCCCCACCTTAGTAGCAATATACCAACTTCACCTGCATATGGGAAATACCTACGGTATTCAAGAGCTTACAGCTCCTACTCAGACTTCAGTGTCTGAGAAGAAAATTGACGAACCACGGATATGGCAAAGAACGTCTCGTCCTTTTTCTAAAAAAGTTCATCGGAAGGTACCAAGAACTTGTTGATAAATATTCCGTATCAAATTCACAAATAATACAAAATGGTCTCAGTGAAGTATAGATTTTGCGTACTGACGTGTGTAATCATCTAAATAACGTGTTATAATATTCTTTTATTTGTCTTTATTAATATAACTTTTACTGTTAAGTCAGTTTTTTTGAGATATTCATTTGACGTGACTCTGTGCTTATGTATACCATCATACTTTGAACGATAAAATTATTTTATTTATTAATATTACTTTTACTTATGTATCTTGTCATACATTGAATGACAAAACTATCTTATTTATTAATACTACTTTTTCTGTTAATTCTGTTTTTGTGATATACATATTTTGACGTGACTCTCTACTTATGTATCCCGTCATACTTTGAACCACCCAATTATTTTATTTATTATTATAACTTTTACTTTTAATCTGTTTTTTTGTTATATCTACTTTACGTGACTATGCATTTATGTATGACGTCATACTTTAACGACAAAATTATTTTATGTCTACCTGTACGAATGTCAAACCCGCAATTGTACACCAGTACTGATAACCTTTCATCCTTTATTGGTAGATTTTAGATAAAACAAATCGTATAATATAAGCAAGATGATGATGCTAAAGTTGATGTATATTGTATGCCTTTTTGTGCTTCTTCGTTACATTTGTTGTTTTATAGTGATTAAGATGATAGTACAATGCTGACTGCTGTACCCCTATTTTTTACATTTTTACTTATTGTGTCTGTTTGTTTTGTTCACGCATTGTTGACAATGTAATGGAATTTGATTCGACTGTCATACAAGTGGGAGGTTTAGTTAGCTATAAAACCAAGTTTAATCCACCAATTTCTACATAAGAAAATGCCTGTACCAAGTCAGGAATATGACAGTTGTTATCCATTCGTTAGATGTGTTTGAACTTTAGAATTTGCCATTTGATTTGTGACTTTCCTTTTTGAATTTTCTTCGAAGTTCATTTTTTTTTGTGTTTTTACTTTTTGCTATAAATAAGTGTTTGAAATTATTTCAAATGGAGGACTGCATCTCCCTCGTGCAAATTTCCTCTCCCGACTTTTGCTATACGTTATTGACACTTTCTGTTTATACGGTCCATATCTGTTGAAACAAGGTTTGTATTTCAAAAATGTCAAGCATCACTGAAGAGACTTTGGTTGTCAAAAATGCACATTTTGTCATCTATTCTATTCATATATCAAAATAAGAAATATTCAGGAGCAATTGAATAGGTTGAAAGATAAACAACGCAAAATTGAAAAACCAGCGAAACAGTTGAACAGAACTTTAACTTATCATATAACATGAATCCTACAATTTATCCAGTATCACTTTGGAAATAACAAATAAAAACAAATGACCAGAAGGGGAAAAAGAAATTTGTGGATAACGTATATAGAAAATGTTTTATCTTTTGTATTGTTTCCTATCATTATCAAAACATCACTAAGTCGTATGTTCATATTAGTTTATTAAATGAAACATAATACCACAGTTTCTAGGGTAAGGATTAAAGAAATACTTTCGAATTACAAAGGTTATTTTGGTAGCGAATTCATTCCAACAGCAAATTGCATTCCGGTTATGACATTGTACTTTAAATTAGCGTATGGATACTTTTGAACGTTGTAGTTAATTAAGGTGTATTACAAATTGACGAAAGGTACGTATGCTTGACGAATCAAACGTAAGACTCGTTTTAGGGATCCTTTATTTCGACATATTTAAATAGTCGTTGAACTTCGGACAATTATCATGGCGTGCATGCAACGACACTTATTAAATTTGATTTTTCTTGAGATATAATTAGGATTTCGGGACGTAAGATAGGTTAGAATATGATTATTGATACCACCAGGTCGGAGAAGATAACACTACAAAATATTCTAAATATTGAGTAGTCAGCCGACAAAACTGCCCCTAGAAGACTTAAAACCGGCCCCTCCCCCGCTCTTCAATATTACAATGTTGCACTGTTTAACCTAAGAAAATGTCAAAGCAATTATATTTTCTTCTTCCCTTACAGAGACACAAATACTTCCTTGATTCAAAATTTGCAACGCTCAAAATAATAAAATGAAAATGAAGAAAAAGATGATCTTCATTCTATGCCATTCGCTGGTGCTCGTTTCATAACTTTTGAATCATCGCCTCTCCCCTGATAATATGTATTGCCCTCCTAAATGTGTATATATATGATACACCGGAGCAATGGAACGGTTATTTTAGCGTATTACTGCGTTTTGCCTATAGTCCTGAACATTCATGAAATATTAGACACTGGACGATAAGTGACAACTTCGCGTCTATCTTCCAAACATGTGTACTGTTAAATCGTCATTATAAAATCCACAATATACATGGTGCAAAATAATAGATTTATTTTCTTGATATACAAAGTCTTTTTTTCTATATTTATTCAACATTCCTTTTTAAAACATTGTAGCATCATTTTTTAGCAAATCTCGATATTCCACTTTGACATTTAGCTGAAAGTACTGTATTAAACAAATAAAAATAAATGTGAATCTTGTCGTTAAATTTGACGTACTTCAATAATGTATTTGAAATGTTAATCGTGAAACTCGTGCTTTAAAAATTCCCGCGGAAATGTGTGTACTCGTGGTTTACGTAAGTAACGTATCGGACGTAAGTGTATTTGCCACTATTTTTCTCTGTTTGATTATATTAAAATCGTGTATTATTTTTTTTTAAAATAAACATGATTTGTAAAAGAATTCTGTTTTACTGGATAAAACAAAGACTCTTTTAACTGTTATTGTAGAAATGAAATACGTGCTCCCTTTACGTTCGTTTGTTCCTTTCGGCAATTTGTAAGAAAGCTCTATTACCACCAAATCATGGTACGTAACATCCGGTTGCTTACGAAAGTAGGTCTAAAAAAATATTCCCTTGAATTTGACCATTGTAGGTAATTAAACCTATATTTTATTGCAGTAAAACTATTTCTGTGTCATAAACATATGTCTTGGGTATTTCTAAACACCATTATTTTTTATTTGTGATTTCTATAGAAAATTTTGTAATCTTGAGGTTACATGGTGACTAAACCTTGTACACAGATAGAATAAGGGGACAAATTTGATTAGTTAACTTCCAATGATGGTTATTTTCTTATATGGAATGAAATGTTATGTGAAACTTTTTCTATAGAACTGGACAGGATAAAACTTTACTCAAGCCAATAATTTCTTTATTTACAACAAAGGCAAATTCTGCACAATTTTTTGAAAAGTGCAAATTTAACAAAGACTAATAGGGGATAATCAATGGTGGTATTACACCTTAAATCATTCAGATTGAAATCGACAATCGTTTGGTTTTCAAGAGCGGACATTTTCTGTTTACAGTTTTAAAATTGTCTATTCAACTATAGGTAACCGTATGGCCTTCAACAATGAGTAAAGCCCACACCGCATAGTCAGCTATAAAAGGCCCTGATAAGACAATGTAAAACTACGAAATGAGAAAACTAACACAGACCTTATTTATGTAAAAAATTGAACGAAAAACAAATATGTAACACATAAACAAAACTTAATCGATTCTTGAATTCAGGTTGTAACTTATAATCTGAATAGTCTGCTACAGTCTGTCAAATGACTGTGTGATGCGCACCTGTATGTGTGTTGTTGTGTCTGTGCTTGTCACTCTCGCTTTCAGCATTCATCACTGGCTAGCAGCTTGCTGTGAAAAGGAGAGCCGAGTATGTAAGTCTTTCCTGCCAGTTACAGCCTCTCATGCAGTAAGACCTATGTGGCCCAGATATGGAATCCTCCACGAGGTGATAGATGGAAACTTGGCACCTCACGGCCCCAGGCAAAACCACAAGGTCTCGGAGGAGGTTTGGCCCCTAGATGCACGGCATGCTAGGCCTACCGGTGAGTGGATACGCCCTGGTGCCTGCAAACCAAACCCCCAGCTATGGGAAAATAGCCTCACTGCCTTGTGGGTGACTGTGGAAAGTCAAAGGCCATGGGAGACAACCCAGAAAGAAATCCGGACAGATGCAATCCGTTAGCATGGTAATACAATCTTCTACGGGAAGGACTACCCAGAGAGAAAACCCGGCCCACCAGAGTGGAGGTTGGACGTTGGGCTAACTACCCAACTCTGTAAAAAAGAAACAGAAAACCAGAAACGCTGAAGAAACCAAAGATTGGTGTACTGCTGAGGAACCAAACATGACACATTTGGGGGAAAGCCGAAAGGAAGCCCAAAAGCCGAGCGGTTCCATATAGTAGCGCAAAAACAGAATATGTGTATAGGATGTTGGAATGTTAGAACAATGGCAGACATATCAAAAGCAGCACAAGTAGCTAAGGAAATGAAAAATTATGGTATGGACATACTAGGTATCAGTGAAAGTAGATGGAAAGGATCAGGTGAAACCAAGCTTCAAAGTGGAGACACAGTGATCTATGTCGGCGATGATGAACATCAAGTCAAGGGAGTAGCCATAATGATGAATGAAAGAGCTAAGAAATCATTGATGGAATGGACACCAATCAACAAGAGAATGATAAAGGCAAGATTCTATTCAAAGTATAAAAAGCTGACAGTTATACAAGCATATGCTCCAACAAACGATGCAAAAGAGGAAGAGAAAGAAGAATTTTACCAACAACTACAAGACAATGTTTCATCCTGCAATAAGAATGATATGCTTATAGTTATGGGTGACCTGAACGCAAAAGTAGGCAAAGACAATAGCCATTTGCAAGAGGTGTTAGGAAAACATGGATGTGGGACAATAAATTAAAATGGTGAATTATTATGTAATTCCTGCCAAATCAACGGCCTCATAATAACAGGCTCCATTTTCCCACATAAGGAAATACATAAAGTAACATGGAAATCCCCTGACGGAAAAACAACAAATCAGATAGATCATATAATGGTACGAGGGGACATGAGGACATCAATATTAGATACAAGAGTAATGAGAGGAGCAGATGTGTATACTGACCACTACTTAGTAAGGTCTAAGATCAGACTCAAACTGGCAAGAAATAAAGGTGACAAGAACAAATGCAAAAGAGAGAGATATGACCTAAACAAGCTAAAAAGTATAGATGTAAGGAAAAAGTACAATATTGAAGTGAGAAACAGATTTCAAGTACTAGAAGAAGGTAACATAGAAGATCCAGTGTTGAAATATGAAGGTGCAGTAGAGATATACACTGAGGCAGCTAAACAGGTATTGGGGAGCAGTAAAAAGATCAGTAAACCATGGATAACCAACAATACATGGAAAATGGTTGATGAAAGAAAATAAATTAAAAATAAATTAGAAGGAACCAGATCGGAAAGATTAAAAGTGAGACTCAATGAAGAATACAAGCAGAAAAATAAAGGGGTTGAGAAAAGTGCCAGAGAGGATAAAAGGAAGTGGTACAATATGATGGCTGAAGATGCAGAAAAAGCAGCAGAAAATGGCAGAAGCAAAGAGCTTTATAACATCACTAAAATACTAACAGGTGAAAGAAAGAGGCAACACACAGGAGTAAAAAGTAAAGTAGGAGAACTGAAAAGTGAAAGAAATGATATATTGAATAGATGGGTAGAACATTTTAGTGAAGTTTTAAATAGGCAAGATCCTCTAAATCCAATTTCAGAGAGGATGTAGATATGGCCGAAATTATAAAACAGGAGATTGATCTAGGAGAATGGACAGTAGCTGAAGTTAAAAGAGCACTGAAGAAGACACAAAATGGGAAGTCAGCAGGAATAGATAGTGTAACACCAGAGCTTATAAAGGCAGACATCGACCTTACAGCAGAGAAAATGGCAGAAATATTTATTAGCCTATGGGAAGAAGAAAATTGGCCATCAGACTGGAGAAAGGGATTGATTTGTAAGATCTTTAAGAAGGGCGATATGACAGATTGTAACAACTGGAGGGGAGTGACTCTTTTACCTGTTTTCAGTAAAGTTTTCTGCAGAATGCTAATAGAAAGAATAAAAGAATGAATAGACAAGAGATTGAGGAATGAGCAGGCAGGATTTAGACCAAAAAGAGGAACAACTGAACAGATTTTCATCCTTCGAAACATACTCGAGCAAACAAATGAATGGAGGGCAGCTTTAATAATACTTTGTATAGACTTCGAAAAAGCATTTGACTCAGTCCACCGAGAGAGTCTATGGTATATCATGAAGAGCTATGGAATACCAGACAAGATCATAAGAACCATAAAGGAGATATATAAAGGATTTAAGTGTTCTGTCATCGATCAGGGAGAAACATCAGAATGGTTTGAGATAAAATCAGGAGTGAAACAGGGATGCGTAATGTCAGGTTTTCTTTTCCTTCTAGTCATAGACTGGATCATGCGGAAAACAACTGCAGACAAAGCAAGAGGGATACGATGGAACTTTAATACTGTTCTAGAAGATCTTGACTTTGCGGACGACATCGCACTCCTTTCCTAAAAATTTAGCGACCTTGATGAAAAAACACAGAAATTAACAACTGAAGCTGAAAGAGTTGGAATGAAACTAAACCCCAAAAAGTGTAAAACTCTGAGATCCAAGCAAACAAAGAATAAAGAGTTGATAACGTTATACGACCAGAAAATAGAAGATGTAGACAAGTTTACATATCTTTGAGCAGTCATGGACAAAGAGGGAGGAGGCAGTTGTGACATCAAAAACAGAATACAGAAAGCAAGAGGGACATTCCATCGCCTAAGAAATATATGGTATGCAAGAGGAATTGGCCGAAAAACAAAAATTCACCTTTATAAATCATTAGTAAGACCTGTATTATTGTATGGATGCGAAACATGGAAATTAACAAACATTGAAGAAAAGAAACTTAATACTGTAGAACACCAATGCCTAAGAAAGATCCTAAAAATAAGATGACAGAGTAAAACATCAAACAAAACAGTAAACGAAATAGCTAACACCAGAAACATCAGTTGTGAAATCAGAAGGAGACGGTGGACATGGATAGGACATACATTAAGACGTGAAAGAGACAACAACAGCTATGTAGCTCTACAATGGGCACCTGAAGGGAAAAGAACTAGAGGAAGGCCAAAAACTACATGGAGAAGAACAACAGAGAGAGAAAGGAACCAACAAGGATGGACAAGTTGGAACGTAGCCAGAACAGCGGCAAAAGATAGAAAAGGGTGGAAAAGCAGCGTGGAGGCCTTATGCGACTTCTGGCGCGGAGAGAATTAAGGTTAAGGTAAGTCTGCTACAGTCAAATGTTCTATCTGGATGGACAAATTTGAGTAAGTCCAATGCTCCTTCGGGAAATTTTGAATATTGACCAATTTGGCCAAACGAATATTTCTGTTGTTTATATTGTTTGTTAATTAATAAGATATTCAAGAGCGTAAGATAATTTGAAGCTAAAATACTGCAGTGATTTAAAAAGCAGATGAACATAAAAACTTAACTTTTATGTAACACCAATCCTACAATTAACGGAAGTATAGTATCACTACGGAAAGATCAATTGATAACAATTGACCAGAAGGTGAAAACAAAGTCTGTGATATCCAATATTGAACAAGTTTAATACTTTGTATTGTTTCCTATCATTAGTTAAACAACACTAAGCTGTATACTCATATAAGTTTATTAATTATGCAAGAATACCACAGTTTCTTAGTAAATGATTTAGGAATTTATTTTTCGATTGGATAGAATTCTAGTTGCAAAGGGTTTTTGGTTTCGAATTAATTTCCTGACAATAAATTGGTTTCTGGTTATTGCATTGTACTTTTGTATGCACCATATGGATACCAGGTAAATTGGTGTTTCGTTAAATCATTTAGATAAAAATGAGAAATTAATTTTGGTTTTGATGTCATTCAGTTGACTATTATTATCCGCACTTTCTCAAAATACAATTGGAAGTTCTGCTGTATATAAAGACGAGATGTATTTCTAAATAATGGGAATTTTTCAAATATTTATTAGTATACTTTTTATTGCGAAAGAAGGTAAGTACTCATATTGATAAGTATTTTCCGAAATTGAATTTGATCATGATAGAAAACAATGACTACTTGTAAGTGTGTTGATATTAAAGAAATACCCTCATCTCTGTTTTGGGTATATCATCAAGGTCAAGATAAAAAAAAAACCTTCAACTTTTGTCTATAACTATTACTATATATAATCCTTTTAAAAATTAAACAAAATACGAGTGCAATGCTTATGTTTAGTGCAATCAATCAAACCTTCTAAACTTCTTATATCTAGAAGTTTTAAATGTAAAAAGACAGACATATATTTAGCATTTTTATATGTCCTTTAACGTCACTCACTTGGTTTGGTTGCTTCTTTAATTCGCATACTTTAATGAGTACTATGGAATTAAAGACAATATTGCACTTTGAAACCCCCATAAATGTCAATTAAAGATTTTCAAATAACTTTTATCAGCCTTTTTTAAAAGTCCTTGGCGGTTACTGACCATTATACTGTGTTTGGAGGTAACATATAATAGAGGCAGTATATATTGTATGTTCTTGGTAAGGGGAGATATATTATTATTCTTCGATTATACATTTTGAACGTTTTTGTCCAACTTAGTTCTCGAAAATGACTTGAAAAAACAATTGATAACACTCACCATAATGTGCACCCCCTGTGGAGATATGCATTAGGGGTTTGACATTTTTGAGATGGTGACAATGAAATTTTAAACAAATATAACTTGTCATTAAAATTTAAAAAATAGCCACAGTGACAAAGGAAACAGTCCTATTATATAAAACAAACTTCAAACCTCAACTTGTTAAAAGTTAAAAGTGTTTTCTCTTAAGATCGTGGCCTGTTATCTATTTATTTCATGAAGAGATATTTATAGGATCATACTGTACGGAGTGTTATACGAAAAAGTGATATGAAAATGGCTAATACAGCGTCATGAGACGATATTACGACATTTCCATTTGATATTCGATAGGTCACTGATAGCTTTCCTAGGTAATGATGATTTACATTTCGTCCGTGGAAACGAGCAAATGTGATTTCTTCAATAACATTCACAACCCTCACACTTTTCACCTGAAAGTTATCATGTTGTCAAATCTTATTACACTCTGAAGCTTAGGAATTTTTTTTTAAATGCCTGATGTTAAAGTTTGACGACGGAAAAAAAATATGACGTCATACCGGTATGTTAAAAGCTAGTATAGTCTAATTGTATAGTTTTATTGTTGATATATTTGATAACAATATATTGTATAGTTTTATTGTTGATATTGACCCCCATTTTTATCGAGTGTTAAATTATGTATTTATATGACCGAACTTTCTTGGTATTTCTAATTATTGAAAGAATTTTATACACACAAGTAGTTTACCTAAAACAACAATTTATTTTTCATGTAGCTGCAGATATGATTAAAACCGGTTTTTTTTCAAAAGTAATTACTTTCTAAGGGTTAAATATTAGCGGTGGTGTCTTGCCATTGCTTTGTTTGGACTTGTTTGTTTGCTTTTTTGGCCTTGAATATGTGTCCATAATATTTTATTAACATTCATGTATCGCAAATCAAGTTTATTCGTTCGTAGTTTGTTGATTTACGTTTTTTGATTGAGTTAAGCCTTCGAATTGATATTTTATCGTGTGTTTTTTTATTTTGTAATTTCATGCTATTGTTTCAGAAAAAGGATGAAAGTTTGGTACACTTCCAACGTAAAATCCCGCTGCAAATGTTTGCACCTGTCCTAAGACAAGAATCTGATGTACAGTAGTTGTCGTTTGTTTATGTAATTTATACGTGTTTCTCTTTTCTAGCTTATTTATATAGATTAGACCGGTGGTTTTCCCGTTTGAATGGTTGTACACTAGTAATTTTTGGACCCTTGATAGCTTTTTGTTCGTTGTAAGCCAAGGCTCCGTTTTGAAGGCCATACATTAACCTATAATGGTTTACTTTTATAAATTGTTATTTGGATGGAAAGTTGTCTCTTTGGCACTCACACCACATCTTCCTATATCTATAGATCAACGATTCGCGGGATTTCTAATTCAAAACTGTTACAATGAAAATGTTGACCATAAGATAAATAGGTTTAAGAAATTGTTAGAATTTGTTATCGCTTCATGTCAATTCTCGTAATTTTTTTTTATAATTCGCCGAAGCGAAATACAGTTCTCATTCGTTATGAAACATACAAATATTGAACAATATGGGATACGTCAAAGTATTATTTTCTAACAAATTTTGAGATCAATTAATTCTAGTTAAATAACTGATATGTCCCAAGTTTTCGAAGCATTCAAAATGCAGGAAATGGACGACGTTGCAATGGGAAGTTCAACGAATTGAAAATGGAATAATGGATAAAACACCTCGTACATTTTATTTAAAATTCTGTAATCAAGTATTTCTGCATACGATAAGATAAAAATCATTGCTGTTAAAAAAAATAGTGTTTTGAAGAGATTATCGTAACAAATCTACTTAAAATAAATAAAACTACACCAACTAACAATATATACACACGTCTTTCTTATTAAAAATTAAAATGAATCATTTTTGTCGAAGTCAACACAACATGTATAAATTAAGAAATAATTCATGGGGGCTTGAATATATCGTTATTTTACCACGGGTTGGCCCTTTATGACAAATATTTTACCCTGAGCGATAGCGAGGGGTAAAATATCGGCATAAAGGGACAACCCGTGGTAAAATCTAGATATATTCAATCCCCCATGAATTATTTCGATTCTAATAGGACAAATACGGCAATTGTTTTGGATCGAAGCGCTCTAGGTGGAGGCCATTATTTGCCCTTCCCATAAATTAACGCACTTTTAGATTGGCGTAAAAGAACGGAGCAAACAGAATAAGTGACATGCTCAAACTATTCACAAAACTTATTTAGATAGATTTGGATGAATTTTAATGATAATTTAATTATATGTCTTCTATGTATAACAAAAGAGCTTATACCTCATTTAGCATCGTTTGTTTACGTTTCCTTGTTGTGATGATTTTCGGTATCAGAAGCGTGTATTTTCCCGTAAAATGCTTAAATTATAACGTCATCATTCTATGACGTCGGGTACTTCATTCATAAAAAACATATGACGTGGCAGTACGATCGGAACAGCCAATGCAATATATTGATATTTTACCACGGGTGTGTACTCAAAGCGTGTGAAATACGTCATGTTAGAATAGTTTACAATGAATGACAAATGGTTATTAACATAGAATATTATTTTCTACTATTAGGAGTAAGTGAATTTACATCAGAATCAGAGCTGACGTGGATGGACGCACAATTGTTTTGTAGTAAAAGAAACAGTTCCCTTATACAAGGACAATCACAATATGTTCGCGGAGGGTACTGGACAGGAGAATATCAGAGGTTGTCTCCCTGGATGCATATTATAGGTATATGTTATATTTTTTTATACATTACAGATCAAAATATTTGAAAAAGTAAAAAAAAAAAAAAAAAAAAAGAATTTCAAGGAACATTCAAAACGGAAAGTCCATCGTGTTCCTAATCAAATAGCATAATCAAAATATAAAACACATCAAACGAATGGATAACAACTGTCATACTCCTGCTGGATAAAACCTGAATTTCAGCATAGTTTAACCTCTTAAATGTAGTTGTATACCAGGCGCATGACATTTCATTATATGGACAACAATGTGTGAACAAAGCCCACAGACATAAAAGATGAAAATGTAAAAAATGGGGTACAGTAGTCTACATTTTGTTATAATCTTAATAAAAAAAGCTACAAATATGTCAACAAAGAAATCCCAAAAAGGCACATCACACCATCAAAAATGAAAGACAAGAATTCGAAAATTCAATATAGCACAACAACTCAAAGACGGGATAAGAAGTATCAAGCCACGTCGAATTGACGTAACAAAAATATATTAAACGGTAAAAGTAATACGTATTCATTAAGGGAAAGAAAAGAACACTATTGTTTGCATAAAGGAGTATAATATGCTATTCCTTCGTTTTTTCCAAGAATCGTAAAAAATTTAATAAGGTTATCTTTCGGATTGCGTAGACTTTTCATACGGAATTTGCATGATATCTTTATATCTCAAACGGCAACAGCAAACAAATATTTTGTTCATGTCATGAATTTTTTTTTTCAAAGGATGTTACAGTTTGAACTACTTGAAGGATAATTCAGACATACGGCGTAGGATCCATTTGCCGACGTCTTCTTTAGGATTATGCCAAGAAAGTTGTTTGCCGGTCAATGTGTTTGCATTTTCTATCCAGGTAATTGTAGCTATACAATATTTACTAATTAAGAATATAAAAAAAAAAAAAAAAAAAAAATATATATATTCATATTTGAATGTTATTTTAAATAAAAGTTTTCTTTCGTGTCAATGGCGACAATAAAAAAATTGTGCTATCGAAATATATAGTCGTAACTTAATAACTAACATAATAATAACACACATTATATTTATCTTCTCTTCTTGTAGAATAATATGTGTTTGTGTTTGGGTAAAATCCCGGAAAAAAATGGTTTGTCACCAAAGGAATGTAATGGAAAATGTCGAGAAATACAATTGCATGATATCGATTCGTTCCCTAATGATTGTGGAAGTACCAGACATACAAATATTTTCAATGTGTATGCCACATCTCCAATTTTTAGGACAAATGGTACGTACCGATCATTCATTAAGCTGTTTAATTTATATATATATATTAAACATAAAATATATTGTGTTACGACGCTAGATCAAATCTGACGAGAAAAGGTACCTTCCGGCTACTGAAAGCTTTATAATTGTAAATCGTTGGTGGTCGAGCGCGTCGGGCATAGTGCAAGACGATTTGATGCCACGATATATCAGTAGCATGACTTCGAGTGCTGGCCAGGGACGTACACAATTTTAGAATTTACAGATCTAATTAGTTATCAAAGTTACAAGGTTTATAATTTAGTACGCCAGACGCAGACGCTAATATTGTTGAGCTGATATCAACACAAATTATATATGTTTTTTTTTGTAAATGAAGGTCTCAATTTAAATAAAAACGCGTGCATGGTCATGGAAGTGACTACACGTGCAAACCCGAATCCCAATAAGTCGTCATTTGAGATCACCCGGACAAAAAAACTTACTATCACTTTCATAGACCACAACAATGGTTGGTAAAGGGGTATGCAACACATGTGCTATAAAAATAAATGTTTTGGATAAGAGGGTTAAGGAAAGATTACCCCGAGAGCGTTTATGAAAAAATCATAGAATGTGTACCTACCATAATTTTTTGCAAAGACTCACTATTCAGTACAGGACTATAACAGTTTGAAGAAATGTATTCCTCCTGACAAACATCAATTTTGAAAAAGTTACCAGCGTATTGATTCGTGATAATTTGTATAACGAGCCAGATTATAAATTCAGTGGCACTACCACATGTCTTTTTCCCATTAAAGATTTAAAGTAATAAGAAACGAGTGACTGGTGGATAATAATATTTATCCAATTATTGAACCAATAGATATAGGAAGATGTATGCATGTATATATAATAGACTTTTTCCTCTGTACACGATTTTCTATTTTTTTTACGCAAATATATCGTATAATCGTCAATTATTTTTCTAATTAAATGCCGTGTTTTGACTCCGAAGTTTACAAATTGTAACCTTTTATAGCTGACTGTGCGGTATGGGCTTTGCTCATTGTTGAAGGCCGCACGGTTACCTATAGTTGTTAATGTTTGTGTCATTTTGGTCTTTTGTGGATAGTTGTCTCATTGGCAATAATACAACATCTTCTTTTTTATATTATAGTAAAAAAATCAACCAAAAATTATGGATATTGAGCACGTGTTTAACATGTACAATCAGTTTATTTTAGTGACAGATCCATGCGTATTGCGATTACCTGATTTTTACGAGTGGGTTCACGATACTGTCATACGGAAAATACGTCGGCGAATTACTTCCTGGAAGCAATCAATTAAAAAAAGTAAACTTCTAAATGTGGACAAATTAAAAAAAAAATCTTCAGAAAAAAGTATATGTACATACGTTTATTAATGAAAACCATCCATTTTGTTATATAATATATGCATATTTTTCTTAATTTGAGGTTTAATATGACTTTTAGTCTTTGTAGTTGAAGAATAATATAGTCTTCAAAATGGGTTTACATGAACATCAATATTGTTTTTTTTTGTGTTTCATTGGACATTTTTCTTTTTAACTGTCCACATGTTCATGCCCATGGGTCCATAAATTCATGTAGTTTTTTTCAAAAAGGAGCAGAAATTGATGATTCTTTTGGACCTCTCAATAAAAAAATGTCTAAGGTGTCGTGAATGTTATCACTCTAATGACTTGCAATTGTCCGAAACGTTTTAACATTTTTATCCCCTTTATGAAATATCGTGTATCCAATAAATTCAGATTGTTGACATGTCTACACCAAAAAGAAATTATATTTCACCATTTTATCTATTTGAAATCAAAATGGAGAGATGCTTTTTCCATATATATAACACAGTCATGCATAACACAAATATAAAGTATATCTTTTTACAATCAAAGGAAATAGGGTGGTGAAAAGGGCGTGTCAATTTTAGATACTTTCTTCCTAACTGTATTGCTACCTCAATACCTTCCCTTATTATAAAATCTACGATAAGTTAGTGTTTTCATAATATTGACCATTGACTTTGAAATACAAGGAAAAATATATTTTTGCTATGCATTTCCAATATCATCGTTGCTGTCTTGGAAATACTCATTGTTACTTATATATATAACACATGTATAATACAGATATATAGCCTTATCTATTTATTAGCAAAGGAAATAATGTGGTGAAAAGGGTGTGTTAATTTTATGAACTTTTTTCCAAAGTATGTATTGCTACCTAAATACTTTCCCTTATTCATGATAAAATCTACGATAAGTTATTAATTTCATAATATTGACCATTGACTTGAAATACAAGGAACAATATATTTTGCTATGCATTTCCAATATCATCGATGCTGTCTTGGAAATACTCATTGTTGTATGACTTCAGATGAGAAGAGAACTTATTGGTTTAATGTAAAATGTGATTTACATGTTAAACTTAATTTTTTAAGTTAGATGTAACGAATGAAATTGAGAATGGAAATGGGGAATGTGTCAAAGAGACAACAACCCGACCATGTAACAGACAACAGCAGAAAGTCACCAACAGGTCTTCAAAACGGCGAGAAATTCCTGCACCCGGAGGCGTTCTTCAGCTGGCCCCTAAATAAATATACATGTAATACTAATTCAGTGATAATGAACGCCATACTAAACTCTACTTTATACACAAAAAGCGTTAAAAATTAAAGTTAAAAATAAAACAAGACTAATTAAGGCTCCTGACTTGAGACAGGCACAAACATGCGGCGAGGTTAAACATGTTTATCATATCTCAACTATCCCTTATAACTATAGCCAATGTAGAAAAATGAACACATAACAATACACACTTTAAACATCAGTTAAAAAAAGTGCGAGTCTGATGTCAGAAGATGTAACAAAATAAACTAAACAAAATGAAAATAATACACAAATAACAACAGACTAATATCAGTTAAGTGACATGCCAGCTCCTGGCTTCAATTTCACTGATTGAAATATTATGACTTCATCATATGAATATCAGGCACAATCCCTCCCGTTAGGGGTTTAGTATCAAACCATCATAACATATATGAGAAGAACAAAATAGCATACATCAACGCTTTTTATCTTGTTATAGTGTGTTACAAACTAAAAAAAAATATTATTGACGAACACCTTACTGTTTCAGATAACTACGATACAAGTAAATTATGTATTTTTCTATGGACTGCCGACTTTCCTGACAGATACGAATTTATACCTATGGAATGTGATTGCGATATCCGTGGAGGAATTTGTCAAGGGAAAAGTGTGTATTCTATGATATGTATCACTCGGTTTTGGTTTTCTTACTCGGATTAGTTTTCGCATAATCGCTTTGTGAATATATGTACACCGAGATAAATCATTAACTGCTGTTGCCTTTCTTTCCCGACAACATATCTTCCTATTGTATTATAATACAAGCTTACATATCGTCGGCAAAAAATGATTTCGCATGAAGATTGTTCATTTCGAACATAACAATTTGTATTACATTTCATTTTATTTGTTCTTTATTCGCGATTATACTGGAGTATGTGAACAAAATGTAAATAGTAAATTTCTTTTTCAATTTCGATAAAATTGCTGGGTGATAAATTGTTGATCAGTTTACAAATGGTATGTTTAACATGTTTCACAATTTATTAGTGGTAGTACAATTCAGATCATCTGGATTGCGTGCATCGAAGACCGAGTAAGACAAGCTCAAGTAACAGATTATGATGCATGAAATACATTGTACAGACAAGTCAGCAGTTGTTCATAAGGTTCATTGTTCATAAAGTTCATTGTTCATAAGGTTCATAGCAATAATTAGGACTGACAAATATCTTTTAATCCGATAGAAAGTAAGAACATTGAATGAAAATACACCATACATACCACGTGCACTTAGTCATTTATAATTAAATTATAATCCTGGTACCTTTGATAACTATTTACATTACTTGGTCGATGCCACTGCTGATGGACGTGTCGTCCCCGAGGGTATCACCAGCCATGTCTTCAACACTCTGGTGTTGACATGAATATCAATACTGTGGTCATTTTAATAAATTACCTGTTAACTTTGAATTTTTCGAAAAACTAAGGATTTTCTTATCCCTGGCATAGATTACCTTATCCGTATCTGGCACAACTTTTTGGAATATTGGATCCTCAATGCTCTTCAACTTTGTACTTATTTGGCTTGAAACGCGCGTCTGATGTACTAAATTATAACCCTGGTACCTTTGATTAACTAATTAGATACAGTACGGAAGCTGTACAATTGACGATAATTTCTAACGACATTTTTTTTTCTCAAATTTTTTTTATTATATTAGAATCGTCTGCTCCAACACATTCATGCACGTACTCAATTAGATTGCACGCAGTCCACATGCATGTATATTCCTGCTGTAATTGCGCTTTTTTCCCAATGCAACATTTGGACAAAATGTGTATTTATTGGGGAAATTAAAAATAGGTGATCAGTTTTGACATAATACTTAACTATGACTACATTTATACTAATAAGAATATTAGTAAGCCAGAACGCTAAAACGTATGATTAGTATGCTGATAAAGAATATTTATCTTTTTTAAGACAATAATGAATTCGTCAAATTAGAAGAATATGGCACATGGAGGAAATCACTTGATAGATGCAAAGAAAATGACTCTTACCTGTATGGAAACATTTCTACTATAACAGAAGCCAAAGAAATGATTGATAGATCTACATTCAAAGAGAAAACCAGCCTCTGGCTTTGGATTGGTGTAGCAAGACAAATTTATCTATCATCCGACACAGGTATTGATTTATTCACAATCATTTACAGGTACATTAAGATACCGATGAAAAATTGCTTTACAGCGAGTTTACTTATTTGCGTCTTTGCACTTTTAAATCTTCGTTTTTTCAATAACAAATTAAACAATAAAATGTTGATTTCAAACGAATGATAATAAAACAAAATAGCAATTGATAGGATTATTTTAATACAGAAGAATAGCTATCTGACATGTGTAAAACAAGAAGATGTGGTATGATTGCCTTTTAGACAACTCTCCACAAGAGACAAAAAGGACACAGGAGTAAAGGTCACCGTACGACTTGATTTACTGAGACAGATGGTTGCTTACCACAACTGGAGCTTTAGTTTTAGTAAGATCCCATAACATGCTCCCTATAAAAATCAAAATTTACAAACTACAATTTCCATCCACCATTGTATTCATAAGCAAATGCTGGTACCAAGTCAAACATATGACTTTTGTTTTCTATCTGTCAGATGTGTCTGAGCTTTTGAATTTGTCATCTGTTAGTTTCGGATTTTACGTTGGAGATTGGTATTTTGTTTTATTTTACTTTTTTATATGGCAACTAATTCAAATGTTTTTCGCGTCAAATTCTGTTTTGCTAATTACCGCCTATATTATCGTTACTATTTGCATTGAATACCAGTTGTTGTTTTTTTCGTGTTAATTTAATTGCATGATGGACCATTGGAATTGTTTTTTGAATTATTCGTATAATGGTACGTCTTGTGACAAATATTTTATACAAATTCAACACGAGAACAAAATAGAGTCTGAAATAAGTTATTTCATAACAAATGTGGCTGCTGAAAACTGATTTTGTAGACAACATGCTTGTGCAATTAAGGATATGATTGAAAGTATTACTAAACAATACATTACGAAGGTTAATGCCTCACCTTAATGGGTTATGTATTGATAAAATTTCAAATACTAGTAGTCGGTGCATTTTTTTGTTTGTCCATATCAAAGTTGCAAAACAAAAAGTCAGACTCTTACAATCTTATCGGAATATATTGACACGACTTAAAAAAAAATAACTATATGTAAACGAACTGTAGTCGGTTAAACAAACACACTGAAGACTACGATTGATCGTAAATATACTGCATTGTTTATGACTTACGACCAATCTTAGTCCTCTTTTTTTTTGTGATATCGACTCTTTAGTTAAATTATATGATTTGAAATTTAGAACGACGTTCATTTTTAAAATATGCAATACAGAACCAATAGTTGCGTATAGCCAACATGAGAGTTTTGAAGATACTAAATAATTAAATTGAGAAAGGAAATGGTGAATATGTCAAAGCGACAACCACTCGACCATAGAGCAGACAACAGCCGAAGGCAACCAATGGATCTTCAATGTAGCGAGAATTCCCGCACCCGTAGACTAGACTGCTTAATAGATCAAAGTTAAAGACGTTAACATTAAATTGACGGTTGGCCCTATGATGATGGCACATCTGTCATAATAACTAGATCTATTGAAGAAGAATAAAAATATAAATATCTATTCAATCTTCTTACAACTGCTAAAAAACATCTGATATGTTGTAAGTAAAATTGAGAATGGAAATGGGGAATGTGTCAAAGAGACAACAACCCGACCAAATAAAAAAACCAACAGCAGAAGGTCACCAACAGGTCTTCAATGTAGCGAGAAATTCCCGCACCCGGGGTGCCGTAAGTGTCAGAATCCAACGAGTAATTCATTTTGATATCGTATGTGCAATGTATATATGAACGGAAATACTAGAAAGTAAACTTTAGAATTTTTACTTATTTGTTACAAAATCTTTCATATCAAAATACAAAATATACATACATCTGTACAACACGATAATTATGAAATACATAAACACTATAACATATTACATAACATATTACTTAATACAGTAGCTTGGCCTAGAAAAGGGGTCAACTGAGCTAAGCAAAAATACCATTGTTAGTCAAAACAAATCACCCAGTATATAAAAAGAAAACAATATTATTATTTTTATTTAAGAACATATTTTAGAGGGGGATGGAAAGAGGGAAAATTTATCAAATTCCAAATAAAAACTAAAATATAATACTTTAATTTTTTAATACTTGTTTTTTTATATTAAAAAGAAGAATTAGAATATAAATATATAAATGAATTATCCACGTGTATGTTTGTCCATGTGATGAGTTAAGCCTTTATATACTATACTGATTTTTAAAGTTCGTTCTTATGTTGTACTGTTATACCACTGTTCCAGGTCAGGGATTGGGTTAGAATCCCGCTAACATGATTTACCCCGCCACATTATTTATGTATGTGTCTCTCCCAAGTCAGGAGCCTGTAATTTAGTGCTCGTCGTTTGTTTATGTGTTACATATTTGTTTTTCGTTCATTTTTTATGTATATAAACAAGGCCGTTAGTTTTCTCGTTTGAATTGTTTTACATTGTCTTTTCGGGGCCTTTTATAGCTTATCATGCGGTTTGGTCTTTGCTTATTGTCAGATGATTGTAGACATATTATCTAATCATATTCAAGGTGATTAGTACTAAGGTGATTGAAGCATAAAATAATATCAATAAAAAAAGAAATTTTAATTCATCATTTCATATTAAAGGTACAATTATATATAATTTGGATAGTTCAAATTTTTGATACAGATATGCATGTACTTTTTGGTCATTTTCACAATATGGAAAAACAGACGAATAACATGGTTATTATTTTTTCATCCAGGAATATCTATCGACACCAAGTCGGTAATTCAATGTAAGAAGTGTCACGGGTCACATTGTCATTTGACGTCTAACTGTGACAATCAGAAGGAAAAACTATTGGCAGTATGTAGCAGTAATCAAAGTGAACCAAAACCCACCAAAAAAGGTAGGAGTGTTTACAAAACCTTCTTGTGTAGAAATGTATGCATAAATAAAGTATACTGCTAATCAAAAGTCATTAATCGATTGGGAGTAAACAAATCCGGGTCACAAACTAAAACCCAGAGAAACACATCAATTAAAAGACGAAAACAAAGGAATAAAAGGAAGACTAAAAGGCCACAAAAACAAACGCCAACATACATAGAATCGATCTTTATGATAACAACGGCCATATTTCTGACTTAGTAAAGGACATTTTAGAAAA
Source organism: Mytilus trossulus (assembly GCF_036588685.1). Lineage (NCBI taxonomy): Eukaryota > Metazoa > Mollusca > Bivalvia > Mytilida > Mytilidae > Mytilus > Mytilus trossulus. Next base: position 36,641,091 of record NC_086386.1, on the reverse strand, counting down.
TAAAATGATTAGTTGAAACTGTTTTTTTGTAGTCAAATAAACTCATCACAGATACCAGAACTAAATTTTGTATATACGCCAGACGCGCGTTTCGTCTACAAAAGACTCATCAGTAACGCTGGAATTAAAAAAAGTTAAAAAGACCAAATAAAGTACGAAGTTGAAGTGCATTGAGGACAAAAATGCCAAATACAGCTAAGGTAATCTATGTCTGAGGTAGAAAAGCCTTAGTATTTCAAAAATTCCATATTTTGTAGACAGTTAATTTATAAATGTAACCATATCAATGATAATTCATGTCAGCACAACAAGTGCTGACTACTGAGTTAGTGACACCCTCGGGGAAATAAATCTCCACCTTCTGCTTTTGTGACAATGTTAAAAAAAAATCGGTTACTTAATAACACTACATGACAACAATACAACAAACACACACAAATGAAACGCACACACAAATAATATGAAAGTCGACAAATCATGCAAACCGCTGAACAACAAAATTAAAGATTTATACACATCTCTGTCTTACATTTTAGCTTTGGATATGGGTTAACTTCTGATTTCAAGTCACTATACACGTTTCCAAACATCATTTTGATATCTTATCGAGCCTAAGTCTGTTTTTCGAACGATAAGCTAAATAAAACCTTATGAATTTGAATATAAATCGATTTTAGTACTAATTAGTAGTATCTTTCATTCTAGTATGTGTTTTTCATTTGCATTTACATACATAAATAATAGGATAGCTGTGTATTGATATATATTTCTACTGCGCATGCACAATATATTCATGTTTATCTACAATTTCTATATTATTTTCAGATACCAAGAATTACACCATAGTAATTATCCTTCCTCTAATCGGATGTTTTATTGTCATAAGCTTGGTGACGTTAGCAGTATGCTACATCAGGTATTATGTGTATCCTTCTAGCATTTCATTAATTTACATCAAGGATAAAACTCATGATATTTGTTACATCTTTCCTACGCATATTTTGGTCAGTCTCATTAAAAAAGTACAAAACAATAAACATATAGAAAAGGTTAAAAATAAGAAACAGTTATTATGGAGGAACGAAGAATATCCGGTACTTAAACATCCCGAAATTGTGTTATTATTCTATGATAATTTTGTATTTTTGTCTTCCAATTTTGCTTATGTCCTCTGTCTATATTCCTTTTTATGTTTATGTGATATATATGACGTGGCTCTGTACTTAAACATCCCGTCATTGTTTTAATGTGCTATTTTGTATTTTTGTATTCTTGTCATTTATGTTTGTTAATTTGCTCTGTCTCTATGCATTTAAGAGCATGTTTGTTACATAGTTGTTGGTTTTACAGTGATAAGGATTATAACACGATGCCGACTGCTGCACCCCTATTTTTGACATTTTAACGTATAATGTCTGTTTGTTTTCTTTACTCATCGTTGTCAATATAATGTAATTGGATGCGATTTTCATACACGTGAAAGGTTAAGCTAGCTATAAAACCAGGTTTGTTCCGCCATTGTCAACATAATAAAACACCTGTACCATGTCAGGTATACGAAAGTTGTTATCCATTCGGTTGATATGTTTGAGCTTTTGATCTACCACTTAATAAAGGGCTTTCCGTTTTAATTTTCCTCGAAGTTCAGTATTTTTATAATTTTATTTGCTATATGTAGTTTCAATTCATAGCCATTAAAATGATAGTCAACATGATATTGACAATTGATTAAATTATTCATTGATTGACTGTTGTTCAAAGCCACGGTCGGTACTAATCTCGTTTCATTTAGTTTTTATTGGAGAAGTACCCCAAAAGTCCCTTTAAAATTCGGCCATACAACTACGATTTTAGGTGAAGCACAGCTATCAAACTGTGTGTTAACATACTAATGATACTTCAGTTGAACTACTTAGATCAATCGTCCATCGAAACCACCTTTGATATTGCCAATGCTGCATTTATCATATTTTACTTAAATATTTGTCACGCATGAATAAAATGAGTAATTCATTATAATAACTTTCAGGCGAAGAAAAGGGATGATAGCAGGGAAAGACAGCGCCAGTACCAGTAATGCGTCACAATATACACGTAGTCCTAAAAGCGTTCACAGTCTAAAGGCAATTATCACCAGCAAACTTAGCTTTTGGAATGACACATCGAACTGTCAAGATAATTTCTCAGATGTGTCGTCTGTTGTAACAGTCGTAAATTTGTTCAAAAATAGATCTTATTGAAAGGGAATGTGAATAATCGTTACTATGATTCGTTTATAACATTTACCGATGATTGCATGCTTATGGATAGACTTTTCAAATTGTATTCTTGTTGTAGATTGATAATATCAATCACATTCGGTCAAATATCAATCCCTATGTAGGAGTTTAAATAGTTAAAGAGAACCAATATTAAGGTGGTACCCAACACTTTCACTAAAATTAATTTGGCTCGCTTAATTTTCATAAAATTTTGTCAAAGTATTTACAAAGACACTTAACCAAAAATATAAAAATTTCAAAATTTTTGAACCAACCGTTTGTCAGAAAAATTACACTGGTTATATAGCACTTTGACAAAAACCAATTTTGATCATTGAGAAGCTTAGTATTCCTTTTACAACACAAAGTGATTAAAACGTTTATGTGACTTTACAGATGTATCTCCCTGTAGTGTTAGGTACCAACTTAAATAGTTTGAATGCGTCATTATAATTATATATCTATCAGATCTAAACATAAACAATTGTACAAAGAGTGATAATAAACATTGACAAATAACTTTATTAAAAATTTCAATCATTTTCTTAATTGTAATAATAGTTTTTTTTTTTGTTAGTACTAAATAAAATAATTTTACAATTACAATTTGAAGTCGTAACAAACGTTATTAATTCGTTAATGTACCTGTATGCCAACATTATAGTCTTCGTTGTGTTTGATTCAATTGACGATATATGTTACGAAAATATATTTTACAAATAGGTAGAAAAAAAAGTAGAAGGACCATTCAAAGGTAAAAGTAGCAACTCTCCACATCACTATGACTAATGACGGTAGAATAAAAAAACAACAAAAAAACAAGTAACAGTGCTTATTCAGTAACCTCTGTGGTGTAACAATAGCAATTGGTAAAAGAGTTTATCAAATTACAGTTAGATTTCTTTTCCAACTAACTGATCAGCTGGTGATATATTTTAGCAGATTGCTCAAGTTGAAGGTTGTAATTATCGAGTGAGTGCTATGAAATAAGAATTAATACTTACTATCCAGATATAGTTAGATTATGTCTTTGTTATGAATTCAAACCAAATGATGACCTACAATAATATGAGTCGCTGATTTAGAAGGTATAACTGTGACATGTTAACCTCTATCATACATAGATCTAATAGATAATTAATCCAAAATCGTTGTTTTGTAAGTCTATAATTTATACCTCCATTTTCAAACAGCAAGTTGTGCGTAATTGTAATTTTAACATTTTTCTAAAGCATTTTTTTTATTCTACTACTAATAAAGGTGATTAATTTAAATTACCACAAAATCAGCAAAATATTGTTCTATCTAACAAATATCAACTTATGTCATTTTATAAGTAATTTGATTGTTACATTATTTCCCTGATTATTAAACTATTATTCTTTGTAGAACACTATAGTTTTTTTTTTAAATGATTAAAATTTGGAAAACAAAACTGTTTGAATTATTTTGTGGAGCACATCTAAAGTTCTAGGAATCTTTCAAATACCTTTATAAATTGAGAAGCTATCGCCCTGCATAGATCCACCAATTCTATATTGACAAGTACTTTGTATTATTATTGGTATGGTTAAATTATAGATTAAGTGTTTTGCAAAACTTTGAATTATTCAATTTAGTCCTTATGAGTTTCTACTACCCAGAATTAAATAACAAGTATAAGCATTATTTGGTAAAACCTTTCCTATTTTTGTTGATCTCAATGCTGTTCAACTTTGTACTAATTTTGCATTTCATGTTTTTAGATTCAAGTGGTATTGATGAATCTTTTCTAAGCAAAACTATGAAACTGGTAGTATGTATTATTTTGTTAATATACAAGGACTCAGTAAAAAATATTTCCCCTAAATGCAAGCAGATCAGTTAGTGTTATAGAAAATTTTATCCATATCACAAATACTTTTATACTTCATCTTAGAAAACAAAGCTATAAAATATTTACCTACAAAACAAGTTTTGAACTAATATTTTATAAAATCAATTTATGGTGAATTAGTTCCTGTAATAGTAAGACATCCTAAATCAGTGACTCTTTTTATGGTAAGTCATTATTTTGCTTGAAATTCATAACATACATCATCTCACTAGAACTGGATTGTACGTATTCCATTTCACAGCACTCACTTCATACTAACAACCTTCCACTTGAGCAATCTTCTAAAATATGTTGCTTATTGGTCAGATAGTTTACGGAGGAATATTACTGCAATTTGTTAAACTGTTTTAGCAATTGCTTTTGTGATACCACAGAGGCTAGTGGATAAGCACAGTAATATATTTCCAAATAGAAAAATTACGCATGTGCAACGCTAACTTCACGAAATGGGGAAGATATCAGTTGCGCGTTGAGATCCTGCTGCTCAAGAATTCGTACCTGCTTTTTTGCTCATTGGAAGTACATATTTTGTGACGTGTCTCAAAAAGAACTTTTCAACTGATTTTTATAGTTCGTTCTTATGTTGTACTGTTATACCACTGTCCCAGGTTAGAGAGAGGGTTTGGATCCCGCTAACATGTTTAACCCCGCCACATTATTTATGTATGTGCTTGTCCCAAGTCACGAGCCTGTAATTCAGTGGTTGTCGTTTGTTTATGTGTTTCATATTTGTTTGTTTTTTTCTTTCATTTTTTTTACATACGTAATGCCGTTAGTTTTCTCGTTTGAATTGTTTTTCATTGTCTTATCGGGGCACTTTATAGCTGACTATGCGGTATGGGCATTGATTATTGTTGAAAGCCGTACGGTGACTTATAGTTGGTAATGTCAGTGTCATTTTGGTCTTTTGTGGATAGTTGTCTCATTGGCAATCATACCACATCTTCTTTTTTATATTTGGTTACTAGAATGTGAAATAGTGTAATTTTTACAATATTCCAACGTTATGTCGATTTTGTGTATGCCAAATTCATAGATGTAAGCACGGTTGCTTTGTTTGATTTGTGTATAGTATTTTACAGCGAGTTGGAACTGTAATCGTTGATTGATTAAATGTATATGTTTTTTTTTATATATATAATTTCTCTTTATTAAACTACACAATTTGTATGAAAAAATCATTTCAAAGATTTTTCAAATCTTTTATAAATACAGCTATTACTTGATTTATTTCACTTGACTGCGCAGAGTGTAACCGGTTCGCTTATTAAAGACCAGTCCATCTATAGATAAGAGTTTGGGGAAAACTCATCAATGAAGTTTTAAGTTATTTGTAATATTTTTTACACTCAGTTCTTTTGTATATCCGTTCGGTAACACTGATAGATGATTAGAAATCAAAAATAATTATAAATGTAGACTACCTTATCGCACACATCTTCAAATAGACTGTCCTTATTCAAATTAAAACGTAAGCTCCGCCCGATCAATTGAAATAACATTGGTAATATCAATGATAGTAATCGTCCGGAAACACAGTAGTGCTGCTCCAATTAAAACAGTTGCAAGGGCAACTTAAATATGAAATTGCAGTGCATGGAAATCCAATTATTGGAAAAGTTATGGTTAAAACTACTTAGTTAATATATGGCTGTTAAAACACTACTTAAAAAAAAAAGAAAATGTACATACCATTATCGTCTCATTGGTGGTTTCAAGCTAACACAAAATGGCGGCTGATTGTTACAAATACCAAGCGGTATTGACACTTTAGTTGTATAAACTCTTCCAAAGTATTTTTCATCTTCATAAGACAGATAAATGAAAGCAACAGTAGTATACCGCTGTTCAAAACTCATAAATCCATGGACAAAAAACACAATCGGAGAAACAAACTGAAACTGAGGGAAACGCATTTAATATGAAAAGAGTACAACGACACAACATTAAAGTATAACACACACAGAAACGGACTAAGCATTGGACAAAAACCTATGATAATAACAAATATAACCTCAAATACATGAATTTGGGATAGATAAGTACTGTGACACGTCTTATAGTAATGTGAATTCACACTCATAAATAAGAGAAAACAAACTACACAACGGAAACACAACGTTAAAATGTAACACATACAGAAACGAACTATAACATAACAATGGACATATTCCTGACTTGGAAAAGGACATTATAAAAGGAAAAAATGGTGGGTTGTACCTAGTTTTGTGGTATGCCAATACGTGGCGCATAAATAAAATATATTAACGGCATGTTCCAATAGAAATAAAAAGAACCAGTGTAAAGTAAAACATTTATGCCCAGAGGTAAAAACATCACAAGACAATATCAGAGAGGCAAAAGACACCAAAGCTATTCAAACATAGTAGTCGAAAACAAACTGACGATACCACGGCAAAAAACGAAAAAAAACATTAAAGAACACACAATATATATCACAACAAAGACAAAAAACTGCTAAACACCAAACGTAAGAAAATGGGCGAAGTAGTTAAACCCAGCCACAGAAAGGTAACCAAATACTGATCCAAGTCATTCAGTTTTGGTGATATGGTCAATGATGACTTGGTTTGTAAATGTGATTCAATTCTTGAAATACAATAATAACACCAGCGGCTTTATCCTAGTATATATTCATCACAGTTAGCAGACTTATAATTCAGGGATAATATAGATTCATTCATCAACTTAGTGAATACATTCTTGGTAAAGATTTCTTCAAGTGATCGATTACAAAAAAGAGATGTGGTATAATATCAAGTGAGACAACTATCTTACAAATTTCAAATGAAATGGATTAAGGAAATTATGGCAGCCTTCAACAATAAGAATAACCCATACCGTGAAGTCTGCCATACAAAATGTTTTGACATGAAAAATATGAAATAGCTCTCTAAAGTTCAAGGTTCAGTTATTGGATCATGTAAACTTTCCACTTACACCATTCATTACTGTACCATTCACCACACCATTAGACGATTCGCCATACACCTTTGCACCATACATCTTTCACATTACCCCATAATGCAATTCAATTTCAAAGAAAGTGTGCGACTACAATTTGTTTTATTTGTTTAAAAATAAGATCGTACGTTACACCATAACACCATTCTCCTTACATCATACCACCCCTAACATTGCACCATATGCCATACACCGTTACACCATACAATGGTGTGTATGAAAAATGCATATATATAAGGCATGGTTGTTTTGTCTGATTCGTGTATAGTTTATAAACAGGATAAAATTGCAAACACTTCGGCATTATTATTACAGCGACTTGGTACTAAAACCGTTAATTGAATAAATGTTTATGTTTTAATATATAATTCAAAGATTTCTGAAATCCCTAATTAAAACGTAACCGTTCAAACACACATTATTGTTGTTCAATACTATAACAACCGTTGCAAGAGCAATTTAAATATGAAATTGCAGTTCATTGAAATCCAAAATGTTTGAAAAAGTTTAATTAAAACGACTTAAACACTTTACACATTCCACCATGATGCAATTTAATTTCAAAGAAAGTATGCGACTGCAATTTGTTTTAATTATTTTAGAAAACGATCGCACATTTTCCTATTACACAATTCCCCTTACACCATACACCTTCTTCTATTGCACCATATGCCATACACCATCAACACGTTGGTTTGGGAAATTAACACAATCCAAGGGCTGTACATACGATAGAGGGGATAAACATGGTTGTGAGCGCACAGCACTCTCAATAACCCTGGACATTCGTGTTAAACATAACACAAAGACAACATGTACATACTGCGGATTAATTGTAAAAAAATGTCATAAACAGAATACTCATGATTCTTATAACTGTACACAAATAAAGGTTACATATTTCGATGTGTTTTTAATTTGTTAAAAACAAGATACATTTTGATTGTAAATAAAAGAATATTCAAAGATTTAACCACTGTGATATATTTTTTACCCATTAACCATTTGAAAATAAGTTTATTCAAAGGATTCACATGCTTCAATAAATCGGTTGTAAATTCAAGGATTTTATAAACAACATCCCCGTAAAAATGTGATATAAAATTGAGAATGGAAATGGGGAACATGTCAAAGCGACAACAACCCGACGATAAAGCATTCAACAGCTGAAGGCCACCAATGGGTCTTTCAATGTAGCGAGAAACTCCCGCACCCGGAGGCGTCCTTCAGCTGATCCCTGTACAAATATGTATACAAGTTCAGTGATAATAGACGGCATACTAAACTCCGAGTTATACACAAGAAACCAAATGTAAAAATCATACATTGATTTTAATTAGTAAGAGCTCTACATGTTCAGTAATTGTCGTTTGTATGTGTGTTTTTCGTTTCTTTTTTTGTTTCTTTCCTTAAATAATATCTTTACTGCACTGGTTTTGCTGTTATGACAAATTACTTGACCTACAACAGTTGGCCGACTATCCCTGTCAATTTGTCATTGGATAAACAGGGAATTTATTCAGTGAATTCATATTTTAAGGTAGTGTGCTAATTTTATAATTCATAGTTATAACAATCATTTTTGTTTCTCTTTTTTAGATAAATTAACCCTTTGATTTTCCCGTTGAAATGGTTTTCCACTATTAAATGTTGGTGCCCTTTATAGCTTGCAGTTCGGTGTGAACCAAGACTCTGTGTTGAAAACCGTACTTCGACTTATATTGATTATTTTTTTTATTAAATGTGACTCGGACAAGAGTTATCTCATTGGCACGCATGCCACATATTCCTATATTTTTCCACAGAAAAAGCCAATCTGAGTCGTTTCTTACTAATTTTGCTGATAGTACTCAGAAACATTGATAGAACTCGACGAGAACATGCTCTTATGAATAGTATGAAATTAAATGCATTAAACACCCATCTGTATGTAATTTGACTGAAGGATATGTTGTGTTTGATGCTATTTTTATCGCGGTAACATATCAGAGAATGATGAAATTACTATCATAAAAGGTACAGAACAAATGGCTAACCACAAAATGGTAAAATGGTTGTCTCCCTAACTCGCATGCAGAAAATCGCAAAACAACATTTATCTTGAACTATACTTATTATTGCTACCCGTGTAGAATACCACAAAATAAACAAAAACGACTAACAATCCTATGTTAATTTCTAGGTGTGAGCCAAGATATGAAGCAAACTTAACAGTACTTGTTGTATCCTTCACCTCTAGTTCGATAGGATAGATGCGTTCAATATAGTCACCAAATTTTGAATTATTTAGTAAGAGAAATTATTAAAGAATATTGTTAACTTCTTTTCTTCCTTCCCAAGAAGATCCTGTATGAATTAAGCATAAAAAAGAAACCAAAAGGTCGACAAGAAGAAGGTTTCAATTGTTTTTTATTTGAATGCTGATAGTTATTAAAAAAAATCTCGTCCTTCAAACGTAACAAATGTGTTGTCTTTAAAAAAAATGAACCATCTTGATAATGTTATTTTCAGAGAATTCTAAGTTTGAATCAGAGAGATTTTTTTACAATGAAGGGGTTAATCTCTCCCTAAGACAAGATACTTATATCTACGTTATTTTTATGAAACAACGCGATTCCACCTCTTTCAATTTGTCTTTTAAAAGTTTGAAATGGGGAACACTTGTGTAAAATGAAGATATTAAGCCAAATGTTTTTAATTCTATTGCAAGATGAAATAGTCCTAGATTGTATGTGTTCTAAAAGATCTTTAGAAATTTTAAGAATCCACATCCGTTTCACTGGAATAGACAGCTTAACAATAACTTTGAAGCTCGGCTTTGATTGCTGATAAAATTAATGCTTATAATTTAGAAAGAGGTTCCGTGGAGCACTTGGAAGACCCATCCACATTGTTGTTTGTAACGACTCTTATATATAAAAAAGAAGATGTGGTATGATTGCCGACTTAGTTTGGTTATTTGATACAGTGTTTGAAGATCCAGTTATTCAGCTTTGGTCATAATCTCCAAAAGGAACGTAAAACAGACCTTTGACTTTTCATGATTTCCTTAGTAGTCAGTGTCTTGGGGTAGTTTTTGAGTTTGAAAGTGAATTGTCAATAACTATTTCATTTATCAAGCAGTTTATGTAATAATTTTGTACTCATAAAAACGATGGTGTTTAGGGATTTATCTGTAACTGATGATAATAATACAATACCAATGAATTCGGTTGATATACACATTACAAAAAGTAAAATAATAGTTGTGCAATCTGGAATAAAATCAAACTAATATTGGTAAAAACAAATCAAGTATGTAAAAACAAATCATGAACAATTTCATATATTAATGTAACGTTCTGTGTTCATGTTGACATTTAAAAAAACAATACAGAACTTATCTTCTATAACTACACCGAAAGCAATCTTGCAAAACTGTACTATGAAACGAAGTTATATAACAGGTTCTTCAGAAATATCAACTGAACATATTTCAGTATTTTGAATATCTGTATCAGATAGCATATATGTTGAAATATCATATACTTGGGTCAATGTAAAAATGTTGTGGATAATTGGAAACTAAAAAACTGTCATGATAATTTTGGTGGATTACAAGCCCTCATGCAATAACAAAAATGTCTATCGTATCTGTCAAAACATTATTAGATTATAATTGATCTAAATATTTTGATCACCATTGTGTTATCGTTTTTTTCAACTTTGGAATGATACGACATACAGTAACGTGAACAAAATGCTATAAAAAAATTAAAACATTCAAATTACATCACTCTAAAAAATTGGCCTATTTCTCGTTTATTTATATTTGCTGTCGATCACAAAAACACTTAATTTTGTTTAAAATAATTAAAAACAGTTGTTGTTCAAGTTTTTGAGATTTCATTGTTTGAACAAGTTTCATTGGCTTTCAAATATTCGGTTTGGAGCTATCCTCATAAATGTAAATTCAAAAATGCGCTTCGGACGAATGGAATTTCTAATGTGCTTTTTTTAACCCCCTCTCCTCACCTCATAAGTTTCAAGGTGTTCCTAATTATCACCAATAATATTGATTGAACTTATCAATAAAAACTTGTAATCAAACGAATTCCCTATTTTCCCAAAATAATAGATGTCTCTTGATATTTTTATGTCGTTGATTTGATTTCAAAAGAACGAATGTACTCTTAAATGTCGTTATTTTGCACTCATCTAACATACGAGAATGCATGATCACTAAGTAAAGAACAATATTAAACTATTAATATGAAGCTTAAAGGGAATTTTGATGACCTATAAAGTATATGAATTGCAACGTTTCTTAGTATCAATTCAACATACCTTAGTTATATGTAATAAAACTATTTTATAAACATGTCTTCATTCAAAAGAAGTCAAATTACTTTTGGTTGGAAACAATTAGAATTATATATATATTTTGTTTCCGAATTAATTTCCTGATATAAATTGCTGTTCATTGTGTGAGAATTAATTTCATTTTGACGAATGGTTACGCTGGCATTTGGTTTTGACACTAAGATAAAATTTAATATCGTTTTTGGTTTTTATGTGCACTGTATCATATTGTAACATATGTACAAATCGTACCTGGTTTAATTCTCTGAACTTTTGGTTGGGCTGTGTGATATGCTTCATTAAGGAAATACCACATGAATTTTTATACCATGAAGTTGTTTGCAATACGTATTATCATACTTATGATTCTCAAAGAAGGTGAGTAAAATTCTATTTAAATTCATGTTCAATAGTTATAACAACAATCCCTCAATAATTGCCTTCATATGACATTTCAGAATACAATTTATCATCAATATCAGTGATACAGCCAGCACAATAACAGGTAAAATTTTATCATACTTTATCTAACATTGATAAAAAATATACTCTGGCCTTTGTTAAGCTTGTATGATTTTTTATTTTAGTTTTTTGTGTATAAGTCGGAGTTTAGTTTGTTGTCCATTATCACTGTACTAGTTTACATATTTTTAGGGGCAAGCCGAAGGACAACTACGGGTGCGGGAATTCTCGCTACATTGAAGACCAATTGGTGGCCTTCGGCTGTTGTCTGCTCTATGGTCTGGTTGTTGTCGCATTCCCCATTTTATTTCTCAGTTTTACTGACAATTTATTATTATTCGTTGGATATTTAGTGGGAAAAGGTGATCCACGCTATTAAAAGTTTGAAGAGCGAATTATAAATTAATAAAAAACAAAATGAGGATTTTCTTATCCAAGGAACAGATTTCTTTAGGCTTATTTGGCACAATTTTTTGGAATTTTGGGTTCTTATTCACATTGGTAATTGATCCACAGTAATAGAGAAATTTATAAAATGCAATGATAAAATGAGATAACTGGACAATAGACACACACAAATAATTCCGAATAATTATGATATGTAATAATTGTCTTCCTTTAAAATACACTTCTAAACAGCTTCAAAAGTAAGTCACTGGTTATAAAAGAACATTACCGGTATCTGTTATTTAGCCAAGGATGTTCGTATGAACTCTAAAAGAGACGAGACCGAATGTGTCGACAGAATATCCATTTATTGTTGTACAACTATTATCAGTCACGTGTAGCGTGATGTGTGAACATGTGTCGTATTCGTTAAGATTCCGTTTATCGGGTATTTGTGCGGGGTGTTAATTTGCGCTTATGTTCGCGGATAGAACACAATCGCAAATATAAATTTTTCGCCAATTGAGCAGTGTACATGCAAAGGTATTGATAAAAGATTTTAACCTGCCTTAAAATAACCGCCAAAATATTTCGTATACATTTTTTTTTATCTAAACCTCGAAAATAACCCGCTATACGGTTACCGTATATAAACGCCGTAAGAAATCTCTCGTCTATCTGTACGTTATAGATAATGCATATTTTAAGGTTTTTCTTGTCGTAGAACACACCGAGGGGTGACAGGATTGATCAAATGAAAGACCGACCGGAGGGAGGTCTTTCTTTGAACAATCCGGACACCCCGAGGTGTGTTCTACGACAAGAAAAACCTTAAAATATGCATTATCTGACTTATATACCGTCAAAAATTATTAGTTTTATAAAGATTTGTAAAATTAAGTATCCTTTTTTACCGACAACACTAAAGTGGGATATTCCTCTCTAATGCGTTCAGGTTTAATACGCCCTGAGGCTCATTTAAATGTTATTTAAAACTCACTAAATAATTTAGATATAAACCTTTTAAAAACTGTTATCCATACACAATAAAAATATTACTGTAACTGCATGAAGTAAGACACAAATGTATTGTTACCATCCGATAACGGTGTATGACAAATACAAGACACATTGTAAGTTATTTATTGTATCACTTAGCTTATGGAAAAGGGGGAGGGGTATGCGTGTTTTTTCTCTCTCCGTTTTGTTATGTTATTTCTATCGCGGAAAAGTTGTTATTTATTTAACCATTTTACTTGAATCGAATGAAAAATTCAGAAAGATTGTCTTTCGAACAGCAATACATTTTATTAAAAGATAAATTATATACCCTCCGCATCGACCCTTTCGTGTTATTCAATAGAATATATTACGATAATTTTATTAGTTGATCAGTTGATAGAGTAAAAGGTATAAATAAATTTTTAAAAGTTACGAACTGGCACGAAGACGAATATAAATACATGAAGGTCACAGTATGATTTCCTATTCAGTGTGTATCGTTCTGAACATGCATGAAATATTTGCCACTGGACGTTGAGCAATCAACCTATTCAGTTTGACTCAATAAAATATTACACACGAATATGTTAAATCTGGATTTATTTTATGAAAGTCTACATTAAAATTCATCTGACCTATATGATAATGTTTCTTTATTATAGCGATAAATCAACAAAACTTCACGTTATTTGTTTCTAAAATTAGATTGCGGGTCTACAATGACGGTTTCTTTTACATCTATCATCTGTTGAACTTTAGAAAATAAATATCCAAATCGGCACCAAAAAACTATTAGACGAATAAAATTTTGAAGTAAATCATAGATTGCATGTTACATGTTAATCAAGGAAAATAATGACCTTACACAGGTCATTATTTTATGCCTTGGAGCATATACCATTGAAACATGGTATCGTCCGGGTTGATTCTGAAAAAGAATGACCTGACGTTCTGAAAGAAAATAACTCCATATAGGTATATAAAACATGATAATTTGTAGTAGCATTGTTATTATTGTTTACCAAAAGGTGTAAGTGAATGGACATCAAACTCTACGCTTACGTGGAATGAGGCACAATTGTACTGTAGCGATAGTAACAGTTCCTTGATACAGGGACATTCACAACATGCCCATGGGGAGTACTGGACAGGAGAATACAAAAGGCTGTCATCCTGGATGCATATTATAGGTACATGTAATAATGATATCGATATGTTGATATTTTTTCGTATCAGTGGAAAGTAAAATAACAACAAACAATAGATCTCCGGGGAAGACAAACAAAGAATTTAAGCAATCATAATAGGAAAATCACCTTTTATTTTAATATAATTAGAGATATACTAGTAGTATGCCAATGGTACATTTCTCCACAATAAATATATAAAATGGCACAGACGTAAAAAAACCCTCTTGGTCATCACATGAACTTCTTTAATGAGTAAAACACATAACGCATAATCAGCTTTGAAAGGCACCAAATTATAAATATATAATGTTGAATGATTCAAACAAGAAAACTAAGGGCCCGATTTATGTACAAAATAATGACTTTATATTAGAGTAGGGATAGGCACAAAAGGATTAGTGTAGGATGTACACCACGATATGCTACTGTAATATCTACAACAAACCATAGCATAGGTCAATGTACCAAGGCTGGTATTAAATCTTTTAAAATACTTCAGAACAAAAAACCTAAATCTGTTTCATTCTAAACACACTTTCACAAGTAATATTCCGAGTGTTTTCAAAAAATGTTCGTAATTCAATAAATATTATCGTTAAAAAGTATAGTTATTGCAATTCTTTGATGACGTGCTTCTTTCGCTCTGAAAACAATTACGTGATAAAATTCTCGATATATCTATAATGAGTATTTTATTAAGCGCAGACTTAAAGATGAATATATATATGGCTCTTACAATTTATCTCGTAGATCCACATGTAACGCAACTATATGGATTTTGCTGTGTTCAAATTGAAATTAAAAAACAAAAAAAAGAAGAAAATGCAGAACCGTTATTCCTATTCAAAAGCCTTTTTTTAAATGGAGAATTATCCCATTAGTAGTCATACCGCATCTTCTTATTTATAGCCTTAATTTTGAAATTATTTCTATATATCACTAACGCTCGGGATAATTTTCGAATATTATGGCTCATGCCATGAAAAAAAAATCAAAAATTCTATGGCTTACATGGCGCATTATTTCTGAAATGACAATTATCTGAAATCTGTTTCGTTTATTAGTAACATAATAAGATTTTTTTTGTTAAAGGGTGCTACAGTTGGAATTATTTGAGCGATAATACAGACGTGCAGCGTATGCTCTCTTTGTCGACACGTTCTTTAGGAATATGTCAGGAACTTTGTTTGCCGGTCGGAGTTTTTGCATTTTCAATTAAGGTAATTGTTTCATCACTTATATCATGTATATGCAATAAACTTGTAGATAAACTTTATTATGTTTGATCGATCCTCTTAAGGGCAGACCTTTGTTTAGGAGGATAACTCATTAAGACAGTTATGCTTTTGTAAAAGTCAAATTTCGTCAATGTATTTTAAAAATATGCCTGAAACAAATAAGAAGTAACATAGAAGCTTATAATGTATTTATTAAAATGGTTGACACAAACCTACTGATGATTTTAAGAGTTGTTACCCTTAATCTAGGTCTCCCTCCTTAAGTGTAAGTATTACAAATTATAC
This sequence comes from Mytilus trossulus, assembly GCF_036588685.1. Taxonomy (NCBI): domain Eukaryota; kingdom Metazoa; phylum Mollusca; class Bivalvia; order Mytilida; family Mytilidae; genus Mytilus; species Mytilus trossulus. The sequence goes on along the minus strand of NC_086386.1, from coordinate 36,625,064 downwards.
ATCATCAATATCGTGTATAAATTCATAACCAAACTGTCCATTAAGACATATCAGGGACTGAAAAACACGTCAGTTAGAATAAAGTTTATGCATACAGGTGCATGGTTTATCTGTATCACAAGAAGATGTGGTATGATTGCAAAATAACTCTTTAACAAAGACCAAATGGTATGGAAGTTGCGGGCTGCGACAATGAACAAATATCCATACAGTACAGTCAGATAGAGAGAGAGACTACGAATGTATGAATGGAGGTGTTGATTTTTTCGCTCCTAAGATAAGTCATCTTATTTGATTATGAAATGGAAATTTTTTGGAAATAAGAACTTTCAAGTGTTAAATTGGTATATTGGGACCTTTCGCTCGTTATTAATATGGTAAAGACGCTGGTTCTTTTGTTGATTTATTTATTTTTTGAAATCCAGTATCAACAATAAGTAGAATCCCGAGAGACATTGTTATTTATTTGTTTATCACCTGTACCCTGGGGTGTATTGTATTCCAAGTGAACATTAATTAGAACTACGATTAATATATTGAGGCTCTATACGAGTGGGTTAAAATATGGAGTCAAGCCAAACGGAGACATCTACAGTATTAACCGAAAGTAGGGATGTTCTTTACGGAGATCCTAGCCAGGACATAACATTACAAAACGTCTATCAACTGCTAATAAACATGAATGGCAGACTTACTTCTATTGAAACGGGAATGACACAAGTCACCCAAATGAACAGAACATTATCAACATTAGCTAAAAATTTTAGCGAGTTAAAAACAAAAGTTAACGAAGTTGAATCAAAAGTTCAAAAAATAAATGTAAGATGCGAAAAAAGTGAGTCCGAAATATCACAAATTAGAACACAACATGGAAATCTAGATAAACAATTAAAGAATTTACATGATAACAATAAAGAAGTGAATAATAATTTACAGAGTTTAAGTGATTTTATGGACGACTTTAAAGTAAAACATGACAACAATGTAAAAGATGTAAAACAAATAAGACCTTCTGTTAGTAGAGTAGCTAACGACTTAGACGACCGAACAACCGAATTGAGGTCAGAAATTAAATCAGCTTTAAGTGATGCGCGAGAGGAACATGAAGAACTTCGCAACAAAGTAATCGATTTGCAATGCAGATCGATGAAAAATAACTTGGTATTCACAGGAATACAAGAGACGGAGCACAAAAATACAGAACAAGTAGTGAAAGACTTTATACGCAAAGAATTGCATATTTCAGATTGGATAGAACTGGGAAATGTTCACCGCTTCGGCAGTGGAGCTCGCGCAGGAAAAAGAGGCCGCCCGCGACCAATCGTAGCCAGATTTATCTTCTATAAAGATCTTGCAAGGGTACTATCTAACACCTACCGCCTGAAAGGTAAATCGTTCGGAGTCAACCAACAATTCCCGGACGAAATTGAGCAGGCTAGAAAGAGTCTTTACCCGCTCATGAAGAAAAAACGAGCTGAAGGTTGCCAGGTCAAGTTAGTGAGGGACATCTTGTATGTCGATGGGGTAATATATAATGAAGAACGCAATGTTGAAGACGATATAACTACGAACACACAGACTCACACAAAAATGTCGCATACTCCAGATAAAAACCCTGTACAAAAACGCAAACGTACAACGACGCCAAAACACTATTAGCAACCCCATAGAGAGTCAGTTGTTACCGAAGCTTTACTGAAAGACATTAAAATGTTAAACCTTAACTGTTGCGGTGTAGTGAGAAAATCGCAGTATCCTGAATTTATCAAGTTGATAAGTGACCATGATATTATATGTTTGACTGAAACAAAAACTGATAATTTTGATAATATTAACATACCAGAATATACTTTTAAATTTAAAAATCGAAAGTCACACTCAAGAGTAAAATCAGGTGGCATAGCTTTTGGGTATAAAAATGAAATGTCTAAATATATTCATATCATTGAGACTAAGAGTAGCCTAGTGCTATGGGCTAAGATATCTGCAGATTTCCTACAGACTGATGAAGACTTGGTGATTGGGAACGTGTACATCCCTCCTGAAAATTCGCTGTACAAAATAACCGATTCATTAAACGAACTAGAGCAAGAGTTGCTGAAACTTTCTGTTAACTATAAATACATTATGCTTGTCGGAGATTTTAATAGCAGAACTGCTTCTGATATTGATTTTTCAAATATTGTAAATAGCAAACATGATATAGTTAGTGATTCAGATTTATGCTATGATTACTCAAATGCTTTACAAGAGTTAAATATGTTAAGTATTAGAAAAAGTAAAGATATATCGAAAAACACTTATGGAAACGCTTTACTTGATGATTGTAAAAATAACAATTTGTTCATTTTGAATGGTAGAGTGAATGGTGATAAAGAGGGAATATTTACATGTAGAAGTTCTAGTGTTGTTGACTATTTTATTTGCTCATTTGAATTATTAAATCATGTTGTAAATATGCATGTAGATACGTTTTCGTCTCTTTACTCAGATGTACATTGTCCATTGACACTTTTGTTAAAATTTAAAATTGAGCAAAATGCTGTAACTGAAGCTGAAAACAATGATGTAACAAGTGGTAGTGAAAATATAAAGTTTAAAAAGTGGGATAATGAAAAAAACAAGATTTCATTGAGAATATTGATGGAAATAAGATTACATAATTAGAAAATCAATTAATGTTTTTGCATTCAAGTGTTATGTCGCAAAATTCTGTAAATAAATTGTCCGAACATATAAATGATATACTTTTGGAATCAGCAGAAAAGGTACTAGGTACCATTACTTATAACACGAAGGTTAAAAAGAACTCAAAGGAAAGCAAACCATGGTTTGACAAAAAATGCTGGGAGCAAAGAAAGTGCTCACGAATTGCAAAACGACGATATAAAAACAACAAAACATCAGATAATCATGTTCAAATGAAAGATGCAGAGAGAAAGTATAAAAAGCAGATGGATTGTTCTATACAAGAGTATAGAAAGATTTTTAGAAAAAAGATGCAAAATTTAAAAAACAGTAACTCTAAGGAGTTCTGGAAAATTTTAAATGAAAAAAGAGAAAAACGTAGTCCAAATATTTCCATCGATGTTCTCTTTGATTTCTTTAAAAACTTGAATTCGTCGGATTCAGTCGACGATATCCCTGTTTCGCAAGTACCAAACCAGTTCAATGAAACTCTTAATAGTATCATAACAGAAAAAGAAATATTTAATTGTATTAAAGATTTAAAAAATGGAAAGGCTTGTGGAGATGACAAAATTATTAACGAATATATTAAAAGCACATGTCATATTTTTATGCCTATATATGTTCAATTTTTTAATATTGTTTTCGATTCTGGTAAAATTCCAGAAGCATGGTTAGTTGGTAACATTATTCCTTTTTATAAAAATAAAGGTGATACAAAAAACCCAGAAAATTATAGACCTATCACAATTCTTAGCTGCATGGGAAAGCTATTTACTTCAGTTTTGAATTCAAGACTATCCACTTTTTTGGAAAATTACTTACTGTTAAATGAAAATCAATCAGGATTTAGAAAAGGCTATTCAACCATAGATAGCATTTTTGTCCTACATATTCTTTTTGAACTATTGAAGATGCGAAAGAGAAAACTTTTTTGTGCTTTTATAGACTTTGCAAAAGCCTTTGACACAGTTTGGCGATTTGGTTTATGGCAAAAACTTCTGGAGAATTTTATAAGTGGAAAAATGTATGATACCATTGTAAATATGTATAGTAACATTAAATCAAGAATTTTTGATGGTAGTGTATTTTCAGAGTATTTTCCGTGTAATGTCGGTGTACGTCAAGGCGAAAGCCTCTCACCTTTATTATTTTCTCTGTATATTAATGATCTTGAACATTTTTTAAAAGAACAAGATGTAGAAGGGTTAAAACAGTATCCGATGATATAGAAATTGAGCTAGACTACTTTTTAAAATTGTTTCTGATTCTGTATGCAGACGACACAGCTCTTTTGGCAGAGTCAAAAAATGACTTACAAAAGCAGCTTGACTCTTTGTATAACTATTGTGAACTTTGGAAATTGAAGGTTAATGTAAATAAAAGTAAAATTGTAGTTTTTTCAAAAGGTAGACCATTATCAAATATAGAATTTAAATATAATAATACTGTTTTAGAAATTGTAAATGAGTTTACGTACCTTGGTGTTATTTTTTCTAGAACATGAAGTTTTTCAAAGGCAAAAAAGGCACAAGCAGAAAAAGCCACACACGCTATGTACGATGTTATCCGCAAAGGTCGAAAACATAATTTATCTATAGAATGCCAACTCGATCTTTTCGATAAAATTGTTAAGCCTATTTTATTGTATGGAAGTGAAGTTTGGGGAGTCGGCAACATTTCTGTTATTGAAAGGGTCCACCTTAAATTCTGTAAACTTTTGTTAAATGTAAAGAAGTCAACGCCAGATTTCATGATTTATGGAGAACTGGGAAGATATCCTTTGGAAATTGATATCAAGTTGCGGACTTTAAATTACTGGTCGAAACTTATGTGTGGAAAGCAAGAAAAACTTCCTGTTATTTTGTATAAATATGCATATAAAAAGTATGGGATGAGTATTCCATGGCTTAATAATATAAAATCTATTCTAGATAGTTGTGGACTGTCATATGTTTGGAAGGCACAGTACTTTGTTAGTAATACATGGTTATATCATAAGGTTAAAGTTTGTGTTGTAGACCAATTCAAACAAAATTGGCACTCTATCTTATTAGCATCGCCAAAAGCTATTAATTATCGTCTATTCAAAGATAATGCTGAAAGAGAAAACTATTTTAAGATACTAGATGATAAAAATATTATTACTTTTTGTAGATTCAGGATACTCAGTCATAAACTTCCTATTGAAACTGGAAGGTGGAAAAATATACCTAGAGAAAATCGAAATTGTAAACTTTGTAATTCAGGAGATATTGGGGATGAATTCCACTATATTTTTAATTGTTCGAAATTTAATCATGATAGAGAAAAAAATTTGAAACCATATTATCTAAATAGACCAAACATATTGAAATTTCATGATTTGATGAATACTAGAAACATCAGTATGTTGAATCATTTGTGCAAATTTATTAAACTGATTAATAAACAGCTGGACTCTTAGGGGAAACATTGTTAAATATTTTTTTTATATAATATTGTATACATGCATAATGTGTTTTTTTTTATATTACATGTAGCTGGAAATATTTTTCCAGTTGTAGATCATACATTTGTATTAATTCTAACTTTATGTTATATTATAAATGTTTATAATATCTCTGTACCATGGATTTTGGTTTATGAGAATAAAGATATATATAGATAGAAACGTTCCCAACGTTAAACAATTTAAACCAACACCCCGAACACTACACGGCAAGAAAGTATGATATACAGCAACAAACAACAACTCTCAAATAACATGCACCTATATTTTTGCAGAATAACAAGTGTTTGTGTTTGGGTAAAATCCCAGAGAGAAATGGCCTATCACCACAGACGTGTGATGGTAAATGTCAGGAGTCTTCCCCTAATGATTGTGGAAGTAGTAGTGATCAAAACATATTCAATGTATATTTAACATCGCCGAACACGATGACAATGAGTGGTAAGTATGAACGGTATCGGTACAAAGTATTTTCTACAATACAATAAATAAGATGTGGTATGATTGCCAATGAGAAAACTCTCCACAAGAGACCAAATTGCACAGAAATTAATAACTATAGATCTCAATACGGCCTTTCAACATAAGCAAAGTCCATACCGCATTCTTAGCTATAACAGGCCCCGAAATGATAATGTGAAACAATACAAACGAGAAACTAACGTTCTAATTTACGTTTTTTTGACAGTTATTTCAAAGCCAATAACAACTATTGCGAACCCAATTGTATCTTTTTATAGATTCACCTGATAGTTTCCTGTATATTCAAACTTTAGGCAGTTCTATTGTCTCATTAAACAAATACAATAGGTATTATTCTCTTTGGAGTTCACTCAGACCTTTAAATTTCTTGTAAGAGATAAACAATAATATTTAGTTTGCTTTTAATTTACCAAATTAATAACAATATCATTAAAATAGTTAGTTTATGATCTATTACAGTGTTGGATTGGTAATCTTTCAGAATATAAGTTTATTTAAAGGATCGATAGGTTACCAGGATCGTTTCTAAATTTCCAGGCACGATAAAAATCATTTTCGTAAAAATGAGGATTTGCTCTCCCCTTTTAAATAAGTTTGCTTCAAGTACAACCAAAGCACATCTTTATATATATTGGAGAATTTGTTAAAAAAAATATGTTAATTTGTGGAAACGAAATCCCTGGCTTAATAATTAATGAGTAATAGATTACGTTCCTTAAAGGACACACAAAAAACCACGCCACAACAGAAACGGTGATAGCGACCAATTTGTGAACTATAAAAACCGTAAGATTTGGTGCAAAAGAACATCACTACAAAAAAGGGAAATTAACAATAGGGAACGAAAAATCTTCCATGTTATTCGTATTGGCAAGTATAATTAAACTGAAGCTACAATGGACAATTATAACAATGAAAAAAATGACGTAATTTATTTTGAATATAGATCATATCAATGTAAAAAGAAAAGAGATGAACATAAAACATAAACACAATATATTCAATGAAACTGTTTGGTGTTACTGAGATTCCAAATAACGCGTCACTGAAATAAAGTGTAGAAGTCAGACGAGAATCAATTTAATGATATTAAGTTAAAATAAATTAAAAAACAAAAGGATTTTGTCAGAGATGCACGATCGAGTGAAACAGTGTTCAAGATCTTAATAAAATATAGCGATTAAAACGTTGAACTTGTTGAACTGAAATTCTGTTGTTTTAAAGCAAACATATACGTACAAATGTACGTTACCAGCTATGTGATTTTTTTAAACTGTTGTATTTCAAGGGCGGAATCTATCGACATACGGGTAAACTTGGTTCTACTTTTATCTGGCATAAATGAAAGATACATAGCAAGTATAAAACAATACATATATTCCCGTGCTTGCATTTCCTATCATGATTTTCTTGATAGAAGGTTACTGCTCACAAGGAAGCTATTTAACCAAGAGTTCCAAATGGTGAAGTTGAAATCATCCCTTCGTAAATTTTACGGACGCCATCACGAGTTGGTTGACCATTATGGAATGACCGTTTCACAAATGATATCGGATATGTTCCTTACGTCGTAACTACAATCCCCTTCCCTTTCATGAAATTGACCTACCGAATTAGACTTTTTACCGGATTTGTAATCACATAAGCAACACGACGGGTGCTGCATGTGGAGCAGGATCTGCTTACCCTTCCGGAGCACCTGAGATCACCCCTAGTTTTTGGTGGGGTTCGTGTTGTTTATTCTTTAGTTTTCTATGTTGTGTCATGTGTACTATTGTTTTTCTGTTTGTCTTTTTCATTATGAGCCATGGCGTTGTCAGTTTGTTTTAGATTTACGAGTTTGACTGTCCCTTTGGTATCTTTGGTCCCTCCTCTATATATCAATACAATGTACCTTATAATAACCGTACGTGCGTCATGAATTTACTTCGATTTTTTTTTTATTCCAGATAAATATGATGTTAAGAAGTTATGCGTGTCCCTCTACAGTACCGACTTCCTTGATACATACTTTTTTCGACCTGATTCCTGTGCATCAGCAAGTAAAGGACTATGCCAAAGAAGTGGTTTGTATTTTGTCCAATATCTGATCAGTTTAATATCTTTTTGTATCGTCTCTTACATTTCAAATAAAGTGAAACTTAGGTAAATCGAACGCTGATAAAACCGGATTTCAGTTTAAACCGAACAATCTTCAAAGTCCCACAAAATTTCCTTATCAGTTGACGTTAATCTAACCTGACAAAACCGAATTCTGTCAACACTGAATTTCGAAAGCTTATCGAAGGCTCGTTATGAATTTGTTTTTAAAAAATACCTGTCAAAATCGATCAATAGCAATCAAAACAAAATTTTTTTTTTTAATTATTTGCGTTATTTAATTAAACAAACTCAGGATGAAAGAGTATCCCCGAGGGTATTTGATGATAAATTAATTGGTGAGTTGTTATAACAAACTAATTAGCATATTGGTGTCTATGTTTGAAGTGATTTGTTTTGGTAGAGAAACGTTAAACTGGTCACCATCGCCTATGATGACAAGAAAGGAACTTTCCCTCAAATCAATTAAATGCATGTAATTCAAATAATTCAAGCCACAAAATCGTAACTGCCATTCTGTAGCTAAACCGTTTAATTAAGTAAAATATTTTCATCTACTCATATTTTTAACTTTACATCTAACTCAACACAAAAATAAATTGTTGTCTGTTGTTCCATATAGTATCCATTGTCAGTATATGCCAAAATTATTTTGCTGTCGACTTCCGTTTACCTCTACAACCCGACCACCTGGGAGAACCGAACAAAACGCAGAGTCCCTTGGGTGTTCGGTTTGGACAGGTTTCACTGTACATGAATATATGATTTATACTCAGCTAAAGAAAGGATTCGGGTGCGATATTTTCTTTATGTTTTAAGGACCTTGTTGAGATGTTGTTTCTTTGACAAATTCTTAGTGTTCATTCTGGATTAATATTTACCTTATGGTCTGCTATGTAGGTCAGAGTTTAATTTCGTACACGTAGAAATTAATTTCAAATGGAACAAAAACATTAAACAATAATTTGATTTCAAACTTAATAATCTTAAATTTTGGAAAAGTCAGTTACAGGTCTCGCTAATATTTTGAGTATGATGTTTAAGGGAGAAGGTGTAATATGATCTTGAGCAAGCCTATGAACCCTGAAATCCAAAAACGATCTACTTTATAATGTTAATATCAAAATGTGTATGGTGTCCCAATGATATCACACACGAAGCTTACGTCCGAAATTTTCCTAATAATATATATTATTGTTCAACTATTAGCATCACTTACACTTACAGCGGATTCCATTGAATGTGTAGCCAAAGGTAATATCTTTGTTAGCTTGCTTGTTAGCTGAACCGTGAAGTCATTGTTAGGTTAGGTAAACTACCCTACTTTAAGAATAGACTAGTCCGACAGTAAACCAATCGATCTGTCTGTTGGGCTATGCTAGTTCGAAACGAGGGTTGTATACCTGACCTAATATTGACTTCACGGTTCAGCTAACAAGCGAGCTAGCCAAAGATACTACCATTCGCTACACACTCAATGAAATCCGCTGTAAATGATTTTGAAAAGATTGAGATGCTAAACAATTTTGAAAGGAGCATATAATGGTTCTTATTAATCCTGTTCTTTTTTATTTTCATAACTGATTTTCGGAAATTTGCGTCATGTTTTTACCAAAATGGTATTCACCTAGTAAGGTATTTTGTTTGTATCACTCGACGATGCTGTAGCTTTTGTCATGTATATGGATATAAATATATATATGTTTGGCCTCCACGTGATCACAAATATAACCTGTAATAGATGTATTTCAAATAACCGTACAATAATCGAAATGGATTATGTCTTTCACAGATAATAAAGACGAATTGTTTAAAATGAATGACTATTCAAACTGGGAAAAAGCCCTTAAAGAATGCAAGAGAAATGGATCTTACTTGTTTGGAAATATTACCAGTGAAGCTGACGCAGGTAACAAGATCAATGGATCTCACGTGAAAGATAAAACGAGCTTTTCGCATTGGCTTGGTATAGCAAGAAAAATATATTTAACAACAGATACAGGTAAAAACTTACTTATTATCACAATAAGATTTTAAGCATTAGCATTTGTATATAGATATACGATGTCTCCGAGTTTTTGCAAGTTTATCCGAGTAATTTACCGATACTAGCGATGTATTCATGGATGTTTGCGATTGACCAATCACAAGTTGTCGTTCTTCAACACCCTTAACAAATCCGTATAAGTGAAGTTGGCTTAACCAATTATGTCGTTTTGAGTTGCAAACACTATTACGTCGTTAAAAAAAAAATGTCTCCAACTATCTTACAAGAGGGAGATTAAACTAGCTTTAAAACCCTATTCAATTAACCGTGTAGTCATCAGTTTATGTACAAAGTAAGGAATACGACACTTCATTTCTTGTCGTTCTGTTGTTATTAGAAACATATTGTAACATTTCTAGTCATTGGCTTTGAACTACATGTAGCTGTCAGTGCATGTACTCTCAAATCATTACTCAGTGTCTTTTAATACGTTCTTGTCAAAATAAATATTTTTATGCCGACTTATATCTTACTGAAAATGACCTTTCTTTAAAAAAGATTTTTCCTCCACCTTCCCGTCATGCTTTAAAGAAAAAGCACCTCCCGAAATTCTTTAATTTTACTTTCCGATACATTGAAAAAACCCTATTTCAGCCAATACTTACATCTCATACATGTATATCTCAATGCACTTGAAATTAAGGATACTACTGATACTAGAAGGACTGCTCCATATCTTGATCTTTTCCTCAATATTGACGCAGATGGACGACTTCCCACGAAAATCTATGATAAACGGTTTTTGTTTCCTGTATTTTGTTAATACTTTAGTTTGATCATGTATATCTTTTATATTCATATGATAAAATTTACTGTTTGCAATAGCGTAAATTAATCTAAATAATAAGGATGTTCTTATCCCAAGCTGAAAATACTAGCCGTTGGCACAACCTTTTTGAACTTTTGATCCTAAGTGCTGTACAACTTTGAACTTGTTTTCACTTTCGAACTTTTATATCTGGGCGTGACTTGTAAGTATTGTGTGGACGAGGCGCGCTTCTGGCGTATTGAATTAAAAACCTGATGCCTTTTGTTAGCTATTATTCATGTGGTGTTTTTTGTCTAATGCGTTCTCCTATTAATTTGTATTATTGTCCTGTAATGTTATGTTATATTTGACATTGCCATTAAGGCGGGAGATTTTGCATGCCACAAAACCAGATTCAATCCACCATATTTTTCTTGAAAACAATGTCCTGTATCAAGTCAGGAATATGGCCATTGTTAAATAATAGTTCGTTTCTGTGTGTGTTACATTTTAACGTTGTGTCGTTTGTTTTCTCTTATATTAGAGTGTGAATTCACATTACTATAAGACGTGTCACGGTACTTTTTTTATCCCAAAATCATGTACTCGTATTTGGTGTTGATGTTATATATTATCATCGGATTTTATCTAATGCTAAGTCCGTTTCTGTGTGTGTTACATTTTAATGTTGTGTCGTTGTCCTCTTCTTATGTTTAATGCGTTTCCCTCAGTTTTAGTTTGTTACCCCGATTTTGTTTTTTGTCCATCGATTTACGAGTTTTGAACAGTGCTATATTACTGTTGCCTTTATTTACCGCAGGCCAACTTAAAGATTGTCTACTTACATCAAGGTAAAAAATGTATCTTAACAAGATACATCGACAATAGGAGGTTATAAATCATACAAAAAAGGCAATTGTAAGTGCTGCAAACACGCCAACATTAAAACCTTACTCGTTAGTACAGTCAGACAAATAAATTCAACATGTTATGTATCATCTAATTGCTAAACGCAAAATTGTATTTTTGTTTTAACGTGTGGCACTTACATTTAAACAATTGCGATATTTTGGTGAAACAGAAACACCATTCAGCTTCGTACTGAATAACCATCGGTCATTTTATACAAAGGAAATACAATGCTCAGTCACAGGACATTTTTTTAAGAGAAAGTCATTGTTTTGAAAACGATACATTTTAAATCATTGAGAAAAAACAAAATTGGCAGGCAAGGAAGGAAGAAAAAAGCGAGAGAGAAAGATAGATTTTTTATGCAACTTTTATAGACTTTTGAACCTAATGGTCTCAAAAAGAGACGTCACTAGTAACCATATTTAATTAACTGTGCATTTGTATTCAGATATCGCAGATCAAATTTATTCGTTCATTGTGTAATCATACGTTTTTTGATTGAGTTCAGTCTGCCAATTGATATTTTATCGTATGTTTTTCTATGTTGTGATGTTATGCTATTGTTTCAAAAAAAGGGAGAAGGTTTGGATCCATTAAAACGTTTAATCCCGCTGCAAATGTTTGCACCTGTCCTAAGTCAGGAATCTGATGTACAGTAGTTGTCGTTTGTTTATTCAATATATACGTGTTTCTCGTTTCTCGTTTTGTTTATATAGATTAGACCGTTAGTTTTCCGGTTTGAATGGTTTTACACTAGTAATTTTGAGGCCCTTTATAGCTTGTTGTTCGGTGTGAGCCAAGGCTCCGTGTTGAAGGCCTTACTTTAACCTATAATGGTTTACTTTTTAAATTGTTATTTGGATGGAGAGTTTTCTCTTTGGCACTCACACCACATCTTCCTATATCTATATCAATGAATATCTGTGAACCAGTGAAACCAGAAGAAAAAAATGGAGGACATTTCAAAGCATGATATAAATTTTCGATCTGCTGTCAATGGCAACGACTCTTCGAGTATCGGATCCAAAATAGAAAACCTCGAAGCTATAACAGGTGAATTACAGAAGCAGTCAGTTTATAACAATAAAGTACAGGTTTGTAACTTGTCGAGAAATTTTAGTCCCAAAAGGTCATTTAGATTAGCAAATACTCATGTCTGCTGAGATATCATTTTGAGGTTGTCTTATGATGAATACCACGTATCATAATATACCTGAAATCAAACAGTTTGCCAGAAGACGGAAGTGTCATTTTATGTTACACAGGAATTCCTACTGACACACAATTGGTTATACAGTGCAAAATGTATAATGGTTTACAGGGAAATTTCGTGGATGATTGTGATAGTCAAGGTAGAAAACTACAAGCTGTATGCAGAGGGGATAAGCCTAAAATAATGACTATTCATGAGGTAAGGCCAACATGCAAGAACGATTCATGTGATGCAAAATCGTTGTAAAGAAAAAAAGATCAAAAATAAAAATCAGATTTTTTGCAATTTACAATTATATATGTGATGTACGAACTAATTTAATATCATTTGAATGGCTCGTGCAATATAAAATTCTACTCGGGACAATGTTCCCAATCATTATTTATGCAATAACCCTAGATTAACAAAATCTGCATTTACGTTTAAATAAATAAATTATAAAGTTTTGAATTTTTAAATTATATTAAAAATATTAAACAAGATGTATGAAAGACAAAAGAGTGACAATAGTGACACTGGAAGCTACTGGTGAAATTGTCAATTTATAATTCAATACAACACAATTTTAATATCAAAGCAGATTATTTTAATTTGTTCCCATTGAATTTTCATTTGTATTAAATGATTGTATGATTTTGCTATTGACATTTGAATTGTAGTTATGGTCCAATCCTATATTTCTCTTTATGGAAGAAAATATTCTGATATATATTGCCGGTGTTGGTTTAAACATACAAATGTAACTATTTATAGTGGATTTGGAAACAAACTTACAACTTGTATTAATCCCTTTCAATTGCCCGTGTTATACTACCTCGAAGATAAGAGGTGGAATTTTAAGAAAAAAAAGAGAAAATCAGTTAGTTAAATATATGCGTTACTCAGTTGACTTTCATAAGTAAATTTCATCAAATGAATTCTTGGTAAAAGCGAGAAAACTTTTGAATTAAGTTTCTGTGATTCTTATTTCATCTTTTAACCCGACGACCAAAATAAAATATCAGGAAACCAACACGTTATTATCAAGATGATTATAAGGTAAAAACTAATCTCAAATTGCAAAAAGTTAAATGAAATAAAATGCAGTAATAAAAATGTTTGGTTGAGAGGTCCATTAACCATGTTCTTGTTTATTTGTGATTATAAAAGAAGAAAGTCAACATAACTTCTGAATATAAAATGACGTGGATAGAAGCAAATCACTTCTGCAAGAGTAAAAACAGCACCATGATACAACGTAAAATTGACAACATGACCAGTGACTATTGGAGAGGCGAATACAATAGACTATCCGATTGGATACATATCATAGGTAGATATATCAAATTTAATCACATATGGCAATCATTATTGCAATAATTTGCAAAAAAAAGACGAAAGATACCACAGGGACTGATTTGTCGTAACTAAAAAGTAGTAAAAAAAAGGTCAAAAGATCAAAGACAACCCACAGTTTACAAAACTCAGCATTAAAACCCCAAAACTGGGCAACTCGAGCACAATCAAATACCGGGATTGGTATCGGGAGTTCCAGAAGAAACAATAGATGCTGCTCCAAATGAAGAAACCGTCCTGCCAATACAAAGCCTCCACCAAAGAAAGCTGTAATTCGGAAGATAACTTTCATTAACAAAAGAGAAGTTTACATAACACATTAACTTGTAAGTGTCCATCCAACAAGATAACACTCACTTGTATCATTCATTATTTTACTATTCGATAAATATCTTCACTTCGTTTACTTGAAAAATTTTCGGTTGCTTGTTTGACTAATGATCTGTTAAATATTAGTTCAGTTTGCCTTTCAATAATACTATAACAATGAAGATGAATAACTGAATTACAGGTTTAAACTGGGTCAGATGTTTTACACCCTGTTGCAGGTTAATGGTATAAAACAAACAATATTAATTGGTTTTTTTAATGCATTCTCCAAAAGGTTATCAGTAAAATAGTTATCAAAACTAGACTCATTTATCGAAATGTATCGAAAAAATTAAACAGTTATATTGTAAGAAACAAACATGAAATGCATAGAGTTTTTATATATATGCAGACAATAAAGGTCAATTATTAATTTTATTCCTTCTTCAACGTGACGATAAAATTCAAATATCAAATTCAAAAGGAGATGTCAATATATGGCCAGGAATACGATACCGACCGTGCGTACAACATCAACTAGTAATTGGTAAGAATAAAACCTTTCTTAACAAAAGATACGTCACGAAAACAAAACAGAAAAGACATAATCAATGTCATTATGTTCATTCAAATTATTGTACTAGTTTTGTAACTCGGAATTTACAATAAAAACATAAATAAAGTCATCATAGATACCAGGATTAAATTTTGTATTTACGCCAGACGCGCGTTTCGTCTACGTAAGACTCGTCAATGACACTCGAATCTAAGAAAGTTAAAAAGCCAAATAAAACACGAAGTTGAAGAGCATTGAGCACCAGAATTCCTCACAGTTTTGGCAAATACAGCTACTGTAATCTATTCCTGAGGTAGAACGGCATTAGTATTTAAAAAATTCAAAAATAGAATCAAAATGAATGTTTAGTTTATCCTACTTTGTACACATACCTTCGGTAAGATACAATCGCCATAAATTTATTCAGGGCAAAAGAAATACTCAAAACATATATGAACGATTCGTTAAAGTTTGTGTCATATATTAGCATCATGTTTTATATCTCTAGGTTGTTATAACTGGAGTTACTTAAGGTATCATACAGATCCTAGTACCTCGATGACTTTACCTCGGCCGTCTCTAGGATTGTGCCAGGAGCTTTGTAAGCCTTTACCAACCTTTGCGTTTTCTATAAAGGTAAATACAGCTATGTTTTATCTTGGTGAGGTATTCTCATCGCCAAATAAATAAATGTCTGACACACAGCACATGCCGTTAAAGGATTTTTTTTTATTAATCACTGTATAGTAGCTTTAAAAAAGCGTTTTTTTTGGAATGCAAATGACAACGAACATTGATTCCATTTTTTCAAATTTTATTTTTTAGAGCAAAAAATGTGTTTGCTTGCGTCACATTCCCGACGACAGTGGCTTGTCTCCGCATTTTTGCGATGGTAGATGTGAAACGTATCAACATCACTTCCAGACGTTCCACACTGTACCGAATGATTGCGGCAGTACATATGACTCAAGTGTTTTTAATGTGTATACATCGTCACCTAGAACTGTGACTCAGCATGGTATGCAAATAAATTACGATACTAGTAACATGAAATGCATTAGGTATTCTGAGTATTGTATTCTATTTGTATCAATAATTAAAGTAATCTAGAGATTTTTGGAATATTTGCTTTATGTATCAAGAGACAAATATTTCAGTAATGTTTAATAATGTATCGTCAAAAGCTGTTTTGACATATTTTGTGCAAAAGGTGTGTCTATTTATTAGACAGTTTTTCTGATTTTATTTTGAAATGTTGACAGGTATAAATATATTATTATACCTCAGTATGTTTTTTTTTAATTTAAAACATAATGAAAAAGTTGTGCTATATTATTCCACAGACTATTTGCCAGTTAATAGTTTCAGACTATTACCCCGGTTAATAGTTTCATAATCATCTTTCCCGTACTTTTTCATGCTTATTTTTTCTTGGACAATAGTGATGTCTTTGACTATTTTGCTTGGCAACGTCAAACTCTCATATTGAGTGTGCTGTTCAGTATAATAAGACATCTAATGACTGGTTGTGTGGGTACTAGCAAGTTTGCCTCGAGCAATAGTTGGTACCGCAGGGACAATACACCTGCTATTACTCTCACACCCAGTCAATAGGTGTATATTATTAGTTACATAGTGTGTTAGTAACCTAATATGATATATTCGCTCTCACCCCATATGAAATTCACTGCCTCTGTATATATCATATTAAGTCACTTACACACTATGTTACGAATTTATCTTACCAACTATCTTTATTTGTTGAATTTAGACTAGAGTTGTCTTATTTGCTTTCATAACACATCTCCTTCTTTTTTAACAACCTTCTTCAATTTGTCTGCACTAAAAAAATGCAAACAATACCTATTTATTATCAAACCTTACTATAACAATAATAAAGAGAACTTTCAATACTTTTAAATAATCAAACAGCGCCAAAGTCGTAAACTGACTACTAACTGTATTGAATTAAGTCCCGCCTCCCTACTAACCTATATTGAATATACACGGTCTTCACGTGGACGCTTTTAACCAATCATATACCATGTATACCTAGAAATGTATAGGAGGTAAGATAAAATTATATATGGGTTTTGTGTAAGTCATATGTATGAATAAAATAATAAGATGTCATATGATTGTCAGAAGGAACACAAACAAGGATGTTAACAAAAGGAACTTAAACAATCTCAAATCCCTACCGCAAAATAAGCTATAAATATACAAGGCCTACACATGACAATATATGAAACAACTCAAGGGAGAAAACAAAAAGCCTGGTTTATAAAAAAAGATTCATGTCATGTATTTTGTTTCTGTAGACATTTATACTGATTTTCTTAAAATGTGCAGAGCAAATGTGATACAAATATTTAACTTCTAATTTTAGATAGATATAATTCAAGTATATTATGCCTTAGATTATTTTGTATGGATTCACTTAACGTTTGCCATCTGATACCGTCCAAGTGTAGTGATCCATTTTGGAACAGAATTTGTGAAAATAACGGTATGCATCTGATAAAGTATTATTTTGTTGGCAGGTTGTATACTTATAACTTTTGTTGTCTCTTATTTTTGAAGAGCGGGCGAAAAGCGAGACATAACGATCATGCGTTCCGTTGTAGTCGTCGTCAGCTGATCAACATATATTCACTCTGTCGTTATAGCTTTTAAAAGTTCGATTACTATCTTGAACTATTCTTGATTTCTACCAAATTTTGATTGAAGATTGTTTATGATTGTAAGATAATATCCAAAGGTAAATTTTGTAAAACAAAACATCCTGTTTATCCTTTTTTTTTCTTAAAATAAACATAAGTTTTTCTGCCATTCACCATTACACTCACTCTTCGGTTAAAAGTTTTTAATACGTATAAATTTTTTTCTCAAACTATTCCAGATTCATACAAAACATGGACAGAAGCCTGTTTTTGATTTAAAAAAAAAAAAGAACCAGGACATGTAAAAAAATATTTCCCGTTTGTTAGTATTTTACTTATAAATTGATTAAGTTTTTCATCCAGGTAACATCACATACAATCTGCAGTTAAAGTTTTTAAAATTATAATTCTAAATCTGTAGATTTGATGGCATTCTGTATTCTTTGTTTACAAGCATTAATTTTTTCATACATTTCAAAGATTTGTTGCATTATCTGTAAATCAATTATGTGCATTCCCCTATCACATAGAAAATATAGCCAACAGCAAAATAGGCAAGATTCTGTGTTCCGTGCTACGTAAAATTACTTAAATAATTAAAGTGTTTTTTATAAAGCTGCTAAATAGATCTTCATATTATGTAAGAGTATATACTAGTACTAACAAAAACTGGTAAACCTGTACTAAATTCATGCTTCAGTCCTATGTTGGTAACTCGTTAGCTTAAATTAACTGTTATTTCACAAAATTCTGTTTCGGTATTCATAGAAATCTGATATCAACTAATTATTTTTCTGACCTTTCAGACTCCATTTGGTTTATGCAAAAACCTAATTTTGTTCAGTTATATACTATTACTACTACACAACACAATGCCTTAAACGCTTTGTCGTGCATGCCAATCTATTCGTTTAACATTTGAAATTGAAATCTCTTGTACTTCATTTAAGGTGGTACTCAACACTTGCACTAAAATGAATTTGGCTCGTTTATTTTTCATAAAATTTTGTCAAAGTACTTACTTTGACCCTTAACAAAAATATAAAAACCAAAATTACACTGGTTATATAGCAGTTTGACAAACACCAATTTTGATCATTGAGAAGCTTAATATCTCTTTAACAACACAACGTAGTTAAAATGTTTTGCTGACTTTACAGAGTTATCTCCCTGTAGTGTAAGGTACCACCTTAAATGAAATATAAATGTGTTATTTCTGAGACATCGGTCAAATTTGTTATGTATAGGATAAGTACACACTATAATTTCATAATTCATATATTACGTGAATGTCATTTATTGTCATTTACATTTTAAAATCACCTCGGTGTTTGGCTTTTTTTAAGATATTTTTGTAAACCAAATATTAATGGTACTCAGTGGATCAATGTACAGTAATAATTTATGTTTGTCATTTGTAGTGTTATATGTATTTTGAAGCTCGGTAAAAAGCCAATACCCTATCGTTATCTGGAATAGCTATGTTGCGGAATATTGATGAATATTTAGGAATAACTGTAATATATTTTACTGTCTATGACGAAATAACATAAAAAATTTGGTGCACACTGCATTACGCGGGTAACGGGTTATTTAACAGTGTGCACCACATTTTTTTTTATGTTATTTCGAAAAGACGGAACAAATATTGAAGTCATTTCTTATAATTTAATTCTAAATTCTATTCTAAACCGTAGAAAACCATAAAAAAACGTTGATGACGTCACGGTCACATGACCTTATTATGTCTATGGGCTCATAACAAAATATCGTCAGCCAATCAGAAGACGCATTACATCCAAAATTAAATTATTGAAACTTATTGATAATAATTTCTTGTTATGTTATGTTACTCTTCTGATTGAGATCACAGATGTTTTCAGGGAAAGACACCAATTATCTATAATCTATAGAACATGCTTGCTTTAAGTTAGAAAAAAAATATCTAGGTTTTCCATAGTCAAACCCATAGTTTTAAATAACGATGTGTGTGTTGGTGTGTTTTGAATTCCTTTAGCATGGTAAAATGGTTAATATGTATTCCATTTGTTTTGCCTGCTTTTTAAAAAAAATATAAGGTTTTGTTTTATCCCAGGAATAGATAACCTGAGCTGTTTTTGCCACAACGTTTTGGAATTTGTGGCCCTCATTGCTCCCCAACTTTGTACTTGCTTGGCTTTTATAACTATTTTCATCTGAGCGTCACTGATGAGTGATGAGTCATATGTAGACTAAACGCGCGTCTGGTATATTAAATTTTGATCTTGTTACCTTTGATAACTATTTAATCTAGTTTTTGGTTTAATCTTCGAACTTTTTAAATGGGAGCACCATCAGATTGGTGTATATAAACACACGCCTTACGTACAAAATCAAACTTGTACTGTAGTGGGTTTTTAGATTAGAAATCTAGTTTTTTTATATTTTTGATTGGTATGAACTTTCCAGACTATAATTTTGTCTGCAATATACAAACAACAATCACTTGAATCATATACACTTTTTTAATATAGTTATAATTACATTTTTTTCACAACAGCGGACAACTATGCGTTACGTAACATAGCTACTTGGGAAGCCTCATTCGAAATTTGTAGAAACAATGGGAGTTATCTGTTTGGTAATATGACATCGAGCAGCCAGGCTATACAAGCTATGAAGACATTTCATTTGATGAAGATAAATAACCAGTTTTGGTTGGGTGCGGCCCGACAAGTTTATCCAACAGTGGATAGGGGTAACTGTAACTTTATAAGAATGTGGCGTTTTTTCATTTACAAATCACTAACTAGTTATGTTAAAAATCAATATTATTACAATCATAACTGATAATAACAAAATAGGATTAGACATTGCTTAACTTATTAAAGCCAACCGGTGTAGTCAGAAATTAACACGAATCGTCTATTTTATCTTGGGTTTCGTGGGTACATGTGAATCAGTTCAAAAATCAGAAAGAGTTTAATTGTTCAACGAATAACAAATTTTCTAAAGGTTTTGTGTGTAGAGATTGGCACAACCACACAATCAGATACCCACTAAAATGCAAGTATTCATCATTTCACATAATTGATACCCACGAAAATAAATGAATCCATAGTTCTGTTATTTTCACTCATGCTAACTGATTTTATTTAATAAAAAAATATCTTTTATGAATTAAAGCGTGCCTGGTAAAGGAAAATCCAGACGCGGATGCATTGAAAGTGTTTTCAATTTATTGTTTACATCACCTGGTCGATACCTCTGCTGATGGACTATCAGTCTACGAGGGTATCATCAGCTCAGTAGTCAGTACATGTACTTGTCCGTTTATAAATTTTGAAATTATTAGGATATTAAGGTTTCAGCTCCCTGAGGCAAAGTTGACTTTAGATGAATTTGGCTATCAATTTTAGGTATTATCGTCATATAGCTCTTCAACGGTTTCGGAACGTACACATTCTCGGATTTTAAATGCTTAGCTTTGAGCGTTCCTGATGAAAGTAAATCCAAAAAAGCGCTTTGGACGCATTGACATTGTTTAACGTGTTGTTTTCAATTTTTTATATTGTTTTAATTGCGTATCGATACTAGATTGATGTTAAACCAATTAAACAAATTGAGTTTGACGGGTACGTTTATATGAAATAAGAAGTATTGTGTGACTGTATACTTAGATAGGATTTAAGAATAAACTGTTTGTAAAAGTTGTTTTTTGACAACTTAGTGAAAATATGTTTTTTTAAATCCAGTTTCTAAAGTTTCAAGAATCCTGGCAAGTTTTAAATTGTTGTTTCTTTCTGTAAATTGGCGAGAAACTCGCATATGACCACAAAAGTGGGACGAAAGATTCCAGAGGGACATTTAAACGCATAGATCAAAAGTAAAATGACAACGCCAGGGCTAAATCAAGAAAAAAGGACAAACAGACGAATATAGTACACAAAACATAGAAAACTAAGGATAAGCTACACGATCCCATCTAAAGCTATGGATGATTTCAGTTGCTCCAGAAAGATAAGCAGATCCTGCTCCACGTATGGCATCCGTCGTGTTGCTCATGTTATTATATAGACCCGGTAAATAGCCTAATTTTCGTGATACATTTCTCCATTATTGTATTGTGTATTTCCTTACCACCGTCCTCCTTTAAAAAAGGGACGCAGCATAAATAGTTAATAAATGTACTTATATAAAAATAATTGATGGAATGAGCATACTTTCTTATGAAAATATCAGTTTTACTACACCATTTTCGTTAGATATTGAAATCAAAGCAAATTAAATATATTGTCAGTCTCCATATTTGCATATTTTCTATAGGTCAACATTTTGAAACAAAAGAGATCGTGCGATGCAACCTTTGCACTATAAATAAAATCGGAAATGGAAACAGATGCGATTATAATACTGATTGTGATAGTCGAGATACAACTGCATTTGCTGTATGCGAAGACAGTATACACCAGACTAAGGTAATTTTGGTGCCAAATTTTCTGAAACCAAATGCGTAGTTCAACAACCATATTCTGTTTAGTGATGATCGAGGCCAAAATATTTAAAAATCCAAAAAACCTTTTAAAAAGATGATGATCGTGGCTAAAATATTGAAAATCAAAAACTCAATTAAAAACTGATTGGCTTAAAAAATCCGTCCCCTTAGGGAAAAAAACCCAGACCCAAAGCAAGTGAAAGATTCAGAGCTGTCTATGAGGTAGATATATTCCTTATTTTATGTTTATTTACAAATATTTGTTACAGCAAATTATGATAACACAATATCCGCATTTTCATTCCAATACCGAGGTACTACATCTGTAACTACTGGAATGAAACTGATGATTAATTTGTTAAATCTGTTTTGGTTTTTATTTGTACATATCAAGGCTATTGCAATAAATGAATCCATAGTTCTGTTATTTTCACTCATGCTAACTGATTTTATTTAATAAAAAAATATCTTTTATGAATTAAAGCGTGCCTGGTAAAGGAAAATCCAGACGCAGATGCATTGAAAGTGTTTTCAATTTATTGTTTACATCACCTGTACATATCAAGGCTATTGCAATTTGGAATTACTTGTTTTCATGCCTTTTATAAATGAATTAAAAGCACAAAAAACCCAGTTTAATCTAGTGTTATTTTAATTATTCCTATCAAGAAATATCGATAGATCAAATACCATGTTTACTTTATATCATTAGATAGAATAGTTTTCAGGGTTCAACATTACCATAATGGTCTTGTATAAGACAAGTTAGTTAAACTTTGTTTTTCGTTAAACAGGTGATAGAATACTCAGTTTCGACTAGGATGGCGTCTGTGAATGGTCATACATCTGCAACAGGAACAGATCAAATTAATACAGCGATGACATCTAAACCCCAACAGAAGTCTTCAAGAAGGGTAACACCCAATAACATTCATAACTTAACTATATCTAGAAAGCCAGTACCTCAGACATCTTCAAAAGGTATGATTAAAACAAAGCATTCCAAAATAGTCGATACATAGAGAAATACAAAAAAATATGCTGTAAGTTTCTACATCCTATTAAATTTAAGGTAGACTCATCAAACGTCGACACCGGGTGAGGTTGCTTCGCTAAACTATCAAAGGCAACTTAGCGTAGTAAAGAGGACGTAACGGCTGTTTCGGAACTCGGTAGATTCGTGGTATACCGCCATCTTGGATTATACAATAACAGTATATATTCTACTGCCCAAACTTGCAAATTGGGAGACCGATTTGCAATTTACTGTTTGGCTGTTTATTTACATTAAAAAAACCTTAACGATTCATTACATTATCGATGTGTTTTAACAAATACCAAAAAAGTGGGTTTTAAGAATCATTTTTTCAAATAAGTAATTTCAGAGGATATAACTCTTTTAGTACAAAATCTAGACTCAACGGATGGGTTCTTTTTTTTTAATTTTTACTTTGAACAAGAACGATAGTTCGGTGACAACATGTTTTATTTTTATTTTCTCACAACATATTAGTAAAACTATCTTCTCATATTCTATTTTACAATTCTATCTGATAGATTTCTTTTTATGCACAACAATGTGGGTTTTTGTCAGGAACCATCTAAGCACAATTGTGCATTTTTGAACGACTCATATCTTGAAAAATAGCACGGTGACCCATACATTTTTTTTAAAAAG
Source organism: Mytilus trossulus (assembly GCF_036588685.1). Lineage (NCBI taxonomy): Eukaryota > Metazoa > Mollusca > Bivalvia > Mytilida > Mytilidae > Mytilus > Mytilus trossulus. Next base: position 36,601,367 of record NC_086386.1, on the reverse strand, counting down.
CGTAGTAAAACCTGCACGTTGGCAAAGTTTAAAAAAATCTATCCGAGAAAATATATACCAAGGATATACTTTAATGAATTAACTGATATACTAGTAGTATAACTAGTATATATGTGAAGTCAAATACTTTTTCTTCAAAAATTGACACGAACAAAAATATTATGGACATTCTGGAAGGGCTTCTTTTTTCTGTTAAATGAAAAACTAGTTAAAGGCAAATTATGTTTCCCAAAGTGAAATATGTAATTTATACACATCAAATGAATAAATATACAGACGTGGAATAATTCATGTATCAAGTTTAAAAAAAACGTCCGTGTTCAATTACATAAGGAAAAACCCAGCAAGAATGGTCTTATCTTCGCACTTTTCTGCGAAGCAATTCATGCCAATATAGAATTTCTAAGGTGCGTCACACTAATTGCTTCAAGTGTTACAAAAGTTCAGTTATGAGCTTTAGGAGACATGAGGCAATTTTGAACAGAAATCATGATAATTCGAAAACACAGACTACTGGGTTGATGAAAACCTTGGAAACGGACAGTCAGCAAGTAGAAAGTATCGACCTAATTCTAGTAGTAAAAAACAGCACTAAATAATTTTCCAAAGTCAGAAGCGCTTTTCTGATTTAAATGTCTTCATGAATTCTAAAAACCAAACATTAAAATGAAAGGGATGTATACTTGCTGATTACAAACATTGAGAGCTCGAGGTTCAGGACCGAAAGAAACTTAAAATGAAATAGTCAAATCATTATAATATTAAAGTTGCCAGGATATTGTTGGGATAGAATATATCTCGGGGGTTACTTTAAATGCATTTCTTGAGAGAGCAAACGATATGTGCTTAGCTTCAATAAGTTGTAATGTGCTCTGAGATTTTTCCTGAACGCATCTGTTATTTTTTTGTGTGTGAATTCTTAATACGACGATATTTTTATATCTTTTATTACGCTAAATTGTTTAATGTTTAAAGTTAGTGACCGGTCAGTTGAAATTTGATTTTTATCTATAGTTTTTGCTACGTGTGTACATGCAGACATGATATAACATTATTTGAACAGTGTCATCAGATATATACATTCAGTTTATTTTGCAATCTGTATTAAGCATTATGTTCATATCATTTTCATAATCCATGTTCATAGTTCATTTACGATTTACGGCAAAAATATTATACGTACAACTATTTCTGATATAGACTGACGGTTGGTACGATACATTTGTATATAAAGAAATGTAAGTGCTGACTATTTGAATACCAGCAATTGGTATTATATTAGATGACTGGCCTGCTAAATTATTATATTTTTTGCATGGGATATAAATGGACTTCAAGAAAAGAAAAAATAGCTTGCCACTTTTTTAACTCATCAGGCACTTTTCAAGCTAGTTAAAATAGACGCATGCTTAATACTATCTTATTTTTAATATCTTTACGCTTCTCAGCATTTAGCATTGCTTATTGGTTAATGAGAACTTTTGTATTTTAATCAGTACAGTGTTATGAAAATGTTTTGCTTACAAGTCTTAAGCAAACGGCTCGAAACATGCAATTTTACTCACAAGGAATCATGATTTTAATATGTTGTTTTTGCAAAAAATAAGAATAAACAACCAATGCAATATTCAATTAACCGTTCCCCATGCACCTCACAACATATTTCAACACACCATAATATATATACAGCTTGATTTGTGAAGTAAAACCCGTTTGTGTTGGGGTTCGTTTTGCTCAGTTTGCAGTGATTTGATTTATAGGCTTTCGCTTGTCTTATCGTTGTTCATGATCTTTTTTTAATTCCCTTCTGTTCTTTAATTTTCACAACCCCGTTGTTACTTTAAACTACTTTTTGGGTTATTTTGAACATTGAATGCAAAAGTAATAAATGATACATTTTCCGTGACATTGTTTTTTAAATTTGGATATGCCAATTTAATTTTTAGTATCAATCAACAAACATTTTTAGCTATCAATCTTTTTTTCAATATTTGTTTTTGTTTTTTGTTGTTGTTTACTACGTGTAAATATACAAACAATTTTGTAGAAAATGACAATGACAACATATTGATGCTGGAAATTATTCCTCTATCTCTACTAGGATTTGCACTTGTTTTAGTTACAATTGCAGTATTCTGTGTCAGGTAATTATATGTAAATACAGAAAACAGTACTGTAGTATACCATGTATACCACTGTTCGAAAGTCATATATAAATTGAGAGAAAAATAATCCGGGTTACACATCAAATAAGCTTTTTAATGATGAAAAAATACAATTTGGTAAGATTGCAACAGAGAGGCTAAAGTGATCACAAGGACATATTTACGCATAAGTCGAAAATAAACTGACAATGGTTAAGGTAAAAAGAAAATGATTTTTATCTTTGGTGTTAAAACGCCACTTTAAATCACCGCTTTGGGCTATTTCGTTGCGGCCATTTTTGTTGGTGGAGGAATACGGAGCGACCGGAGAAACACATCGAGAAAGATCCGTTTGCGCCACACCTTTTTTAATGCTACGTTTGCGCCACCTGTTGTAAAATTACATGGTATCATTAGCGCCAAAAATAAAACATATTAAATACGACTGCGGCAATAAGAATAAAAATGACTTCCCTCCTCCTGTTTGTTTACTTAGAACCGGCAGTTTTATGTAAATGTTTCCTTTTTAGCTCACCTGGCCCGAAGGGCCAAGTGAGCTTTTCTCATCACTTGGCGACCGTCGTCTGTCGTCGTCCGTTGTCGTCCTGCGTCCGGCGTTAACTTTTACAAAAATCTTCTCCTCTGAAACTACTGGGCCAAATTTAACCAAACTTGGCCACAATCATCATTGAGGTATCTAGTTTGAAAATTGTGTCCGGTGACCTTGCCAACCAACCAAGATGGCCGCCATGGCTAAAAATAGAACATAGGGGTAAAATGCAGTTTTTGGCTTATAACTCAAAAACCAAAGCATTTAGAGCAAATCTGACATGGGGTAAAATTGTTTATCAGGTTAAGATCTATCTGCTTTGAAATTTTCAGATGAATCTGACATTCCGTTGTTAGGTTGCTGCCCCTGAATCAGTAATTTTAAGGAAATTTTGCTGTTTTTGGTTATTATCTTGAATATTATTATAGATAGAGAAAAACTGTAAACAGCAATAATGTTCAGCAAAGTAAGATCTACAAATAAGTCAACATGACCAAAATGGTCAGTTGACCACTGTAGGAGTAATTGCCCTTTATAGTCAATTTTTAACCATTTTTCGTAAATCTTAGTTATCTTTTAGAAAAATCTTCTCCTCTGAAACTACTGGGCCAAATTAATTGAAACTTGGCCACAATCATCTTTGGGGTATCTAGTATAAAAATTGTGTCCGGTAACTTGGCCAACCAACCAAGATGGCGGTCATGGCTAAAAATAGAACATGGGAGTAAAATGCAGTTTTTGGCTTATAACCCAAAAAACAAAGCATTAAGAGCAAATCTGACGAGTTGAAATTGTTGATCAGGTCAAGATCTATCTGCCCAGGAATTTTCAGATGAATTGGATCATCGGTTGTTAGGTTGCTGCCCCTAAATTGGTAATTTTGAGGAAATTTTGCTGTTTTTTTGTTATTATCTTGAATATTATTATAGATAGAGATAAACTGTAAACAGCAATAATGTACAGTAAAGTAAGAACTAAAAATGAGTCAACATGACCAAAATAGTCAATTGACCCCCTGAGGAGTAATTGCCCTTCATAGTCATTTTTTAACAATTTTCACAAAATTTGTAGATTTTCACTAACATTTTCCACAGAAACTACTGTTATAGATGGAGATAATTGTAAGCAGCAAAAATGTTTAGTAAAGTAAGATCTTCAAACACATCACCATCACCAAAACACAATTTTGTCATGAATTCATTTGTGTACAATGTTTAATATTAACATAGACCAAGGTGAGCGACACAGGCTCTTTAGAGCCTCTAGTTTGAACGATACTATCTTTTTATTGCTGCTGCAAAAAGATAAATGATAGATATGTGTACAGGTAAATTGGATTAAATGAGTTCCGAATATTGGCTAAATGGATACATTTTGAAAACAAAATTTGGCGCAAATGATAGCCCTGAAAAACATTAATTGGCGCAAAAGGACTGCTGTCAAACCAACGAACTTCGATAGGAAAACTGACGATCCTAGTCAATTAAGATTAGAATCGAGTACACCCGAACATGCGGGGTTCGAAATCACAACCTCAGTGTTGACTGGCTAGTTGCTACAGTAGTAACTACTTAGACCACTTGGCCACCTAGGCCCCAAAAGAAAAATGAAAAAAGCCAGAGAACTGTAAACAAAAAACAACATAGAAACCTAAAAACAAAGCAACTCGGACCTCAACAACAACCGGTTGTGAATAAATGGGACTACTGTCTAATAATTACAAACATGACGTAGATATCGCAACCACCCATGAACGTTACGTCTTTGAAAAAGAACAAAACCAATATCGTAAAGTAGATACTTTTTCAATTTTCTTTCAGAAACAGGTTAATAACATCTTTTTAATACTATTTTCAGAAGAAGAAAAGAAATGACAGCAGAAATAGATGGCAGCAGGAATGATTCGACACAATATACAAGTAGTCATACTGACAGTGAACCTTTTGTGTCAGTTATCACGAGAAAATTTGGTTTGAAGAATGACAGTTCACATTGGAATGATAATTTTTCAGATGCCTCATCTGTCGTTACAGTCTTAAACTTTGTCAAAAAGTAGCAATTTCCTCAGAGAGGATATACTACATGTTATTCAAGTACAAGACATGTACAGGGTATATAATTCAACATATCCGGCAAGGGACTTATAGTTTGTTCGCAGACATTCTCGGCTAACAGTCTTTATTCTCAAGCCAGAAATGTTACATTAGATATCTTGCCTGAAACCTGAAGTAATGAGCGTATATACTATAAATCATCCTGTCTTATCGTTTTTTTTGCCAGATATTTGTTAAAGATTCATCATATAGTACACAAATTCAGTATATGTTTATCGTTTGTAATGTAAGTTTTTCATCTTAGTTAAAATTGTTTTATTATGGTCATTAAAATACTAATTTTAAAAAGGTTATTTGATAGGCTTACAATGCGGCATGGGTTTTGTCATTGTTCGAGGCCGTGCGGTTACATGTAAATGATTATCTGTACGTCATATCGTCGCTATTTATTTTTCAGTTTCGATGAGAAACTAACGAAACACGAAATCATAAAACTTCTAATTTTTTTCCAACAAAGAGCGTCATTTTCGTCTTTATTTACATATATATATATTCAATGATAGTCAGTTCCAATTATGACAAACTCATTAACACAGAAATTTGTCTTGTAGAACACAATTTCCCACCATGAGCTACGAAAGATTAAGTTAATTTTGTAAAAGTATAAGAATAGCATTTTGCTATAAAAAAATACCACCAAATATACAGTTGATTAACTATTCACAATCTTGATTGTGCAGCATTTGGGTTCAATGATCTTTCAACACAAACAAGTTCTTTTCGGGTAAATTCACCAGCCGGTGCCAACGAGAGTCCATTTTCTGCCATTGCCTTATTTATGGTTGGCGATGATTCATGACATCGAACTTCAATTGTGAAAATATCCATACTATTACTAATAAAATCTTGAATATGAATGCAAATATGGTGAGCCAACGCCTTACCAACATCTCCATAAATATCCAATTTGCAAAATATTTCACCATTGCTAAGCTTAAAATAACTTCCAATGGTTATAATACTTTTCTTATTGTCGTCCAGATACGACCCCACTGCTTTTGTTTTTTCATTGAGCATCATTGGAATGTTCGATTCCATAAGTCGGTATGGAAGATCGTCAATAATAATTCGATTGTATTTAAACATTTTGGAATAAAAGTCTTTCTCTTTAATAATTTGTATTAAGTCATGTTCACTTAGAACTTTCGTTCTTTTCAATGTATCTTTATCAGATGAAGGTTCTTTTAATGAATATGGATAAGCCTGGTAAAACGAACAAACCTAAAAGAATAAAAACATGATCATTTAATAAGCCTTTGAAAAACTAACAAACATGAAAAGATAAATTACAATAAGAAATTAATAATAATAAAAGATACACGGTCATTTAAACATGTAAACCAGTCGTCTATTGTTGTGTCATGGAATATATAGTTCCGTCATAAGATAGGTCCCAAACGGAAGATATATTATGAAATATCATGTCCAGTATTTGTTCCTAACTAAACAAAGGGTCCAACAGGTATTTTGACATGTTAATAACAAAATTTCCACACGAACTTATGTAAGGCGGAACATATTCCGTTGACAACTACTTCTACTTGTATATATCATATTTGTTTTTCGTACATATATTTGACCGTGATCGTTTCTCATTTACTTTGTTTCATAACTTTTATAACTGCTCACAAGGAAGCTATTAAACCAGGAGTTCCAAAAGGTGAAGTTGAAATCATTCCTTCGTAAATTTTACTGACGCCATTACGAGTCGGTTGACCGTTAAGGAATAACCGTTTCACAAATGATATCGAATATGTTCCTTACGTCGTAATTACAATCCCTTCCCTTTCATGAATTTGACCTACCTAATTAGACTATTTACCGTATTTGTTATCACATAAGCAACACGACGGGTAACACATGTGAGACAGGATCTGCTTACCCTTCCGGAGCACCTGAGATCACCCCTAGATTTTGATGGGGTTCGTGTTGTTTAGTCTTTAGTTTTCTATGTTGTGCCATATGTACTATGGTTTCTCTGTTTTTCTTTTTCATTTTAAGCCATGGAGTTGTCAGTTTGTTTGAGATTTATGAGTTTGACTGTCCCTTTGGTATCTTTCGCCCCTTTTTATTTCGGGGCCTTTTACTCCTTGTGTTATATTTTGTGGTTTTAGTTTGGAATATTGTTGAAGGCTATACGGTGACGTATAGTTGTTTACCTATTTTCATGTGGTCTTTGTGTAATTATACCGTATCGTCTTATATTTAATATTGATATATAATATCAAAATACCGTTTTCGCAACTAATCTATATTTTCCACTTCTTATATTCTGAAAGATAGTTGGTATATTTGTGCCAGTAGAAAATACAATATGTGTCAAGCTTGGGTTTTGTTTCAAGACGAATTCTGCTAATTTGTTCAATACACCTCTGCCTTGTATGTCTTTTTGTATACGCCCATGTTTCAAAACCCCAATTGTTCCACCGTCTACCAGGTATACAGTTTGGAAGCCAGTCTTAAAAGAAACCATTACAGATTACAAACATGAAACATTGGTATAGAAATATGTAGCGATGTATATTTATCATTGCAGTAAACAAGATAGAAGGAAGCGGAGAAATATATAGCTTCATAAGTTTATACAATTTTAAGATCTTAGATGTCTTAGATGTCTTAGATGTCTTTGGTGGCAATGTGTCTTAATCACACACACAAACATATTTATATGTATATACATGCATTAATAAAACGCATTAGAAAAAAGGTCGACTAACTCATGTTCTTAAACCCTGTTGACTGCCCTTGTCGATCGCAAATTATTTGTTCTTCCCTCGTCGGGAATCGAATCCATGCTACTGAGATATCGTGACACCAAATCGCCTGCACTGAAGCCGTCCCCCTAGACCACACGACAACCTGGGCTGCTTCACAAAAATAAAGCTTTCGGTGGCCGTGTGTTACCTTTCCTCGTCAGTTTTAATCTATCGGCGTACTACAAGACATGATATATAAGGCATGGAGATGTGATTGTTACAGATCAACTCAATTATCTATAATATATAAAGGATCCTACAAATTAATGCAAGATACAGTCACAGAAAATATTCATATTTATAAGTACGTCTGAGTCAGTGACAACTCTACAACAGACTTATCCATCGGATTACCAGCAATGATGGTGATCCGATGGATAAATATATATATTTCTATCGATATAAAGATCACTATAATAAATGTTCTTGTGTTTAGAAATATATATAGATTACTAATAAATCCAACATTTCCGGTATGAATACTTTTAATTCACAAGTACTTTCATGTTTAAATAACAATCTTCAGGTGAAACTATACATTATTAACGTAACTATGTAACGATAGGTATGTAACGTCATAGTTGTCGTTGAGTATATAAAGTCTAGAAGCCCAGGTGGTCGTGTGGTCTAGCGGGACGGCTGCAGTGCAGGCGATTTGGTGTCGGGAGGGAAGAAAAAAAAATTTGCAAAAGCAAATTTACAGATCTAACATTGTTGGGTTGATGTTTAGACGAGTTTTATGTATATATATATATATATATATACAACTCGTCTAAACATCAACCCAACAATGTAGATCTGTAAATTTGCTTTCGCAAATTTTTGGTTCTTCCCTCGCCGGGATTCGAACCCATGCTACTGTGATATCGTGACACCAAATCGCCTGCACTGCAGCCGTCCCGCTAGACCACACGACCACCTGGGCTCTCAAAAAAAGAGCTTTCGGTGGCCATATGTTACCTTTCCACGTCAGTTTTAATCTAGGGGCGTACTACAGTACATGATATATAAGGCATGAAGATGTTATTGTTACAGATCAGCTAAATTATCTATAGTAAAGGATCCTACAAATTAATGTAAGATACAGTCACAGAAAATAATTATATTCATAAGTACGTCTGAGTCAGTGACAACCCTACAACAGATGTATCCATCGGATCGCCATTGATGATGGTGATACATGGCTGTGTACATAATGTATATACAACTCGTCTAAACATCAACCCAACAATGTTAGATCTGTAAATTTGCTTTCGCAAATTTTTGGTTCTTCCCTCGCCGGGATTCGAACCCATGCTACTGTGATATCGTGACACCAAATCGCCTGCACTGTAGCCGTCCCGCTAGACCACACGACCACCTGGGCTCTCAAAAAAAGAGCTTTCGGTGGCCATATGTTACCTTTCCACGTCAGTTTTAATCTAGCGGCGTACTACAGTACATGATATATAAGGCATGAAGATGTTATTGTTACAGATCAGCTAAATTATCTATAGTAAAGGATCCTACAAATTAATGTAAGATACAGTCACAGAAAATAATTATATTCATAAGTACGTCTGAGTCAGTGACAACCCTACAACAGATGTATCCATCGGATCGCCATCAATGATGGTGATACATGGCTGTGTACATAATGTATATACAACTCGTCTAAACATATATATATATATATTACAAATAGTGTTCTCCTACACTATATGACTTTTATATACTAAATTCACATATGCAAACAATTAAACTTTTAGCAGAGAGATTAACAGTCATTATTCAAATGCATTTTTAAATATTTAAAGTGTGTTTTTGACAGAGAGCACATGTTTTCTGAAATTCGAGTAAAAGTTAACAAAATGTGTGAAATCCAAATTTTTCTTTCTGGTGCAACTGCTAATCTCTTAAAACCATGTAAAACCCTGTAATGACTATCAAAGAAGTTTTTGACATCATTAAATTTCCTAAAATTATACAGTTGCCCAACAATACCACCATCTGCAAAAAACACTGCTTTTAAGCAATTCCTCCTACTTAAACATTGTATGTGGTCAATATAAGATTTAATAAACAAATTCTTAAGAATCTGAAAAATTTAGAGTAAAAAAATATGTGCGCGAATCATCTTATTGCTTGAAATAAAGGGGGTGAAACTAAGAGATTGCAATCTGCATTGTAACTACCAGTCTGAAATAAACATATTTTGACTTTTATATGTTTAATTTGTAGCTTCATTATAAATATTGATGTAGTGAAAAGACCTTTTTATTTATTTTATGTGAATTGAAAATTTAGACCAAAATTAATAAAAATAAATTGATGAAAATTGAAATTTCAAAGAATTTAAAAAAAATAGTTTACAACTAGACTTCCTTAATAGCTTGAATGACTAGTTCATTTTTCATACGAGAATGACTTCATGCAAATTAGTCTGATGACGACTGAAAAGAAGCTATCAATAACTTGAAACTTCACTTTCCACTATATAGATGATGTCATCTCACTGAATAGTGCAAAATTTGTGACAATGTTAGACTCAACAGATATAGTTTACTCAATTACGTATCTTAAAATCGATGATAAGGGTTGGTTGAGAAAAAGTTTTACGACAAAAGAAATGTGCATAAAACAACCCATAAGAACACCCCTTATTACAAAATTATTAACTTCTCATTTCTATCTAACAACATTATAGCAATTCCTGCATATCTATTCTATTAAAGGAGGAGACCGATTTCATTGAGCCACAACTCCTCTGAAATAAAGGCAACTATAGTATACCGCTATTCAATAGTGATCAATCGGTTTACTAGTAACTGATCCGGGTCACAAAGCAAAAACTAGGGAAACGCATCAACTGTACATGTAAGAGGAACACACAATATAACAGAAACACTGAACTGCTACAAAAAGATTATTCGATACCAACTGTCATAGGCCTGATTTGGTACAGGACATTTGAAGAAAAATGGTGCTTTAAACATGGTTCTAAACCAGAGTTCAAATCCAAAGCTGAAATCAGCCCTTTGAAAATTTCATGGACGCCACTACGAGTTGGTTGACAATTATGAGATATCTGTTTCGCCAGATGACGACTGATAAGTTCAAATAACCAAATTGCCGTCATCTGTGCCGTGAATGTCATCAACCGAATAAGGCTTGGCACCGAGTAAGAAAATACATGAGCCACAAGACGGGTAAAAAAGAGCAGTGGCGTAGTGGTTACTGCATCGAACTACTAACACAAAGGTGCCTGGTTCGATTCCCATTCCGTGACGAAAATTTCAGGGACTGAATTTTCGGCTCTTCCTAGGCACCATTTGTGAGTATGGTCTTAAGGAAACAATGAAAGTCCGTCGGAAGGGGACGGTAAATGGCTGACCCGTGTAAAGAGAGAGCCATATTTCTTGCATGTTTAACACACGTTTTTTGATTTCGAAAAAGAGCAGAATAATGCCCCTACAAGGCAGCACTTGCACACGCAAAGTGGAAAGAGATTAATTTAAGTTGCAAAACTTGATTCCCAATCCACTATGAATAAATATGTTTAAACTAAGACGGTTGTCACATGTGGAACATATTAATCTGCCTACCCTTTGGGAGCCCCTGAGTTCACTCAATTTTTTTTTTTGGGGGGGGGGGGGGGGTGTTACCCAATCTGTAGCTTTATATGTTGTATTTTGTATACACTGTTGCGTGTCTTGTTCGTTTGTTGCCCGGCTTTTTCAGTTCGTTTTTAATTATGAGTTTGGTGTCCCTTTGGTATGTTTCGTCACTAATAGTATATTCAAGTAGTAAAAGGTTTTAAAATGATAGATCAGTGTAGCTAAATGTATCATCATAACGATTTGGTTCTATATATATATCACCGTGAGCAAATTAAGTTACTTAGTATGTCCGCGGATATTTGTCATATTGAGTTTATCTTCTTCTCTTTACTTTGAGGTGATTTTTTTGCCGATTTTCATTACTGCAACTTAATGTCTTTAAAGTGGAAAAAAAACCAAAGGGACAACCAACATCTAAAACCATTAGTCAAATAAAGATAATTTAAACCATGAACAAAATAAAATTAAAGTCCAAGAGACAAACAACAGTCCACAAAACACAGCATACCATGAAAACGATCACTCCTAGAACAGCGAATGATCTTATAAGGTCAGGAAGGGTATTCAACTTTTTCATTTTGTTATTATACACTGCTTATAGTGGTTTACATACACAATGACATGCTTTTGTATTTTAAAAGCTTATGTAGAAAATTCTCAAAGCATCTTTTATTAAAATAATTAAAGCGATTAAACTTCTAAACACATTTAATATGATTTAATATAACACGATTTTAAACTAAATAATTAAGATACAGCTGTATTTTATTTAGTTCGTTTACATCCCGCTCTACTAGACAACCAAGTGTTTCTAACCAAGGTTACTTATTTCAATGTTGCCTACGATGTAGTCGCAAAGTCGTGTTTGCATTTAAACATAATTACAAAAAGTAAAAAAGTTTGACTTAGTAAAAAACAGTTTTATTTAACCTCAATTACCTCGCATATATTATGTTATAACTTTAAATGTCCCTTCTTTTATTATGAAATCTCATTCTCCTCCCTGATATTCACAATTAGCGATGTGCTATTTTAACATAGATTAATAAAAATGATCGCCATTTGAAGATGGTAGATATTTGGGCAACTGCAAACACTTCAATAGAAGGCTGTTCCATGAACAAATATTAATAGTTACATCTTAAAATTACAAAACAAATATTCCTTGACCTGAAATATATACATTTATCTATTTTTTAGCATACAAATATCGATTTCCCAAGCTATATTTTGCTTTTTGAATAATTTTTCATTTTTTTAGGATTGGTGATAAATTTCAATTTTCGGGAAATTTCGCGCATGGAATTTCTTATTTTTTGTTTGATTTGGAAATTATGTATCATGTTCCATAAAGTTCACATGATCTTTTGAAAAATTTTAGGGTACAATAATTAGAAAATAGCGTTTTATTTAATAATCGAAAAAATTGGAATGTTTTTTCATGATCTTTGACCTTGATTTAACAGAAAATGCACCGTACAATTTTTTTACGACCAGGCAAAACAGAAAGTACAGATTATCAGCTTTCGAATGATATATAATACAGCCGTGTGTTAGGTGGGTGCATTAAAGTCGTCAACTAAGCGTCTTTTTGAAATTAGTCACTCGCCTATAAACCATTGTAGGTCAACACGGAGACTTGGCTCACACTGACGTGTAGATTATCAGTGTGACTGATGTAAATTGATCATCTAACATAATTGTATTTCTAGTGTTCTTATTGAATTGAATCTCTATGTAGAAATTTGCAATCAGAACCCTGTTCGAAGTTCAAACACGAGTAAATACATGCTGACTATAGAGGTGATCTCAAAATGATCATGTTAAAAATGAATTCATTTTTATTTTCTGTCTCGGCACAGAATCGTTAGTTCGAAAGATAGGACTAAACATGAAAGGGTTTCATCATTTATTTTAAGCCGATTGGCAGACAGCATAGGATTTACGGAAGCGTTATATCGTTGACGCGTGCATAAAGACTGTTTGCATTTTAAAACATTGTTGTCGCCCATATTTTGATAAAAACAAATATCATAACCTTTGTCATTTTTGAATGTCTAATTATCTTAAATTTCTACGCTTAATAAACTTTGTAAAACACATATTTAAGCATGATGATGAACACTCCGCTAGTTTCAAACTTGTTTGAATATTCATCAAGTATCAAATAGTGATGATAAAAAAACATAATCCAAAGCAAAATTAAAAAGGGCAACGAATAAAAAACTGACAAAATCAAGATCTGTCAATCAAATGTAAAAAAACATCTGCCATATTAAACGTTCCATGCTTCGTTAATGACATGATTTATTTTATGCCGTTATTTAACTGTCCGTTTATGAAATAGAGATTCAAGAGCTTAGGGTTCATACTACCTCAAAAAAACGTGGAGCTTAGATGTACTGTTTGTTTACCTTTTATACATATTATATGTCTCTTTTATCACAAAGATTGTCACCATTTCGTTTCTTATACATCCTTGCCTTTCAAAAATAAAGGATAAGTGTACGATATGGTCATTGTTATAAAGTGTCAGCAGTGAAACCAATTTCAAAAGAGTTCATGTTAACTGTGAAGAACCGTTCTACGCAAATAGATGACAATAGTTCACCAAGTAGTAAGAACGGGAAGTTAAAAAAGGGAAAACAAGTCAATATTGCCCTCCGGGTCGACCAGCTACTTTGGACATGTATGGTGTTGGTAGTTGGAGGTGGCTATAAGGCAAACCCAATCAAACATCAATTGATAATCTTACCAGAAAACCAGTTTAACATTTGTTAACATTTTTTTGACAATATGAAGTGAAAGTTAATTTAAGAACTTAATGCATCTTTTTGTGATATTGCTTGGAAACAACAGCGTTAACCAAATCGTAGTGTGTTTTACATGCCTCCACCAAAAAACTGTCTCAGACATTTCTATATATCTTCACATGTTACTGTTTAACTGTTTTTGTCAAGATGGAAATCTCACAAAAGTTTATTCAATGCAGAAGTCCTTAATAATACAGTCATGAATATAATCGCACAAGCACAAAGGATATGTCGCAATAATGTTGTTGTCATACATCAATAGGTATCTCAATGTATTACATGTATTACAGAAATGAAAAAAAAACTAAAGATGTCGTTAACGTCATGTTGCCTATTGAAAAATAAAGTTACATCTTTGATTGTAAAAAAAAGAGAACCAAAGGTCCAAATTTTCTATCAAGTTAGCAACATTAATGCAGGAATGCAGATATTTAACGTGAAATTTTATTTAAAGGAACAAATTTATAAGAATATAACTTATAAATATCTATTTTTTTGCAAATGTTGATTGTTTTTGGTTGTTTAAAAAATATAAAATTGGCATTTCAAGGGGAGGCAACTCTAAAACGATGCAATTTTCTGACGGATTCTTCATGGAATTTTCCTAGTTTGTATTTTAGCCGGAAAAACGTACGGTGACCCTATCTTTTCTTTTGATATTCTCAAAGAATTGTCTGAAAGCTATCTTTTCCTTACGTTGTTAACAATTCTATCATTTTATTTAGTTTCTAATCACAAAATGGTGTTTTTTCTAGTATAATCCATACAAAATGTGTCATTTTGTCACGTCCTGTAGCTCGAGAAAATGCGCGGTGACCTATCATTTTTATTATATTTTTCAACATATAACAACAGATACTTCATTTTGGCAAAGTATGAAACAGATTTTATCATTTTTATTTTAGACTCCCATACCACTTTAAATAAATAAAAAGGTTCATAAAATGACCATTGGAATTTTAACATGATATGATAGTCAACAAAAAAACGTGTTTCAAAAATATAAATAAACAAACAAACACACAAATGTGAGCCAAAATTTGTTCCTGTGAAAAAAGTTCCAGTGGAACTAATTTCACAGGAAATATGTTCTGGGAGAACTTTTTTCACAGACAATTTCTATATAATTTGTTCCATCTATATGAAAAAGTTCCACACTTTACCTGGTGAAATAAGTTCTGGGTTGGTGACATTTGTTCCCTACCTAGTGAAATAAGTTTCATGTTTGTGAGATTTGTTCCTTACCTGGTGAAATAAGTTCTGGATTTGTGAGATTTGTTCCTCACCTGGTGAAATAAGTTCCTTGTCTATGAAATATGTTCCACTGGTTAAACAAGTTATCTTATGTATACTGAGCACTTGTCATCAGTGAGTTTAAAGTCATTACAAAAAACGTTTATTATATTGATATTAAAAAGGTAATAAATAAAAAGTTTAAACATCCAATTTGAATCATGTGGAGTAATGCAAATGTTTAATAACATACTGAATTAATAACATTAAAAATGACACTTATAAGTGTATTGTCTGTTGCTTGGTCCGTTTCTGTGTGCTGTTGCGTTTCGGTGTTGTGTCGTTGTTCTCCTCTTATATTTAATGCGTTTCCCTCAGTTTTGGTTTGTTGCCCCGATTTTGTTTTTTGTCCATGGATTTATGAGTTTTGAACAGCGGTATACTACTGTTGCCTTTATTTATGAACCAGGAAAGAGTAGAATAAGAAATAATAGTAAAAATCATTCCGAAAAAAATTATTATAATAGTTAAAAATGAACATTTGTACTTTTTTAAAAAGGATAACGTGACTGATCAATTAAATTAAAATACATAAAGAAACAAAAGACACACTCTTTTAAAACTGTGTAATGACCATAGCTAAGTACATGTATGATTAGAACACCCATGACAGATCAACTGGAAACAAGGAGATGGAATACCACATAATTGATAAAACATAGATACTAATTATGAAACATTGTCATCACTTTTATTTTTTTATCTTTTTGCCTTCAATTGCAAACGTACTCCATGCAAGCACAGTACATATTTTCTGTGAAATAGGTTCGAGCAGAACATTTTCATTGATTTCTATAAAATACTTTAGTTCAAAACTAATAACACAAACTAATATATTATTTCACTCTTTTTTTAATTTCAATATTGGAACAAAGCTCATGGTGCTGTGAATTTTGTTCCGGAACTTATTTCACACTAAGTTAAAAAATTAGTTCCGGAACAAATTTTATAGTGCTGGAACATATTTTCTGTGACATAAGTTCCAGTGTAACGTATTTCATATGAAATTTGTTCCGGCGGAACAAATGTCATGCCGGAACAAATTTTTTGTTACACAAACACACAAACACACAAAACCTAGAATTACTAATGAAGTGGTTATTAAAAAAATGTGTTCAAATAAATATTATATAACATTTATAAGTTAAAAATTAACGAAATGTTAATATATTATAATATAATTTACCTTGCTAGGAGGGTTACACTATATTACAATTACTGTTACAATTATGTGTTTTATACCAGATTATAAAAGTACAAGGTTGAACAGTCACTGTGTATGCACGTGACAGGTCTATAAATAGGTCATGCATACGTGACGAAAGTTCATAAAATATGGATACGTGAACAGTGTATTGATATTATATAGGTTACAAATATATGATATGGACACTGTCTAGCTTTTATCAACAAAACAGTTTATTAGTAGACTTGAATGTTTTTATTTTATTTTCTCTCCACATGAATTCGAAGCACAACTTGTACATATTTGTTAGATATTGTCTAAGTTGTCTAAGTAGTAACAGATAAGATAAGAAAATTTAAGGATTTCACTCTACATAATACAAATAGTAAAAGTGTTTCTTGTTTCTCGTTTGTTATATAGATTAGACCTTTTTCCAGTTGAATAGTTTTGCACACTTAATATATTTGTGGGCCCTTTAAAGCTTGCTGTTCGGTTTGAGTCAATGCTCCTTGTTAATGAACGTACTTCGACTTATAGTCATTTACTTTTATAAATTGTGACTTGGACAGAGATTTGTCTCATTCGCTCTCATAATCCATGTTCTCATATCTATGACTTTACAACATAATTCTCAAAGGGGGATGCATATATGCCATGTATGCTTATGCAGCTGTCATTAGCTAATCAAAGTGGTGCATTAAAAGTGAAGCGGGGTTGCTTCCCCTCCTTAGTACAGGTAGAACATAAAAAGTAAGTCTTAATCAACTGAGCTAGGGAATCGATTCTTTTGCTCAGTTAGTTAACGCACTTTCTATCACGCAGGCGACCAGGATTCGAATCCAATTGGTGACGATATACATTTGTAGAGTAGATACATGCTTTCCGGCTAAACAACGAATGCATTGCCAACAAAATATGTTATCTTCTGTATATAAAGTTTATCAACAGGCTGAATTTTTAACAATGGGGACTGATGCTGATCTCGATTTTGATACTTTAACATTATATTAATCCTGTGTTGGTATGCAGAATAGTAATGCAATTTGAAAGTTCTGTCTAAATCAACCTTTATTCACAACACTAGTTATCATGGTTATAATTATGAGGGTAATTTTCCTTTCAATGATGATGAATTTTTGACAAGTGTGACATTTTGCAAACCCTTTTCCACCGGAGAGCATCCCCATTTTTGGTAAGGTTCGTGTTGCCCGTTCTGTTGTTTGCTCTATTGTTTTTTTGTTTTTTTGCGTACTGTTGTTTGTGTCTTGTTTGCCAAAACCTATATATATACTTTTCTAGTTATGACTGTCTCTTTTGTATACTTTCGCGTTATTTGTATGCCCCACTTACAATAGTAGAGAGGCAATATGTTTTCTGGTATGTGCGTCCACCCGTTCTTCCGTCCGTTCGCCCAACTTCAGGTTAAAGTTTTTGGTCAAGATAGTTTTAGATGAAGTTGAAGTCCAATCAACCACAAAACCATACCCACATAAAATACGAACGTTGGTATTACCTCGAAATGATAAATTCAGCAGTAATGAAATTTTGTATGGTGTTTTGTGTACTGTTTCGAGTAGTTTTGTTCCAAGGCATTGTAAGATATTTTTTGAATTATGAGTTTGAATATCCATTTGATAGCGTTCGCTTCTCTTATTTAGCTTTGACGATTTTTAATTTTGCATAAATGTAAATAGAATTCTGCTGAATGTTTCAAGGCTTATATAAATGGATAACTTTTTCTTACTCTAAATCCTGTAATTTAGAAATATCATTAAGTAATGATTTTTCCATATTGAGTAATATCAAAACTTAATAACGTGAAGTTAAAACCATATTATGTAAAGACAAAATATCATCAAGTGATAATTATACTATCAATCATAATATCAGAGTACGAAATCAAACAGCTGTGACTTTCCATACCAGAGACATCACACGAATTAATGGATAACATTTTTATCTACTTTTGACTTGGTACAGTCATCTTGGAAAATGGTGGATTATTATCAAACTTGGGTTTATAGCTAGTTACATCCCTTACTTGTTTGACAGTCGCATTAAATCCCATTATCTTGACAAAAATCTGGGGACAAAACAAGCAAAAAATAGTTAAACATGTCACACAAGAGAGTGTCAGTGATTTTACCTTTTCTTGACTTAATTTACAATGTCAGCCTAATGTCTGATTCACACAATTATTATAACTTTAATAAATTTACTATTCGAGGTGCTGGAACATTAATTTTAATCGGAAGTAATGCATCACTGTTGACTTGCCTGATATAAAAAAAGAGGCAAAGGATGCCACATAACATTTAAGAAACTGACAACATAATGTAAAGAGTTCAGTCAGTAATCTGTTTGCTTTTTTGCCTAAATTGCAACCTGCTTTATTTTCGTGGTAGTAACATTTATTTTATGAATGACATTCAGGCAAATTTACTAGTTATTTTGTCCATTGTATGCATCAGAACTTTCATCATGTTCAAAGCAGTTTGCTTTCTTTTCATATGTTCGTTTTTTTACTTTATATTTATTTACCTTTGAAATACAAATAAACCTGTTTTATGGGACGAATTATTAATTAGTATGCAGTTGATTCTTTGTTTGCTTTCTAAATATAAAGAAGGCAACACAATGTAGTTTTATAATATTAAGTTAACGTTAGAAACCAGTGGTCTAAAGTCATCAAATTTCGAAATGTGACATTTTCCCACAAAACCATTTCATGTTGTGTTATACTTAGCTCAATCAGTTTCTAGTTCGATAAATGAATCATATCACAGCCTTGAAAATTTCATTCTGTTATTAGGTATACATCTCTCACTGTTTAAGATATTGTTAAACTATATTCTTGAAGGTTAAAAAAGGAGTAATAGTCCGAGTGGGAAAAAGAAGGAACTTAAACAGTTTACTCCGGATTGATAACAGAAGATGAACACTATTCATTTTTATATGTTTTCAACGATTCATTTGAGCTAGTGTTTTTGAGATTACGACTCCTCTAGATCTTGAGTTGTAAAATTTGCGCCGATCTGATTTCTATTTTTTGGGTGAAAAGAAATCCGATAACTCTAAATGTTATTACTTGAATGACGGTAAAGTGGCTTGCGTGCTAGTTTTGGAAGAATTCGACAATTTGCTTATATCTATGTTTACATTTGTATTAAATTTTAGATATCATTTTGTTATTTATATTTAGATCCAGTTCTTTAGTTTAAGCAGCAGCGAACCACTTTTTAGAAATTTATTACATTTTATATTCATCTTATTTTTTAGTTTTCTATGTTGTGTCATGTGTACTATTGTTTGTCTGTTTGTCTCTTTTATTTTTAGCCATTGCGTTGTCAGTTTATTTTCGATTTATGAGTTTGACTGTCCCTCTGGTATCTTTGGTCTCTCTTTTATACACAGTTTAGACTTTATCTTGGTTCGGCATGCACTGTGTCTTTTAGTGTATTTTGTAATACGTTGTCACTTAAACTTGTAACACTATTGGCCTAATCATAATCACCATCGGTGTTTCAGTAACAAACAAATAAAAATAATGTATGATTTATTCATTTCAAAAATGCAGAAATGTATCAACCTCAACCTCTTTACTGGTAACTTCCAGTGGATCCTCCATGGTAACCGCCATATTTACCACCATATTTACCGCCATATTTACCTCCATATTTACCACCATATTTACCGCCATATTTACCACCATGAGCACTGTAATGTAAAACAATTGAGATATATTAAAGAAAGAGTTAATTGCATCGATGTAGTAATTAATGTTGCTATAGTGTTTGACTAGCTCAAACATGTTTAATGACAATATGTGATGTTTGTTTTACCATGGTACTCACGCTCAAACTCACTAAATTACAATACCACTATGTTTATGAAACAAGATGTATTGCAGTATTTTGTTAAAGTTTGAATTGCATTGTGTTTGTTTTATTATTTATGAATAAACACTTCAAATCAGCGAATGTTATCATTTCGAATCCCAAACTTTCTTATTTCTTAAAAAAAAAAGGCTAATGAGATATTGAAGACAGATAGACATCAATATAGACATAAAGGGTTTGTTATAACTTAAAGAATGTAACTTAAACATGGACGAGACGCTTTTTTGGCGTATTGAATTTTAAACCTGATGCTTTTTGTTATCTATTAATCAGTGTTTCTTTGTCTAATATGTTCTCCTTTTTATTTGGATTGTGGTCCTGTAATATTATGTTGTCATTTCAATGGTATATTTAACACGGCCATTAAAGTGCGAGGTTTTGGCATGCCACAAAACCAGGTTCAACCCACGATTTTTTCCCTTTTAAAAATGTCCTGTACCAAGTCAGGAAGATGGCCATTGTTATATTATTGTTCGTTTCTGTGTGTGTTACATTTTGACGTTGCGTCGTTTGTTTTCTCTTATTTTTTAGTATACATTCACATTGCGATAAGACGTGTCACGGTACTTGTCTATCCCAAATTCATGTATTTAGTTTTGGTGTTATATTTGTTATTCTCGTGGGATTTTGTGTGATGCTTGGTCCGTTTCTGTGTGTGTTACATTTCAGTGTTGTGTCGTTGTTCTCCTCTTATATTTAATGCGCTTCCCTCGGTTTTAGTGTGTTACCCCCATTTTGTTGTTTGTCCATGGATTCATGAATTTTGAACAGCAATATACTACTGTTGCCTTTATTTAAAGAAATGTCGATAACTTTGTAAGATTATAAAGACCAAGCTTTCTTATGTCTAATATACAATTACGAGGAATTGCAAAACTATACCAAATAAACATATAAATGTGTATTTAGTGCTAAAAATTTTGAAGTCGTAGCTACATGATTTAAGTTATTATATAATCTTTTACGTAAGGGGTTATTATTAGTTTATCTTTCCTGTTGAGATTTTTCTTTATAGTTTGTAAAAAATGTTCAAGATAGATGCTGTACAAGATTTAAAACGGTTTTTCTACATATCATTTATCAGTGGAACTTGTATCAGGTCAATATGCGTTTCTTCAAACTGAATGTTAGATGAGTCCATATAATTTTGATCAAAGATACAAAGTTTGATTTGAAAGCATTGGTATAAAATGCATGCACGTTTAAACATGGTAAAATACTTGTGTGTCTTAAAGCATCAGGAAAGTAGCAGTTTACATATTTTCAGGATGATTTGTTTTGTTTTGAATCCTTACTAACTCAATGAGTCAATGAAATCCAAAATATACCGTTCGGCTTATTTCTAAACCTACACAGTCAATTATTCATGGCACTTCTGGTTTCCACTTTTTTTTCAAATACATCAGACCAGTGGATTTCTTATGTGAACTATGAAATAATTGTGAGGAATACTGTAAACCAAACATTTCTCGCTAGCTATTTATTTTTGCGTCTTTTGCGAGTAAGAACATAACGCAAATATGAATCGTCGCGAAATATGTCAAACTGCGATCTTTGTATATTGAAAAACTCATCAAGAATTTTTAAAAATCGCCTCAAAATTAGTTAGTACAGCCTTAACGCCAAGAAATAAATATCCGTTAAAATCAGTTGGTTTGCAATTTATATTTGTATACTCCGTATAAGCTGACTTTGATCTTATTTTCATGTTATGCTCGTGAATGTTAAATATTTTAGATTTATGTTTGTGTTTTTTTCAAATACGATAGTAAAGGTGAAGAATGACTTTATTTTATGAAAAGTTATATGGCGCTGATGTCGTATAAGGTTTGTGTCTGATATACGTTTGGCTATTGGTTAACTAAATTTGTTGTTTGCATTTATAATTGGCCTAAATGGCTGTCTCAAAGGGTTTATCTCACCTTGGGATCATGTAAATTGAACATTAAATCTTAATGGTTATTTAATGTAATGCTTGGTGTATTACCTTCCTTTTTTACTTTCAAAATAAATTCAATTATGAACACAAACCGGGCGAACCGTTTCAGACCCACTCTTTTTTTTTTTTTTTTATCTAAGCAGACAATACAATGTATATGATAAGTCAGTTGGATCTGTACTAATTAATAAACTGCTTGACCTTTATTTAAATTTCTCACCGTCAAATTTCAATAACAGTTAATTTTGGGTAAAAAAACGTACTAAAATCAGGATCGAACAAAACATCTGTAATAAATAACGTTTCGTGTACTTAGTGTTGAGTCGATTGGACTCACTGTACACTTTTACAATGATAACCTCAGAGAGACCACATAATTTTTTTAAGGAAGCACAAATCAATTGTTATGTAATTAGTTGCTATATTGTGATGTTCACACTTGAATGAATTTAGCGTCTTTGTTCTTCATAGCATCCTTAAATATTTTATATATTCTTGTACAACACAGCTTCATCTCCAAAACTGTCAAGTATGTGTTGTTCTTTCTTGTTTACCAGAAAAATAATAGTTTGTAGTATATACAATCTATACCATGATACATGACGTAAATTAAACATGATTTAATTTTTGTTATCTCCCGTTTACCAGAAAAATAAAACGTAGAACAGTACGAAAGCTTTTCATGATTTCAAAATCAAGCAAATAAAAAAAAGATTTCGCTTTTCCTAATGTCCCTCTAAAAACTAAAGCATACAAAGATGCAACATAGTCTATCGAAGTGACACCAAAATGACGGATTTATCAATATCAACTATTTGTAGATATGCACTTGTTATACGAATATTTTGACATTAGCAGTAAATCACATCAATTGTCAAAAGATGTACTAAGCTGAAGAAGAAAGTATTAAATTACATTTCTATAATGTGTAGGCTTGAAATATAACATAACATCATCTACAAGATAAATAGGTATGAACCTATATTTTGGTTGCGTATTGATGTAACATTTGTTGTTATTGTTTGACTGCAATTGGATTTTTTTCCTGTCAAAATTCAATATTAAAACAAAACCAGTGCTTATTATTTTTTGTTATGATATACAAATCAAGTCAATGTTGATGTTTGAGTAATTTACATCAAATCTTTGCTTTATCAAATGATATAATTTATTCAATAAAAAGTTACTAAACCAGAAGCAAGTCATTTCGTTCCTTGACCATTAAATACATCTGCCATTTCGTATCCTAATGTATACTGACACAAAAGAAATCTATGATATAAATATTTTGATAAAAGCGTGGACATAGGACAATCCCCAAACAATTTGAAAACATTCATTTAAACGTCATACCCCTAAACGTAGTTCCTATCAGAAATAGCATTGTCTATATTTACAGTCGTGATAAATGTTTTGTTTTGGATAAAAAAAACTTTAAGTTTTCAAAATATTTAAACATCTCGCTCCTCTATAGCCATCAATATTTCCTCTGCAAAAGTAGCATTAAATTACAAACATTCAAAACTGTTAAAAAACAAGTGTAGATCTACGCCAACTGGTTCATACTGTAATGATCTTTCCAAATATTATAAGCCATTACAGTTGGCAACATTAGAATAACATAGAAACGGAAATAAAAAAAAAAGCAAATACGAAAGCATGCCAACTACAACAGCTTAAATGTAATATTGCATTTATATGTAACATGAAAACACTGATTAAGATATTCATAGGTTGGTTATTTATTCTTACACATATAATTATGTAAACTATATTGATACACAATATTTTCTTTAATACTCACATAGATTGAACTTTGTATAGCAATTGACTTCAATAATTTAGATGTAATATTTCGAAGAAGCTCAACTTTACAGCTGTTCATATCAAACCAAGTGTAAAACATGTACAATACAATAATGTTCGTCAGTACTCTACTACTGGTTGAAATGAACTGTGCAAATACAAACAAGGTTTAGACGAATTAAAAGTTATTATCTAATGTTTATATTTCTTTGTTTTGTTGATTGTGGGATCGGTCACTGTGCCAGTGAGTAAGTTAGCAGGAAAAGATTACCTAAGGAGTATTTGGCAATTATTTTGTTTTTAGAATTTCGGTTTTGTATACAGGTCCTAGATACTATAAGTCTTATGTAAAAAAAAAAAAATCCGTCTGGCCTATCAAATTATAATCCTGATACCTTTGATAACTATTAATAGCAATCTGAACCTGAAGTCAGGAGCCTGTAATTCAGTACAATGTTGCTGAATGTCATATTGCTTTGGTTTTCAAATACATCAGACCAGTGGATTTCTTATGTAAACTATGGAATAACTGTGAGGATTACTGTAAACCAAACATTTTTCGCTTTATTTTAGCGTCTTTTGCGAGTAATAACATAACGCAAATATAAATCGTCGCGAAATATGTAAAACTGCGACCTTTGTATATTTAAAAACATAAAGTATAATTAAAATTGGGAATTTAAAAAAATAGCCTCAAAATTGGTTAGTATAGCCTTAACGCCCCCCAAAAAATACCACAAAAATCAGTTGATTTGCAACTTATATTTGTCTTCTCCGTATTAGCTGACCTTGACCTTATTTTCAAGTTATGTTCGTGAATGATAAATATATAAGATTTATATTTTGTTTTTTTCAAATACGGTAATTAAGGTAAAGAATGTCTGTATTTTATGAATTTTGTTATGGCGCTGATGTAGTATACGGTTTGTTTCTGAGATACTTTTAGCTATTTGTTAACTATATTTGTTGTTTGCAATGATTGTTTGCCTTGATGGCTGTCTCAAAAGGTTTATCTCACCTTTATACAATGTACATTGAACATTAAATCTTAATCGTGATTTAATGTAATGCTTGGGTTATTACCTTCCTTTTTTTACTTTCAAAATAAATTCAATTATTAACACAAACACAGACGAGCCGTTTTAGATCTTCTCTCTTCTTATTTTTATCTATGCAGACTTTGTATGATAAGTCAGTCTGGTGTGTATTGATTGATAAACTCCTAGACCTTTATTTGAATTTCTCACCGTCACTATATTCAATAACAGTTAATTTTGGGTAAAACACGTACTTAAATCAGGATCTAACAAATATTCTCTAATAAAGAACGTTGCGTGTACTTAGTGTTGAGTCGTTTGGACTCACTGTACACTTTTTCCATGATATCTTCAGAGAGACCACATAACTTTTTTTAAGTTGATGACACTACATAATTTATTTAACTGTATCATAAACTACACAATATGTTTCCGCTGTGCGTAAATTCAATTCATTGTGTGCACAAAATAGATTTAAATTGTGCTTACTATATGTTATTTTGTTCTCACACTATATTATTTTGCGCGCACATTATATTATTTTGTGCGCACTTTTATTTATTTTGTTGGCACTATATATGTTTTGGTGCACACACTATATTTGAGTTATGCACACAATATATTATGGTTGCAAGTCCCTAGCAGGGCTTCGTACTAATACAATCACTTTTGAATTCTCGATTCTTTTTTTGTCTACGAATAATGGAAAAGTTTATATGTTGTTCTTTCTTGTTTACCAAAAAAAGAACAGTTTTTAGTATATACAATCTATACATAACGTAAACTTGAACATTATTTACTTTTTGTTATCTCCCGTTTACCAGGAATAAAAACGTAGGACATAACGACCGCTTTTCATAATTTAAAATAAAAAAAAAAAGACTTAGCTTTTCCTGATGTCTCTCTCAAATACAGCATACATAGTTTATCGAAATGAAAACAACATGACAGATTAATCCAATTCAACTACTTGTTTATATTCACATGCTCTACGAATATTTTAACATGAGCAGTTAATCAAATTAATTGTCAAAAGATGTACTAAGCTGAAGAAGAAAGTATTAAATAACATTTCTATAATGTGTAGGCTTGATATAAAACATAACATCATCTACAAAATAAATAGGTATTGTTGTAACAGTTGTTGTTATTGTTTGACTGCAGTTGGACCCCCCCCCCCCCCCCCGTCAAAATTCGATATTAAAACACAACCAGTGCTTATCATTAGTTGTTGTGATATGAAAATAAAGTAAATGTTGATGTTTTACCAATTTACATCAAATAATTATATTATCACATGATATATTCAATAAAAAGTTACTTAAACACAAGCAAGTTATTTCGTTCATAAAGCATTTCGTACCTCTGCCATTTCGTATCCAAACTTGCCATTTCGTACCCAGTATTTACTATTCTCGTACCCAGTATTTATTATTTCGTACCCACGATAATATTTATTTCGTACCCACGATAATATCCATTTCGTACCCACGATAATATCCATTTCGTACCCACAATTATATCTATTTCGTACCAACGATAGTATCCATTTCGTACCCACGATGATATTCATTGCGTACCCACAATAATATCTATTTCGTACCCACGATAATATCTTTTTCGTACCCACGATAATATCCATTTCGTTCCCACGATAGTATTCATTTCGTACCCACGATAAAAAAAAATTCGTACCAACGATAATAATCATTTCGTACCAACGATAATATCCATTTCGTACTCTAGTGAACAAATGCATCTACCATTTCGTACCCCATGTACTTAATACATTGTTAAATATTTCAAATTATATTTTTGTAAAGTTTTTTAGGATTTTTATGTTTTTTAAAATATATATCTAGAAGTAACATTTTACAAAGAAGGATAGTTGGTTTGATTTAGCAGTAATTGAAAACTTTAGAAGGTATTCTAACACTTTGTTTGTTTGCAGGATTTGTCCCTAATTATTCTTAAACTCTAGAAATATCAGTTTGTTTAACCATCAAAGAAATAATTATCTGCAACCGTTTTTATATGTATTAACAGTATACGGTACGAAATGGTATACATATAAACCTTCCATGAAATACGAAATGGTAAACATACAAATGTACCAACCTTTCATGAGGTACGAAATTCTTTACACAAAAATCTTCCATGAGGTACAAAATTGCATACACCTATGAATCTTCCATGAGGTAAGAAATAGCGCATCATTGAAACACATATCTATCTTCCGTGAGGTACGAAAGGACAAATGTATGTAAATCATCCGTCAGTACGAAATGGCATGCATGTACCATGGGGTTTGAAAAGGTATACATACATACCTTATATTAGGTACGAAAAATTCTTCCAAGAGGTATGAAATGGTATACAAGTTAAAATTCTATGAGTTATGAAATGGTCAAGGTACGAAATGGTCAGGGTACGAAAAGGTTTTTGCCAGGGTACGACATGAGGGCGATGAGGGGCACATAATGATTAGGATACGAAATGATTATAATTCACTTAAGGTGGTACCCAACCCTTTATTTACTTTGACCTTTTAACAAATATATATATAATTTTAAAAAAATATAACCAACCGTTTTGTCAGAAAAGTTATATAGCAGTTTGAAAAACACCAATTTTGATCATTGAGAAGCTTATTATTCCTCTTACAACTCAACGTAATTAAAACGTTAAGCTGACTTTACAGAATTATCTCCCTGTAGTGTTAGGTACCACATTAAAAAATCTTGAGGCAAAAAATCTCTGTACTGGTTTTGAAGTTACCTACATAATATATGTATCTGTGTTAGGTTTTAGTAGCGAGCATACTACGTTCAATATATTCTAGAATGATACCAAAATCATTCGCATCTACCTGCAAACATTATAATCTACAAAGAAACTCCCCCATCAAGAAATACATTTGAAGAAGAGAAAGGAATCGTCATATTTATTAGCCAAAACTGCAAGTGTGAAAATTATCTTTATAGGTTTATTTTTTTAAACCTTACTCCTCAACAACTTCGTTCATTCATGATAACTAAAAGATTTTGTATTATATGATATACGTACTTTCTTTTTAACATGTGTATATTCGTTTTATAACTGCTTTGCCTAACAATTAAGATTTGTTGTAATATATGTTTCCAAAAACATTATCAACAGGGGAACAAAGCTTATGCAATTCTCTGTTAAGATTGTGGGGTGATCTCGTGTTCTGAAAATAGGTAAATGTAAATCGACGGAAACAAGATTGAATAAGAATGACTTATACCTACACCAGATCTTTTTAAGAAACAGTAGTAGATAAATAAAAAAAAGATAATACCACTTTAAGGAACGTATTAGGAGCAAATTACAAACATATTTTGGTTTATTGAACTCTTTTGAAATCCGAAACGAGTTCATATATAAAAAAAAAAAAATGCATTTTCTCTAAAATTACAGTAGTCTACAATATAAAGTTTTGGGGAACTTTTTGAAATTTGCACATGTTTGGAAACATACAAAATCAAATTGTAAAAGTTTAATGAGTTACTGTACGTTAATCCCTTTATTGTATAAAAATTCAACAATTGCTGGTCAAGTGTAACTCGAATAATTCAAGCCCTTTCTGTGTCAGATTTTCTCCCACACGAGGTTAATGTAACCTTCGTAGATCAGCGGAATATAACGACTGAATTATTCGGGTTAGTTCAAGTGCATAGCATAGCCATCTTTATCTTGCTGTATCCAGAGGCAATATATATATATATATAAGAAGATGTGGTATGGGTGCCAATGAGACAACTCTCCATCCAAGTCACAATTTAAAAAAGTAAATCATCAAAGGTCAAAGTACGGACTTCAACACGGAGCAAGACTATTATTAATGACAATTAAGAGAGTGAATAATATTATATAAACAAAATAGACATAATAATTAAAAAAAAGACAGACAGTTTCTTCATCAAATATAGTAAATTTTGGTATGATAACTAAAAATGTTTGAAATTGTTTTGAATTTGTCGTTACTTCTTTCAGATCAGGCCTATCCAGAAGCAAGAAAAAGAACAATTCATAGCACGTACATCTACAGAGAAAGACATGTTTAAAAAAACAGATTTGTTTTCAATTTTAGAAAAACCTGTTGAACTTTTACTATTTCTTATCTGTTTATTTTACATTTATATGTTGATATTTTGTTTTTTAAAATTGCTGCACAGTTTTTCTATTCAGTCCCATATAACAAAATCACCTAGTCCCATATAACAAAATCAGCTGAAGAAATTTATATTTTCATATTTCAAGGGAGTGTCCTTTTGCATTGTTGATAGCAGATATAAGTATTGTCTTAAGTTGGGTTTAAAAACAGTCAGATCGCAACTTCAAATAAAATACATTTTTATGAATGTTACATGTCATTAAATAGACACGAAAGATGGAAAATTATATAGGAACACATTTTTAATGACCTAAATGTATTGTCAAGGTAAATTTATTATGTGAACATATCAAATATTATCAAAAACACTGCTGGTTTAAAATAAAATTATTCTATGTAGCCTAATGTAATCATACAGATCAGTGTATTTTTTCCTAAACAAATTTTACATATTTTTATAACCAGAATAAATTTATTCTGTGGGTCAACCTTAACATAATTACTGTACTATCAAAATAAATTTATTTTATATATCATAATACTTTTAATTCACATTGAATGTAGAATAAATTTATTCTGTGTCGCCTCCTTAATATGATAACTGTACTTTCAGAATAAATTTATTTTATATATTATTATACAAGACAAAACTCACATTGAACATAGAATAAATTTATTCTGTGTCTTAACCTCACCATACAGATTACTTAACTTTCAAAATAAATTTATTTTATATATTATTATAATCATAAATGACATTAAATGTGAAATAAATTTATTCTGTGTCACAGGCTCAGCATACAGATTACTGGACTTTCAAAATAAATTTATTTTAAATATTGTTATAATCATAAATTACATTAAATGTAGAATAAATTTATTCTATGATTTTCTCGAACTGATAAAAGATATCAAGGCTCTTTATAATAATTTTATTTTATAAATGATTATATACAGAAAGCACCATGCATTTAGAATAAATTTATTCTAAGTTGCATCATTTACGGAGAGTTGAATGAAAATGGACAGTAAAGTGTAGAATTCAGTATAAATTTATTTTGAAATGTATCAAATAAATACTAATAAAACATAATTGTCTTTGTTTTTCATGATTTTTTTCTCAAATAAATGGGTTATAGAATAAATTTATTACGTTCTGGTCTTATTTTGGCCTCTAATTGCACTTGTCAGAAATAAGAGTGAAAAAAGAGGAAAATTGGTTTTTTCCTTTTTTATTCTGCTCTCTGTTAAATATAAATGAATAACGCATGAAATTAAAATAACGTGTTGGTTTTGTTTTTTTACCAGATAATTTTATGTAATTATATCACAATCACAGTATTACATGTTTATGCACCATTTTCATGAAAGAATAAATACCAGCAGAATATAGGCAGATTTCCGTTGTTAATTCCTTCGTTGAAATATGCTTGTAGCCAAGAGACAACACAATAATTCAAGAGAAGATAAACCAGTTTTGTTTATATAGTGTCCTAACATACAGGTATAAAGTTGTTTCTTAGAGGACCTTCAACTTTTTTAAATCAAAATATACTTGAAAAGTTTGTAAAACAAGGAAACTAAAAATGAACAACACTTTGAATTTTGTGAAAAACTAAGGATTTTCTTATCCCAGGCATAGATTACCTTAGCCGTATTTGGCACAACTTTTTGGAATTTTGGATCCTCAATGCTTTCGACTTTTTATTTGTTTGGCTTAATAAAATTTTTAATATGAGCGTCACTGATGAGTCTTATGTAGACGAAACGCGCGTCTGGCGTTCTAATTTATAATCCTGTTACCTTTGATAACTATTTACAAAATAAACAAATTTCGTTATGATTTGTTGCTATGATAACATGCCAAACTAAAAGTTTTTTTTTCATTTTCTGATATATGTATCGCATTGCACTAAGGACAAATAAAAAACAATGTATGGTAACTTTTTAGTTTGCACTCATTTAAGGGCAAACAAATGTACTTCTGTCCTTACCGTATGGAAAATGTACTCATAATCACCAGTCGGATACTCTCAGAACTACCTTAATTGGTAATTATAATGAAAGCTGTGACGTGAAAGGTAATATATTGTGCAATCTCCCTAATCTGTAATCGAATTCACAAAGGCAAAATAAATGAATTAAGTATTCGAATTGCATCATATTCATGACATACAGAACTTAAATTACATCAAATGGTATAAATGTCCCTGGAGGGTCTTGCATGTGTATGCACACAACAATAGCACATGACTGCATTTGCATAGCAAAACCAACGTAGATGTTTTTGTCCTTATCTAAAAAAACTGGACCTTTTAAACATATTATATCAAAAAGAGTGAAAAACACTACTAGTCGTACATAAAAAGTTCTCATGTAAGGTACATCTTTAAACTAAAACATGAGGACATAAATATAAATGACATAACAGATGAAATAGTGCAGATTGATATGAACCAGCAGACGTTTCAAAAAATATTACTTGTCTTTTCTTTGATTTTAAAGAACTGATTGACACTGTACAATTTGACATAAATGATTTTGTTCATCTTATCTGTTTTTAATTCTCATTTTGTGTATATTGCAATGTCTTTTTTTTTCTGCCAAATATTGTATAAATGGTTTGAATGTTTGCTGTAATCGTTATTTATTTTTTCAGTCATCTTAAGAAACGATAGTTAGCATCGCGACAGTATAAATTAATCTGTTATAAGTAATTATGTTTTTCAACTAATCTTTATAGTTCGTTCTTATGTTGTACTGTTATACCACTGTCCCAGGTTAGGGGGGTGGTTGTGATCACGCTAACATGTTTAACCCCGCCACATTATTTATGTATGTGCCTGTCCCAAGTCAGGAGCCTGTAATTCAGTGGTTTTCGTTTGTTTATGGGTTACATATTTGTTTTTTTCGTTCATTTTTTTACATAAATTAGGCCGTTTGTTTTCTCGTTTGAAGTGATTTACATTGTCTTTTCGGGGTCTTTTATAGCTGACCATGCGGTATGAGCTTTGCTCATTGTTAAAGGCCGTACGGTGACCTATAGTTTTTAACGTCTGTGTCATTTTGGTCTTTTGTGGATAGTTGTCTCATTAGCCATCATACCACATCTTTTTTATACTTGTTGGTTTTTTTAAAGAAAATTGAAAATGAAATTAATGTTCACTTTGATAATAATACCAATAACTTAGAAAAATTAATACTACTTTTATCATCGGGACAGGAGTTTATTTTTTTTGGTCAATCAACACCATTAAAATAATCATGCGTAATAAAACAAAACCGTAAGGTATTTTTTTGCATTGACTTTATTTTGTACAAACAACGCAAGTGAGGGGATGATCTGGCTTGTATGGAGGGCATTTTAGTGATCCACATTTGGCGACAACTTCATAAAACAGTTTACCATTGCGTGAATCTAACCCTCCTATTATATACTCTGGGTTAATATCTACGCATACAAAGGAGCTTGCTGCTTTATGTGAATGATATCCAGATGCAAGGTAACCGTAGTATTCCATTTTCCATCCGGGGTAGCAAGTATTTTTACCAGGTATCATAATTGTAGATGCCGAATGTTTTGGTCTACACAAGGCACACGGAACATCTTCATCATTAGAATTACTAGCAAAGAAGTTTGAGTCGAATTCTGCACCAAACATACGGCCATATTCACCACCACTTGTTTTCACGAAATCCGGGTCTGGAGGTAAGCATACATATTCTGCTGCGGCACCATATTGATCATAAAAACTACCACCAGCATAACCTGTAATTAGCTTTTATGTAAAATTCAAATTTATACTTTTATATATATATAAGAATAAGAAATTATAGTAAGGATGCTAAATAGAACACTCTCCAAAAAACTCCAAAAAGACACGAAAATTAACACAGAACAAATAATAAAACTCATACCACATAGTCAGATACAAAAGGCAACGAAATTACAAGTGTAAAACTTAGTATATAATCTATTACTTGCTTTTTAAATAAAGAAAACCGTTTCCCGTTTGTACTCTGTTTATTTTTAAAAATGCAATTGTCGTCAGAAGTGGACTTATATATAAAATTGAGAATGGAAATGGGGAATGTGTCAAAGAGACAACAACCCGACCAAATAAAAAAACAACAACAGAAGGTCACCAACAGGTCTTCAATGTAGCGAGAAATTCCCGCACCCGGAGGCGTCCTTAAGCTGGCCCCTTAACAAATATATACTAGTTCAGTGATAATTAACGCCATACTAATTTCCAAATTGTACACAAGAAACTAAAATTAAAATAATACAAGACTAACAAAGGCCAGAGGCTCCTGACTTGGGACAGGCGCAAAAATGCGGCGGGGTTAAACATGTTTGTGAGATCTCAACCCTCCCCCTATACCTCTAACCAATGTAGAAAAGTAAAAGCTTTAACATTGTTGGGTTGTTGTTTAGATGAGTTATATAAATATATATATATATACATAAGTCGTTCATTTAAAATTTCGAACACATCGTAAAATATTTTGAATGACCTTGCGTGATTTGGTTCTGAACAAAACTGTTTTAAAAGAAATAAATTAACAAACGACAATGATGGATTGTATCACAAAACTAATAGTGTTCGTTTCTACTTGAAAAAGGATCTTTGTTTTGTTTGAATATGTAACCCTACAAAAATGACCGTGTAAATGATATAAAAGAACAAGAGTCATTGCAGATAAAATATTTACCGCATTAATGCCATACATGTCTACTCATATGACAACTAGTCACGTACATGTAAAAACAGAAAACCGTTAATAGTAATTGTGACTCAGCTCAGCTCATGTCTGCAGTTTTGTTTTGAAATTTATTTTACTGTGAAATCATAATTATTCAAGAGATATTAATTTTATTGATTGCGTTGGTAATCATTAGCCAAGAATTTAAAAGTTCATCGTAATACATATATGTTAATGCTTGTATGCAAACGTTAGCAGCACCACAAAATCAAATATCCACTAAAAAATATAATTTGTTCTTTATCCACGAAAATTGACACCTATGACAATGAATCAAAATGTTTAAACTAAGTTCTATATAAATACAATTATAATTTCTGTGACTGTATATGTGATGTAAGTTTAAATATATAAGGACAGTAATATGACGTATATATCCGATACGTATTTTTAAATCTTAGATCAAAATAGAGAACATATATATATAGTCAAACTGACCAGCCAATTAAAATTTACAAAAAAAGAAAAAAATAACAGTAGACTAGTTGTATTTTGTAATTTTTGCAACTATGGAAAAGAGAAATATATTTCAAGGGGTACAATCAAAATCACGTGATGGATATACACACACCGGAAGTTACAGTCGATCTCGCCGCTTGAAAGGTAAGAAGTTGCATTTTCTTGTTTATATCAATTAAATTTTGATTAATAAGTTGGCACACCGAATATCGGATAGTATGTAGTTTTAAAATACACAATTGTTTTCGCTAGAAAGCGTGCAGTTATTGCAAACACTTCGACACAGTTTTCTGGTGAAATTTACGAACTGTGTCGAAGTGTTAGCATTAATTGCACCCTTTCCAGCAAGGATAATTGTGTATTTCAAAACAAGATAGTATCCGACATTCGGTGAACTACCTTATTTATTAAATTTTATTGATATAAACAAGTAAATACGACTTCTTACCTTTTAAGCGGTCTGCTCGACTGTTCCTTCCGGTGTGTGTATATCCATCACGTGATTTTGATTGTACCCCTTGTATTTGAAACAGATCAGATTTCTTAGCCAGACATGTTTTACTAATAAGTCAAAATAGCCAAAATTATCTATTTACACAGTTACTTTTGAATAGTACTATTTCTGTAATAAAATAATGTAGTACTGGAAATTTACTTTTTATATTTAGTACTATTTCTTTACTTCAAAACTATGGTAATATTGAGTACTTGTATTGTACAGTACTTGATTTGTACTAAATATTTTGGTACTGAAATAATACAATATTCCATGTTTGGAAATTATAACTTTCAGAGATTTGAAGAAGAAAAACTTTCAAAATGCTGAAAATATAACGGTAGTAACCAAAATCTGTAGTACCTAAATTTCAAGTAAAAATAAAGTACTGCTAAATACAGGTACCTAAATATTACAATAATTTTTGAGTTACAAAATAGAACTGAATATTAAAAGTAGATTTCCAGTACTACAAATGTTTAGTACAGAAATAGTTACTATGCAAAAGTAGCTGTGTATGCAAAATTGCTATTAAATTACTATTATGTATGTGTGTGAGACATAATCCATAAAAGATAGTAAGAAAGAAACTGTGAATATGAAAATGGTCAATGAAATATACATATTAGTTGAAGTGACGTCGTCAGAAGAACAGTTATATGCCAATGTCCACAAATGATAATGTTCGTAAATTAACGTTAACATAATGACTTCAGAGCTAATATTGATAAAATATTACTTGCTGATAAGCAACACAAGATTAAAAGATAAGCAATCTGAATGCAATTGTCAATCGATATTTACGTGTATTACAGACTAGGGGAATAGCTCTGGTAGCATGGATGGAGGCGATTATAAACGGACACAAACAAATACATCATCTCCAGTTTCTACCTTTTAATCAGACAAAGATGACAAACATAAATACAAAATACTGACAAAAGGGGAACAACTCTCTCTCACATACAGAAACATAATCTGACCATACATACTGATATATAACATCCCGCCCCCAAAACAAAAATTTACTAAGTTTTTACAATGGTCAATATGTTTATGAGTTATAAAAAAAATACAATATATAATAATTTCAAAATTGAAAGTTTACATGAATAAACTTAATCACTCGACACTCTAGTAATCATTTTAAAACAAACGTATCACCGCTTCAAATCCGAAAGTCTGGCATCTCGGACTCCTCCCTCGGATGACCTGATGCACGCATTACTCTCACACAAACAATTACAGTGATACACACATATTAATGGCATTTCCTACTAGACAAGCTGATATCATTATAGAAAGCTGAACACACATTTGATAATATCATCAGAGACCTTAAACTCCTAAATTTTATAAGGTTTTATTTATGATAAA
This sequence comes from Mytilus trossulus, assembly GCF_036588685.1. Taxonomy (NCBI): domain Eukaryota; kingdom Metazoa; phylum Mollusca; class Bivalvia; order Mytilida; family Mytilidae; genus Mytilus; species Mytilus trossulus. The sequence goes on along the minus strand of NC_086386.1, from coordinate 36,564,994 downwards.
TATCACACCGCTAAATGATTATGAGTGGCCGTTCATGTAATTTGCGCGATTATATACGCGTATATAATTTTCAACGCGTATATATACGCGTATATTGTGGTTTTCAACGCGTATATTGTGGTTTTCAACGCGTATATTGTGGTTTTCAACGCGTATATTATCGTTTTATACGCGTATATTGTTAAAATAAACACGTTTATACTTTATTCCAATTTATTTATCATATACGCGTTAATATACGCGTTATTTGCATAAATATACGCGTTAATATACGCGTTAATATACGCGTTAATATACGCGTTATTTGTGTTAATATACGCGTATGAAATCATTATATACGCGTTAATAAACATTCGTTTGTCTTATTGTTTTAACCAATGAAAGCTGCGTTTTTAAACTGGTTTGCATGTGACAATTGGGTTACACTAATGACTGGACCGAATGACAGGACCGAATGACAGGACCAAATGAAAAATGCTAATAACTTTTTCATTTCTTTAAGGATTGATCTCAAATTTGAAATATAATAAGATTTTATCATTTGATAAATAAATTTAAGAAAAAAAATTAAAAAAAATTTGGTAAGAAACTTTAGAAAACGTGACATGACCAATTCTGATAATGACCGGACCAACATCGAAAATGACAGGACCAAATAAAAATGCTGATAACTTTTTTATTTTTCAAAGAAATTATCTCAGATTTGAAATATAAAATGGTATGCCATATTTTGACACCAAAATGTTATAAAAAAATATAGATTTATTTTCAAAAACGTGACATGACCATTGCTGACTGACAGGACCAACCTCGACAATGACCGGACCAGATGAAAGTTGCAAATTTCTCTTTAATTTCTTAAAATATTTTTCTGAAATTTGAAATGTAACAAGATTTCATCATTTGATGAATAGATTTAAGAGAACAAAATAAAATAGATATATATTTTTTTTAGAAAACGTGACATGACCAACACTGATAATGACAGGACCAACTTTGACAATGACAGGACCAAATAAAAATGCTAATAACTTTTTCATTTTTCAAAAGAATTATCTCAGATTTAAAAAATAAAATGATATGTTACAGTTTGAAATATCTATGTTATAAAAAGTATAGATTTATTGTCAAAAATTTTCAAAAACGTAACATGACCATCGCTGACTGACAGGACAAACCTCGACAATACCGGACCAGATGGCATTGCTAATTAATCTTTTATTTCTCAGAATATTTCTATGAAAATTTAAAAAATGAGAAGATTACACCATTTTATACATAAATATAAGAAAAAGGTATAGAAAGCTTAATTGCGGAACTGTGACCAAAATAACGTTGCCAATGACCGGACAATCATCTACAATTAATGACAGGACCAAATAAAAATGTTTATTATATATTTGTCAGAATATTTCTCTCAAAATTGAAATAAATGACAATTTATACCATTTCGCACATCATATAAGAAAAATATAGAATACAACGTATTGAAAGCTTGCGTTTGTGTGACCTGACCAACATCAGCTATGATCTGGCCGATGATAAATCATAATGTCTTTCTTATTTTACTGAATTTGTTCAATTCTGATCCATAATTGATAAGATATATCTTATTCAGGAAAAAATATTCTATGGTGGTTAAAAATCTTGATCTAGCTACTAAACATATGTTGGCGGAGAGCAACAGGACAAAAAACACGAATGATCACTATATTTAAGAAAGAGATCTTGAAATATTTATATGTTATAACATATAATCATTTTAAAGTTTAAGAGATAGTTCATTTAACTATAGATTAATTAAGATTTATTGAATAATCATCATAATATTTCTTGACATCATGAAGCCCGATTTAAGCCACTTTGGAAAGGTATCAAACTTTTTAAAGTAGTCCGTGAAAAAACGATCAAGATATACCCTGCATATACTCAAACATATTAATACATGGAAATAATTATTTACTGTACTGAAAATTTTATTAAAACAACGACATGAACTATTATGTGATTTTCATTACTGTCATCACAATCTTTATTGGATTTATCAACTTATTTATGGCTTATGTCAAACCTTTTGTTTGTTACCTTATAATTGTTTTCAGACGTGTCAGATTATGACCGGTAATTAATATACAAAGTATTCTGAATGAATGAATGAATGAATGAATGATCTTTACATAGTTTATAAAAAAAAAAAACCATATAGTTGTACTAGCGAGGAGGATAAACTTTCACAGAAATTAATTTAATAAATCTACAAAGTTTCTCAAGCTCAACAATATTTCTACAACTCGGATTAGAATATATACCAATAAAAAGTTCAAATAACGCGGTGGGCGTTCGCAGACCTAACGTTTTCCCCAAGTTATCTTTATTCCCTTATTTTCTAAAAACTTTTCATTAAATCTTAATTATGCTTTTTTTCATAATTCTTATAAATTTCAACCAGGATTTCTAAAGAAGAACTTTGGTCATTTCACGTTTTCGCAAAATTGATGTATTAAAGATGAGATCTTATTATATTTCAAATTTGAGATCAATCCTTAAAGAAATGAAAAAGTTATTAGCATTTTTCATTTGGTCCTGTCATTCGGTCCTGTCATTCGGTCCAGTCATTAGTGTAACCCAATTGTCACATGCAAACCAGTTTAAGAACGCAGCTTTCATTGGTTAAAACAATAAGACAAACGAATGTTTATTAACGCGTATATAATGATTTCATACGCGTATATTAACACAAATAACGCGTATATTAACGCGTATATTAACGCGTATATTTATGCAAATAACGCGTATATTAACGCGTATATGATAAATAAATTGGAATAAAGTATAAACGTGTTTATTTTAACAATATACGCGTATAAAACGATAATATACGCGTTGAAAACCACAATATACGCGTTGAAAACCACAATATACGCGTATATATACGCGTTGAAAATTATATACGCGTATATAATCGCGCAAATGACATGAACGGCCACTCATAAATGATAAACACGTTCACATTAGCTTAAATTCGAAGTAAACAAATAATGTAGATCAAAATTAACAGGAAAAGTATCTGGATTCATAAAATCAACAGTTAAAAATAGAATGTTCTCGTACAGAATAAATTCATCAGCTTTTCTTTAAAATAGGTCTTCTTGGAAATCTTCGAAACCATGGCGATACAATTATCAACAAAATACGGTAAATCTAATTACGTTTTATAACAGTTGATATAGGTTACGGCGGAATGGACACAACAGCAATACAGTCAACATTGCGCAATACATATCACACGTGTAGTTCAACGGATAAACTGGGTTAACAGCAATAAACAGTTAAAATGGCTCTTTTGGTGAAATCGGAAAGTTCTAGAGTATGCATGGCGATACAGTTATCACCGATACAAATGGAATAATGTCAAACGAAAATAGCATATAATAAATGTATAAACAGGATCCAAACGATTGTTACAGAAATAAAATGCATGATCATGATGCAATGAGATAAATCTCACGTGCTTCAGGTTAAAACGGGATACAGGTAGTTGACATTCATCACAAATCACAAAGACAGTACGTATACAAGACGAGACATGGTCTGTTCTTCTTTCCAAAAAATCAATTTAAATGTTGGTCTTATAATAAAAGTTCAGGTATAATTTTTTTAAAACAATGAAAAGTGTTCAGCATCATGGCGGCATGGCAGATCCATCAGGAACAGTCGTTCAACTTCACAAAGGAAAATATCCAAAATCCATTGAAAAACAAAATCCAAAATATGTATAAATCAATATTTACGACAGGGTCCCCACCGTATTACAGACGAGGGGAATAGCTCTGGTAGCATGGATGGAGGCGATTATAAACGGACACATAAAAAAACATCATCTCCATTTTCTACATTTTGATCAGACAAAGATGACAAACATAAATACAAAAGACTGACAAAAGGGGAACAACTCTCTCTCACATACATACACATAATCTGACCATACATACTGATATATAACACGTGAGTTCTTCTTTCAAATTGTAATGGACATACGTGATCAAGGTACATTTCAGCTTTACTAAATGAAAACAAGCAAGATGAGTGATTCCATTCATTTTGAGTCTTTATGTGTTCGCTATATTAAGGGTGACCAGTTATGAATCATTCGGATTTTGAAATAAAAGCGTGACAAAGAAATAAGACAGTTGCAACCTCATGGATATATTTTCAGATATTATTTCCGTTGTATGAATTCAAAGTTTTTACATGTTTTATGGTTGTCCGGACAAAATGTTCATGTACCTACGTTCGATTTATTCTATTTTATCAAGTTGAATTTGATGTTCCATCTGTTTTTCTTTGATACTTATTTCTTTTATACAAATTTAATAGTAAATGTTTGTATTTTAGATATAAACAACTGAGTCTACATGTATATGATATTAAATTACCTGAATAAACAAGTTCTGTGTCATTACCAGGACATTGCTTCCGTGCCCATCTGATATAGGTGGCTCCAGAAGCTGTAAATAGTTATCAAAAGTACCAGGATTATAATACAATATAATGGCAAATGATAATGCTTATTACATTTTCTAACGATACGAAACACGTATATGTGAGTTGATATCCCCAATATATATCTTCAGAAAATGATACTTATTACACTGCCCATGATCATGCTATCTCTCTCTCTCTTTTTGAGATCATTCACAATGAACTAGCATCTTTTATACTATGGTATTAGGGTTGAGGCCGCGTGAAATGATATTAAGAATGATTTTAAAACGAAAAAACTACATAAAAGGAAGACAATATTGAACAAGGGGCAGCTTACTGAATAGTTACGTGTTCTTTAATCTGAAATTGGTCTATTTATCAGTCATTTTCTAAAACAATGGTAGGTTTACACTGTTTCATATACACATGTACCTACACATCTCATTGTGTTATGTACAAAAGAAGTAGTTTAACCTGTCGTGTTATTGCTTCTTTTGAATTCTAAATCAATGAGTATCTTCACTTAGGATTTGTTTTGCTACTTATCATTTAAATACAATGTACAAAGTCCAGTGTTATAAAATAGTTCGCTAATATTTTAAATAGAATCATGTTCTCTGAGTGGAGCATCTTTCAGTTTGGACATGGAAAAAAACGCCTGAAAAAATTGAGGTCAATATTGAGCAATACAAATATACAATATTTGTACGTGAACTATTATACCCAAATCTCGTAGAGTGTTGAAATTGTCTGTAATATGCAGAAAGTCTTGCATACTGTTGGTGAAAGTCTGATGATAAGTCATAAATATGAGAAAAAAAATATGTTTATATAGTAAATTACATAAATAAATATTTACGAAGAGATTAATTGATTTACGAAATCTTGCATACATCTTTTTTTCAGATACTTACGTATATCCCAATTACAAATATCTGGCCTAAATTCCAACTCTGATAACCCAAAAATACATCAGGCTAACTGCCGAATTATGAATAAAAAAAAATCACTTGTATCACAAAAAAGTGCTTGAATACTTTGGTAATTTTGCGCTTTGATGTTTATTTGAACACAGAAATGGGTGGCAATCACTAAAAACATCACTCTTATATTAAGGTAGATTGATGGTATACCGCCATCTTGGATTTTACAATTACAGTACAAAATCGGTCTAGTTATTTGCCTAAATCTGCAAATTTGAAGTCAGATTTCCAATTAAATGATTAGATTGTTTTGTATATATAAAGAAAACTTGTTAATCAATTGTATTATACAAAATATTTTACCAAATATCATTTTTTTTTGGTTTTAGGATCATTTTATTCAAATGAGCCATTTTAGGGAAAATAACTCTTTTAGTACATAAATTATACTGGACTAATAGGGATTTTTTTTAAATTTTTACTTGTAGCAAGAAAACAAGTTTGGTGACACCATGTTTTCTTTTTATTTTCTTAAAACATATTATGAAACCTATCTTCTCACAATTTATTTCAAAATTCTATCTCATAGAATTTTTTTATGCACAAACCAAATTTTGGCAATTTTCAACGACTCATAGCTTGAAAAATAGCATGGTGACCAATACTTTTTATTAAATTTTTGAAAAGAGCTTAGTAAAATCGTCATTTTAGCAAATTATGAGAAATTCTGTCTCAAAAAATATATACTTATGATCTACCTTAAGCATTATGTTATTCTTCTGTAAATCGGATGAGTATCGTTAGGAAAAGTAACTGAAGTTGTAAAGATTATTGATACAAAAAATCACATCTTTTAACTCTAAAATTGAAAATTCGAAATTTAGATATGCGCAAAAAAATATCTTGAAAATCATGGATTGATAAAGATATATAAACGACGATGAGATTTATAAAATTAATGTAATTGAATAGACCTTTATCAATTGTGAGCAGTCAACATAGAATTATTTTCCAATTTTTCAACTCCATGTCAATATAAAAGACATGTTTGCAATACCTACATGTAAAACGCCCCACCGGAAGAAAAAACAACTGCCAAACAATTTTCATGTCTAGACAGTTAGATACTTGATAGAACTTTTTTTTCATTATGGGTAAAATTATACGTACATTGAGTGTTTGAAGACAATTGTTGAATACTTTTATCCTGTGTCTGGATTGTCAATCTTTGCTGTTGAATATCCTGATTTTGTCGAAGAATTTCCTGATTTTGTCTATGAATCTCCTGATTTTGCTGTTGATTTTCCTGTTCTTGTTTCTGATTTTCAGTAGTCACCTGTTGTAATGAAGCATTCAGCATGGAAACAATACCTTCCAGTCGAATGAGACGATTATTAATCACATCCGGATCATTGAGTAACAATCTCTTACTATTTATATTGCTACTGGTACAAAACTGATACAAGTTGCTACAAATAATAAAGTATACCAAATAGAGCACTTCAATCATTTCTGTTCTTCACCCTTTTCTGTGTATTCGATCCTTATCAATTGAACTAACATAATTTAACCTTTCTGGTTATCTTTTGGTATATATTTAGACTTGTCAGAGTTGAACTGTTATTATCAGATTAATCTATTCTCATATAGTTTTAAATAGGATCATACATTAAACAAATCCAATTATAATTTCTAATCTGAGAATATGAGTTAAGTAATAACATAATTGTGGTTTATAAAGGCAACTGTAGTATACCGCTGTAAAAGTCATTAATCAATTGACAGAAAACATATCCGAGTTACAAACTAAAATCCAGGAAAACACTTTACCTTTAAGAGGGAAACAACGAAACAACAAAAACACCAAAGTGCAACAAAATATAAACGAAAATGCAACAATTTTGAATTGTTCTTCTCCTCAATTAAACAAGAAAAGTCTAAAACAAGTAGGGTTCTGTACCATTAATCAAAATCAGTTGTATTGGCAAGCAATAGATATCAATAATTGCAAAATAATTTTAAATTTTCAAAATATAAATTATGTAAAAACTATTACAAAATATGGCAACTCGTCGGTTATCAGAGCGTTATACGATATATCTTTTCATTGTTAAAAATTAAATAAGATATTAACAGTGATTTTCTGATGATTTAGCGTGCAACTCTTTTTCTTTTTATGATAAATGAAAATGACATTGACGGATTTATTTATTAAGAATATCAAACCCGTGGCAACCAGCAATGGTACATGTCGATTGTTAAAGACACAAACTCTATAACTATTGAATTTCATTTAGATATACATGTATCCATATTTTATCTGTTTAGATAACGTTTAAATACTGCATTTACAAATGAATTATATACAGGGGACTATTATATTACCTCTTTCTGGTAACATAATACACTAGTATTTCTTTTGCCTTTCAATTACAATAGTATTACACATATGCAAATAAGAATAATTGGTATGATGGCCAATGATACAACTCTTCACAAGAGACCAAATGACACATTTATTTACATCGCATAGTCAACTATAAAAGGCCCCGAAATATCAAAAGTGAAAACAATTTCAACGAGAAAAGTAACGACATACAATGTAACTTATGTAAAACATAATGAACGAACAAAGCAACAAACAACAGCTACGCTATTATAGGCTCCTGACTTGGGACAGGCACATATAAAATGTGGTGGAGTTAAACATGTTAACAGGCGCCATACGCTTCCCATAACCTTAGACAGTAGTGCAACAGAACAACAAAATAACAACCTATAAAAATCAGTTGAAAAAGGCTTTTCAGATGGATAAAAATATAAATATATCCAATTAAAAAACACAGAGTGAACGTGTCAGGTACTTGTACATTGATACAACATTAATACACTTAATGATTCGATAGCTAGTTCAAAGTCAATACCACATGTATACAAAAAACTTTTAAACGAAATGACAAATTATTCCATGCTATCCCAACGAGACGTTCGAAATGATGACTTATTTTGATTGTTTTAGTTGTTCGGTGTTAAATTTTTTTGTATGATAAAAGATTTACTATGAAGCTGTTTTTATTCTCAATATATGTGTATAACTATCATGTCTACAATATTAAAAATTGATTGGCAAATATTAAGACAGTTTTGTGAAATGTAATCGATTAAGGCATAGTATAACGACGAAATCACCTCTAACTATGAAATAGATTATTGCTTTTTTTTATTTATTCCATATGCACTAGACTGAAATTACCATCCAAGAAATGTTCTGATTGAATTTAATCAAGCTTTGATGAACACTAAACAAACCGTAAATATTTGAAAAGACGTTCTTATATGTTCTGTCAAAAAACAAATTATCTACAAATTTAAGTATTAAGAAAACCTTTTAGTGATAGACCTAGATTTGATCCAGCCAAACTTTTCATTGTGTTGATTGAAATTGATTTTATGTAGCGGAATGTATGCAATTATAGACGGGCAAATAAGTAGGTCGGTCCGAATAAAAACAACTAAAAAAAGTACTGCTACTGTTGTATAGAACTATAATAATAATGAGATTTCATTCAACAATGAAGACACGATAAGTTTTCATCCGTAAAATAGTTTTATTAATTATTTGATTTGGTTGTACTTTACACATAAATATGATGTAAATGTATTTAATAGTTGTTTTATCCAACATTACCATTATCAGGACACTTGTTTTTTATAATCAGCATGCTTTAGAGCTCAACGATTTTTAAACATAGATATAAGAAGATGTGGTATGAGTACCAATGCAATGAGACAACTTTCTATATAAGTATCGGTTAATTTATGAAGACTGTAGGTTACTTCTTGGCAGTCTTTTTACTTAATTTGATATGTTTATGTTGTTATTTCATGCACTTATATATTTTTTTAACGTAAAGAGTCAGTCAAGTAAAATGTCAGTCAACATTTACGAATATTAAAGGAGAAAAAAGAGATGATTCTTGCCTAATTGTTTAGTTTTTTATGTTATGCAAGATAAAACAACTGCATGCATTAAAACAATTACTCTTGTACTATTTCATTTGGTCTGACTACTCATGGTTTTGGAAAAGGTAAATATACATGTGAATATAAACTTTTTTTCCCCTTTTTCCAGACAAAATAAAGCAATTAGAAGAGCAGTTCATTTGTGTTAAGCAAAATCCCGATTATCAAATCGTTCGTGTATCCAATATTTTGTTCGATCTAATATTCGTTGATTAAAAACAGTCCATATGCCAAAACTGGTATGATTGTCAATGAAACATTTTTTTGTATAAAATAAACAAGAACAAAGGGGTGACCAGCTGGATGTATTCGTACAACCTTCAACAATCCGAGAAAATAAATCGTAAATGAAGATAAACAAATGGCCCGGTTATAACAAGACCTTTTTTTAAACTTTCACTTCCACCTCCGAAGTCATTGCTTCCAACTGAAATTATCATAATAAAAAAGATGATTGGTAGCGGACGAAAAGTAAAAATTAATTGAAAGTTATCACCTTACATGTATTTCAAAGAACATAGTTTAGTTAACAAAAAATTTATATTATTATTTCGTCATTGTCAATAGTATTATATAAATGCCCTTGAAAAATCAAAAGTAACCACCAAAATATGCTTTCAAGGTTTAAAATTGTGTGTTCTTAAATTCAAGAAGTTATAAGCTTGAAAAAACACAATGAAACGTATAACCTCATTTGTGGTGTTGTGCCAAGCCAATTGCAGAAGTGGAAAGTAAACTGATGATTTGAAGACGATTTATTCTTGCTGCTAAATACATGTAGTAACAAACAGGAATTCACAATGTCGTTACTGGCATAAACCGAATGAGTGCATGCTAAACATAAGACTTATGTATGTTTCGTTTAATAGTTGATTTATGAACAATTGAATATAATACATATATTATATGATGTACAGCAACAAACAAAAACCACTGAATAACAAGCTAAGTTGGGATAGACACAAACAGAATGTGATGAAATTAAACATGTTAGTGGGCGCCCATCATCCTCTAGTATGGGACAGAGGTGTAACAGTTGCATATACACGATGAACAACCCACAAATGTCAGTTCAAAAGGGCTTACAATTAAGTAGCTTTTTAGCTCGATACAAAGTCGACATTACAAACTAATATGCATAAACATCTCGGTGAATTCTATTTTAGCAATAAATCCTACTTTTTATTCCTTTGAAAAAGATCAAACATACAAGGCGTATACTTAAGGTTCGTGTTGGTTATTCTTTATTTTTCTATGTTGTGGCATGTGTACTATTGTTTGTCTGTTTGTCTTTTTTATTTTTAGCCATGGCGTTGTCAATTTATTTTAGATTTATGAGTTTTACTGTCCCTTTTGTATCTTTCGTCCCTTTTTTAGAACTCTTGATGATTATTTTGTACATAAAAGGACTCGTCAGTGACGGGCCTAATATAGCACGAATGGGATGGGCATTGAGAGCTAAATTGTCGAAAGGTTTTGTCAAATGCAGTTAATGTTTGGATATGGCAATATCAAGTATAACTCAATTAAGGTCTGAATTCTGTGATCCGGAAGTAAAGCTACACAAGCAGTGGCACAGAGACAAGCGTTCCTTCCTGTTTCTTAGCCTTTGAACCATTTTTATATATTTTATGTCAGACCCATTTATTAATTTAAATAAATGTCAAATCCATACACTATGCCATGATTGTGTATAATATTTAGACAAATTTGATAGATGTAAATACAGTTTTCTGAGATCACCCTTTGACTGCTGGAAACATATTATGATAAGAATTACAATTTGGAAATCGTTTCATTAGACTTTCCCTCGGTGCTGAGATTGATTTGTACATTAGTTGCATGCATATCCTCCATAAAAACTTGCAACTACTTCAAAATAGTTACGAAATCATCCGTTGGCACACGAAATTGTCATTTTTCTGTAAGAAAATAACCAATTAATCTGTGATTTCCTCTGACATTTTTCTGAATATTTGACCCTGGAGGATTATGAATCTGATAAGATAGAAATATGTTTACAAAAGTGGGCTTTATTAATGATTTCTGATATTGAAGACGACTTTGTAGTGACGACTTAGATCATTAATTACCAAATACTTTGGTTTTTGTGAACGTTTCAAGGGGCAAACGCAAGAAAAAATAGATTGGAAGTATTAATGACAAATGTGAGTCCTATAAAAAAAATTATAATGCAATGTGGAGGGGAAAAGGTAAAGGTAATATACATCATTGTAAAAACTATAAACTTTTAGGCATAAGACATTTAACTTTTGTTGTAACATAATTATATGAGGTCCTTTAATTTTGTATTCTTTCATTTTGTTAGCCTTTCCCTACTCTTTATAAGTTTTTACCCTTAATTCTGTACTCTCGATATTTCTGCACTCCGACCTTTTTTCTCGAACTTTATTTTACTGGCCCATTTACTTTAGTATTGACCCATTATTTGTCTACCTTGACATAATCTTGTCTTGTCTTGTCTTGTAGTAGAATCGTCCTATATAAGACCACCTTCAGTAGACGGAGTAGAATGTAAGTCACAATTTTTCTATTTAAAAAGTTTTTTTGCTTAGGAACAGTACTTTGCAGAGAGATGGCTGTCCTTAATTCCTTTCTATTGCGACTAGGCAAATAGTTAGGAATACTATTTCTCCCTACGGCCAAGGTGTTTTAGCAGGTTCAGCTTGTGAGTACAGTTACATTTTCAACCACAACCACAAAAAGCGGCACCCGGGTTCAATATACATAATGTATCTACCGTTGTATTGACCTTGGCGGAGCACTTAGTAAACACAGACATTTCTCGAAGATTTTGATAATCATGCAAGATAGACATGCGTATAGGCGATTTAGCATTGTATTTTACGCGAAAAAACTCTAGTGTTTCTAACATCTAGACTCTTTCATATCCGACAAAATAATTAACAAGCCCAGAGTTTATCGAAAGGTTGTAAATACTCATATGATCCACGTACTTTTTTTACGATGGAAGTGTTGTCATGATAATTAAATAACTATATAGTTAGGATTTGTATAACCAAAAGGGTAAAATAGGACAGATAAATCAATTTTTAGTAACGATTTAAGAGGAAATTATAACATTTTTTTTTCATTTTTTTTTTTGAAAGGTTGCAAAATTTACCAGACACAAGTTGGTTCCTTTTTCCTTTTTCCTTTTTCGATATTCAAATTTTGAAAAATATTACAAGTCCAAACTAAATTTTTTTTTGCTTCAAATTTTTTTTTCCTCAAAATTTTTTTTCCTCAAATTTTTTTTTTCCTCAAAATTTTTTTCCTCAAATTTTTTTTTTCCTCAAATTTTTTTTCCTCAAAATTTTTTTTTCCTCAAAATTTTTTTCCTCAAATTTTTTTTTTCCTCAAATTTTTTTTTCCTCAAATTTTTTTTCCTCAATATTTTTTTTTACTCAAATTTTTTTTCCTCAAAATTCTATTTCCTTATTCAGTTTCTATTTCCTTATTCGGTTTCTATTTCCTTATTCGGTTTCTTTTTCCTTATTCGGTTTCTTTTTCCTTTTTCAATATTCATTTCCTTTTTCGGTTTCTATTTCCTTATTTAGTTTCTATTTCCTTATTTGGTTTCTATTTCCTTATTCGGTTTCGATTTCCTTATTCGGTTTCTAGTTCCTTATTCAATTTTCATTTCCTTATTCGGTTTCTTTTTCCTTTTTCAATATTCATTTCCTTTTTCATTTCTATTTCCTTATTCGGTTTCTGTTTCCTTATTTGATTTCTTTTTCCTTGTTCAATTTTCATTTCCTTATTCGGTTTCTATTTCCTTATTGGATTTTCATTTCCTAATTCAATTTCCATTTCCTTATATGGTTTCTTTTTCCTTTTTCAATATTCATTTACTTTCTCGGTTTCTATTTCCTTATTCAGTTTCTATTTCCTTATTCGGTTTCTATATCCTTATTCGGTTTCTTTTTCCTTATTCGGTTTCTTTTTCCTATTTCGGTTTCTATTTTCTTATTTAGTTTCTATTTCCTTATTGGGTTTCTATTTCCTTATTCGGTTTCAATTTCCTTATTCGGTTTCTAGTTCCTTATTCGGTTTCTATTTCCTTATTCGGTTTCTATTTCCTTAGTGGATTTTCATTTCCTTATTCGATTTCCATTTCCTTATTCGATTTCCATTTCCTTATTCGGTTCCTTTTTCCTATTTCGATATTCAATTTTGAAAAATATTACAAGTCCAAACTAAATTTTTTTTTGCTTCAAAATTTTTTTTCCTCAAAATTTTTTTTTCCTCAAAATTTTTTTTTTCCTCAAAATTTTTTTTCCTCAAATTTTTTTTTTTCTCAAATTTTTTTTTTCCTCAAATTTTTTTTTCCTCAATTTTTTTTTCCTCAAAATTTTTTTTCCTCAAAATTTTTTATCCTCAAATTTTTGTTCTCAAATTTTGTTTTTCCTAATTTTTTTCGTTTCCTTATTCAATTTCTTTTTCCTTGTTCAATTTTCATTTCCTTATTCGGTTTCTATTTCCTTATTGGATTTTCATTTCCTAATTCAATTTCCATTTCTTTATATGGTTTCTTTTTCCTTTTTCAATATTCATTTCCTTTTTCGGTTTCTATTTCCTTATTCAGTTTCTATTTCCTTATTCGGTTTCTATTTCCTTATTCGGTTTCTTTTTCCTTATTCCGTTTCTTTTTCCTTTTTCAATATTCATTTCCTTTTTCGGTTTCTATTTCCTTATTTAGTTTCTATTTCCTTATTGGGTTTCTATTTCCTTATTCAGTTTCAATTTCCTTATTCGGTTTCTAGTTCCTTATTCGATTTTCATTTCCTTATTCTGTTTCTTTTTCCTTTTTCAATATTCATTTCCTTTTTCGGCTTCTATTCCCTGAATCGGATTCTATTTCCTTATTGGGTTTCTATTTCCTTATTCGGTTTCTATTTCCTTATTCGGTTTCTAGTTCCTTATTCGATTTTCGTTTCCTTATTCGGTTTCTTTTTCCTTTTTCAATATTCATTTCCTTTTTCGGTTTCTATTTCCTTATTCGGTTTCTATTTCCTTATTGGATTTTCATTTCCTTATTCGATTTCCATTTCCTTATTCGATTTCCATTTCCTTATTCGGTTTCTTTTTCCTTTTTCAGTATTCATTTCCTTTTTCGGTTTCTATTTTCTTATTCGGTTTCTATTTCCTTATTCGATTTTCATTTCCTTATTCGATTGCTGTTTCCTTATTCAGTTTCTATTTCCTTATTCGGTTTCTATTTCCTTATTCGGTTTCTATTTCCTTATTGGATTTTCATTTCCTTATTCGATTTCCATTTCCTTATTCGATTTCCATTTCCTTATTCGGTTCCTTTTTCCTATTTCGATATTCAATTTTGAAAAATATTACAAGTCCAAACTAAATTTTTTTTTGCTTCAAAATTTTTTTTCCTCAAAATTTTTTTTTCCTCAAAATTTTTTTCCTTTTTGTCTTATGTAAAGGAGTTTTTAAAGAAATTCATTTTAACGATAAATAAAGGATAAAGCTCATCATAAATTACATGTAAGCATTTGGCAAAGAGTCGAAGTATGAATAAATGAACGAGAAATTGAAAGTAAAAGCAGCTTTACAGTATTTGTTGTCAATGCGAACAGATTTTAACCACAGCTATATGTGTTTTTTTTTCAAAATATAAGTCATTCTTGAATATATTGATGTAATAACTGGTACACAGACAATTTGAATTGTGTTCCAGTCTAGTGCGGAGTTGTGGTCCTTTGACTTAAAAACTTAACTCACATAATCAATTTTCAACACTTTTTTGTCATGATTACATAATTTATGTTCAGAGAAAAATTTAGTGGGGTCAGGCCCCCCCCCCCCCTTCTTGGGAAAAAAATTGGTTGCTTATATAGAGAATCACTGAAGCGTGACTGGAGCGGGCCCTCTATTAGGTCAGTCAGTGGATCCGCCACTGATATTGATTTGAAAATTAGTATATAGTTTTGTCATGGTAACTTAATTACAGATTAAGTTCAAATTTTTTCTCTGTCTGGTCTGATGATTTGTGCAGAGTTATGATCCTTTGACTTAAAAAAAATCAATTAAACAACCCGTTTCAACACTTTTTCGTAATGCTTAAAGATACTGACTTGATATTTGTCATGAAGGTTACACCATAACAAGTTATAGATCAAATAAGGATTTAGTTTTAAAACATTGAAAAAAGTAGCGGACTATGTCTTGCCATGTAATACTCGCAGAATGCTTGTTTCATAATGATTTGAGTTTTCGTCTGAAATGCGAGAGATTTAAAGACAAATAAATATGTATTATTCAAAAAGTAAAATCACCAAAAATACCGAACTCAGAGGAAAATCAATTTGGAAAGTCCACAATCACATGGCAAAATCAAAAAACAAAACGCATCAAAAACGAATGGACAAAAACTGTCATATTCCTGACTTGGTACAGGCATTTTCAAATGTAGAAAATGGTGGATTAAACCTTATTCAAATTGACATATGTTTGAATTATAATTAATATGACTATAGTGTGTGTTAACATTTGTGTGGGAATTCGGTGATTGCTATATCACTGTTCATCGCAATTTATGATAATATAGTATTTGCAACTAGACTGATATAATAAGTAAGGTTACCTTGAGTTATCCAAGTACGTGTATGGCAAATGGCAGATACGAGTTGAGGGTTAGACGTCTGTCTTCATCAAGCTCTCTGGTTATTCTGCAATGATCAAAGTACTCACCACAGGAAGTTGACAGTCGCACTATAAGTCAATGTCCGGTTTCGGTGATATCAGATCCGGACAAGTCGATTACAACATTCTTCCCCCTTCTCTCTGAAAAGATTGTTGGTATAATATAAATTCATATAAAGAATGATTAGTGATAGTTCTCTATTTTGAAGTCCTTTTTGTCCCACTATGATTTCCTTAAACGGTGAATGAAGTTACTGTCATTTAATCATGTCAGAAATTGTCCCGCAGATATCATGATATCTCCATTGATTTACTTATAACTTGAGGTGTTACTGTCATTTAACCATGTCAGTAATAACCCCCCTTTGTCCTAATATTTCCAGTGGTCCTTTGAAACGAAAGTCATTCAATAGAATGGCACAATATTTACAGTTACACATCAAACACACATAGTTCACATAACAGTTTTACAACACAGTACAATTGTTACAGTTCCACATGATACACACACGCATATAGTTATTTACAGTTAAAAATATATATACACACAAAGATACGCTATTCAAACTTATATAGCTGCTGAGCATTTCGGGTGGTGATGTCAGCAATTTCCCTTCCTGGAATATTAAACATGATAGACAATTTCTGTATAATAGATCTAATCAATATTGGAGAACTGTCCTCATAGTTCTTGGGGTGGAGGTATGGTGCATCACTTTCCAGAATGATGTCCTCTAGGCTCATCTCGCAAACCTGTGAGCGGAGTTGTGGATAGGTATCCTCCATTAACAGTAATGGAGAAATACCAAATTTTGTATTAGGAAAACACCGCTTTATATTTTCATATGTTGTCTTGTCCTGGGAGAAACAGTGCCAGTGGACACCATGATCCCTGTCCAGTATCTCTGACATGATATCTAAGCACCTGGCAGTTATGTTTTTACCTCTGCAGTGAATTACGACAGGTAACTTGTAATCTCTGGCCAACTCTAATTGTACTCTTAGTACCGTAACTTGCTCTCTTATATCTTTCTCCCCCTGACTTACGTCCAATCCACATTCCCCTATTGCTAAAAAATTACCTGGGATTCTTCTTTTCAACTCATTAAAGTTCCGACCCACCTGGTTCCCTGCTACCTTCGGATGGATTCCAATAGTGTGGAGAATTCTCTTATCCTCCCTTAACAAATCCCCATCTAGGCAAGCTGTCCATCGACTTGGAAAAACAAAATTTGATATTAATTTTCTAATCTGAAATTTTTCATTATCTTGTTCTTCCCAAATGTATGAAGGCAAGCCAGAAAATCTGGCTTGTAGGAAGAATTTGTCCCAATGAAAATGTGTGTCAATAACTGTGTGTATCGGATGTGAAGTAATTTTACATAGAGACAATTTACAATTATATGAAAGTAAATTTTCGGAATCCTCGGATGATTTAATTAATAAAGCTAAGACTTTCCAGTGTAAGAGAGAATGTATGTTTGATGGTGGAAAGACCGTGTAAGCTGATGATGAGTGAAAATGGTTTATCCTGTTGAAATTTAGCAGAAACGGCAGGTCTGTTTGATGAAAGGTTGCTTTGTCACACTGTTCTAGAGTGGACATCTCCCTGGCGAATGTTACCAATTTGTCCAGTGTGTAAACCGCGAACTGACGACAAAGTTCTATGAGTAAGCCATTCATCAATTCAACCCAGTCAACCAAAAATTCCTCTTTATACCCATGTGTCTGCTCTGAGTTGTGATAGTCGTTGCAATGTATAGTAAATGCACCCTGTTGGCCAAATTGAAGTTGACAGGTCCAACATGCCAACAGAGGTGCAGTATACCAGGGTACATGAGCCCGAAGTACATGTCTTCTTACATTCACAAACCTACCAGAGCATATACAGCATGGTCTTGATCTTTTTTTATTATTACTGCTACCTTTAATTCTTTGTTCTTTCAGCAAACACCCTTCCTTTTCTATCTGTTCTTTCAGCACACCCACTTCCTCTTCTTCTGGCTCATAGTCTAGCTCTTCCTCTTCCATTCTTTAAAAATAAGATAAAGAAAAAACAAATTAAACATTTAACCTATATACACTATTAATACACAAACTGCATCATCATTAGTCCATTACAAAATCTCTAAAGTGGGCAGGGGCCTTCCTGTCCCTCCCTCTGCTCCTATCAGACAGTTTAACTTGTGCTTCCACAGTATCGGCTACATTATAGATTATTGTCTGATCCCCAAAATTATCATCAAGGTTCATTAGGGTTTCCCAATCCTGTAGTGTAAACTGATCAGCTTCTTGTGAGCTCCTTTTATTAGTCAGAAAATCTGACTGCCCAATTCCAGTATTGCCTCCACCAGTCAGAGAGTCTGACTGTGCAAGGCCACTGTCCATCATGTTCCACAACATTGGCTCATTATTACTGAAAAGCCAATCTAGCCCTAAGTCACAGTGTTCTTCATTGTCAGTTAAATCTTCCAACATTTTCCTCTCCACCTGTTCTAGTATTCTTTTCTTAAGCCTTTGTGTCCAGACAGGTAAGTCACGAATTTGACTGAGTTTGAGCCTATCATGATGAACAACTTCAGATGTTTTTTTGTCCCTAATTTTGTATAGGACCGGTGATTTAACCTCAGCTACCACAAAGGGCCCTTTCCATGGTGCCTTCAGTTTTGGACATACCCCAACTTTCCTGGCTGAATCTATCTTAAAAACAATATCTCCTACCTTATATACCTTACAATTGACATTCAGGTCATAATCTCTCTTCTGTCTCCACTGAGCCATTTTAATGTTTTCCCTGGCAAGGACATGTACCTCTGTCAGCGTCTCTCTAAGAATCTTGATATAATCTGTTAGCTCTTTTTGTTCTTTAGTCCTGTTAGGTGCATCAAGACCCAAAACTAGGTCAATAGGTTGACTATTTTCCTTGCCAAAAACCATGAAATTTGGTGTGAACCCAGTTTGTCTGTTTTCTGTAGCTCTAATGGCACCAGTAAGTTGCTGTAGGTGTACATCCCAGCTATCTTGTCGTCTCTTAGTGAAACACCTTATCATCTGCGCAAGAGTGCGATTATAACGTTCAACTTGACCGTTTGAAGCTGGATGATATGCTGTCGTCCTTGTTTTCGTTATCTCTAAGAGTTCACAGAGCTGTCGTATCACGTTGCCATCAACATTTTTCCCCTGATCTGTATGAATCTCCAAGGGACACCCAAATCTTGATATTGTACTGTCCATAAAAGCTTTGGCAATTGTTTCTGCATGTTGGTTCGGCAAAGCACAACACTCAATCCATTTGGTAAATTGATCAAGGATCACAAGAATATATTTATTACCCATTTTAGTTACAGGTAGAGGGCCTAAAATGTCCATGTGTATCCTTTCAAAAGGAACCCCAGAGTGATATTGCCCCAGATCTGCTCTTGCTTTCCTGCATGCCTTCTTCTGCCTATTACAAACATGACATGAACTTACATAGATTTTGCAATCTGTTGACATCTTGTACCAGTATGCCGTCTTCCTTAGTTTTGAAAGTGTCTTGTCCTGCCCTAAATGTCCAGAAGATCTTAGATCATGACAACACCTGAGCAATTCATCTTTCAGACTGTCTGGAGTCACAAAAAGAATCCTAGAACCAATAGGGTCCTCCCAGATATAATACAGTATACCGTCTTGATATCTAAGTTGTGACTTACATTGCCAAAGATGTCTAACTCCTGGACTCTGCATCTGTAATTCCTGCTTAGAGAGAGTATGATTCAGTGTTAACCATGCAATAATAGTACTTAGATGTTTATCCTGACTTTGCAATTGCCCCAAGTCATCATTTGAATAACTGGTAGGCATTCCCATTATACCTATATTATTGTCTGATGTTACATTCCTTATTGACCTTATGGTTAATCCTATGATGCCAACTGGTGAAGTACAGCTGACAGATCTCGCTGTCAAAGGTACCACAAAGTCTACATCTTCTTCAAATGTTTGCCACTGGCTCCTTGCTCGAGTGCAGTACTTACAACCTCCACAAGGAAGCAAATTAAGGGGTATCTCCGAGCTGTAGTGTGAGCAAAGATCTTGGTGATTAGGTATCCTGGAAAGCCCATCTGCATTTGAATGTCTCTTACCTGGTCTATGTTGAATGTTCAGGTTATATTGTGATAACTCTTCTAGCCAGCGAGCTAACTGTCCCTCTATGTTTTTGAAGTTCATGAGCCACTTCAAACTGTTATGGTCTGTGCGTATAGTGAACTGGTTACCAAGAAGATAATGACGGTATTGTCTGGTAAAGGCTACTATTGCTAGAAGTTCCTTCCGTGTAGTGCAATATTTTCTCTGAGCTGGTGTCAATACCCTACTTGCATAGCTTACCGTAACACACTTGCCGTTTTGAATTTGACTCAATTCTGCTCCGATAGTATTTTCAGAGGCATCAGTATCCAAAATGAATGGAAAGTTCGGATCAGGATATCCCAATACAGGTGGTGTAGTTAAAGCCTTCTTAATACTATTAAATGCATCTTGATGTTCTGATTCCCATTTAAACTCCTTTCCTCCTGTCAGGACATGTAAAGGTGCGGCCAGAGCAGCGTAGTGAGACACATGCTCCCTGTGGTAATTAGCAAATCCCAAAAATGATTCTAGCTCTTTCTTACTTTTTGGAAGTGGCCATTTCTGTACAGTATCAATGTTCTTACGATCTATTGAGATCCCATCCTTGCTGACAATCTTGCCTAAAAATTTTACCTCTTGTTGGAACAGATTGCATTTTGATGGTTTCAACTTGAGATTATACTGCTGGAATCGCTCTAATACATGTCTCAGCTTCTGTAGGTGGTCCTCAAAACTATAACCCAAAATGATGACATCATCCAGATATGCTAAACACTCCTCCCAAGTTAAACCCTGCAATACTAACTGAACAACTCTACTAAAAGTAGCTGGCGAGTTACAGAGACCAAATGGCAGTCTGACGTGCTCGAACAAACCATACTTAGTCACAAAAGCGGTCTTATAGCGGTCTCTCTCGTCTATTTCCAACTGCCAATATCCCGCAGCCATATCCACCGTACTCATGTACTGGCGTCCACGCAAAGTATCTAGACAGGTTTCTATTTTCGCTATCGGAAATAAATCTTTTGTTGTAGCTGAGTTGAGCCCCCTATAGTCTAGACAGTACCTGATAGAGCCATCCTTTTTCCGTACTAGAACCGGACATGCCGCCCAATCAGATATTGACGGCTGAATAACCCCTTTATCCAACATATCCTGTAAATGTTTTTGTTCCTCACCTTCAAACTTTAATGGAGTCCGCCTCAGACGATGTTTTACTGGAGTAGCATCTCCAGTGTGGATACGGTGTTTAATTTCCCCTTTAAATAAACCCAGATCCATATCCCCTTTCGCAAACACATCTTGAAATTGAATCAATAATTCTGCTATGTCCTTACATTCTGACAGTGCCATACCTTTAATGGTCCTTGAATACAGATCTTGTATATGTTTTGGAATAAGTTCATCTATATCTTTAATTGAATGAACTTGCTTGACAGAGACCCTGTCAGGCATGTTTTTATCAAAATCTTGTGAACTTACCTCTGCATGAGAGTGGTTCTTGTCAGCTTTAATGGATAAAATTGTATGTGCTTGTGATCCCATATTTGAGTTTTCATTCGACTCTGACCCAGTTGTCAGGCTATCAGATATTCTGTCAGCCTGGGCAACTTGATGTGTTACAAAATCATTAACTGACTTGTCAGAAAACCTGTCAAGTTCATCTACATCTGTCAAGGGTATTGCACATTCTATTTCTGTGCCAATTCCAAATTTCAACCCTCCTTTCAAAGTGACAAACTTATTGGAGCCATTGCGTACTACTGTTGAGACCTCCTGACCTATTTTCAGCACGACATTCGGTGTAAGTAAACCTTTGAGTTCATAGTTTGGTTGTATAATAATATCAGAGTTAGGTGTCCTATCAATCTCAATTTTCAATACCTTCATTGACTGCGGTGGAACAACTGTTTTCCTCCCTACCGTTACTCTGTAAACATGTGAAATTTTACCCTCCTTATCACCTAAACAAATGGCGGGTATGAGATCTTGATTTATCTGAACAGTATAATTGCCTAGATCAATTATAGCCTTGAAATGTTCCAAAAAATCAATACCTAATATTACCTTATCTGTAATCTCTGCAGCCACAAACCTCCATTTGACTTTGAGTTTACCAACTGTCAAGTCAAGGTCATCTGTGTATCTGGCTTCCATTTCAGACCCTTTTCCAGCTCCTTTCAATATTATGTGCTGCTTCATCTTTACTCTTGGCCCCAACTGTTTAAGGAGTGATGTACTGATCACGGAAACCTGAGCTGCACTATCTACAACAGCTAAAACTTTTTGCCCATTAAGAGTTAAGTTTATGTACAATGTTTTTGAATTTGAATTATGTTTATACAAAAATAGTTCTTGAATTTTTGCTGTATTGTCAATGTCTTTTATTTGTAAATTGTTACATCTGTACATATTTGGCCACCATGTTCCGAGCTGATCAAGAATTGGCCGTCTTTCTTGATCCCTGGTAGTTTAAAGTGTTGTGATTTGGTGATGGAGACCTACTTCGCATGGGCGACCCATTTCGATACATTATCCTACTCGGACAATCCCTGGCAAAATGTCCTTCTTTTCCACACTGAAAACATCCAGTTCCCCTATATGGGCTTGTTGATCTTTCTGGTGTAGGAGACCTATATGTACTCCTTGACCTCTGATTTTGACCCTGATTTTGGTTAAGTATATTGAGAATCTTTTTCACAATAATTTTTGTCTCTGCAAGATCATCTTCTGTTTTCTTAATTCTTTTCTCAATACTAGCACTTACCCCTCTTTTATCATCATCTTTCTCAACAACCCTTACAGCAAATGTTTCTTCTTCCTGCTCTTGGACATCTTCTGTATCTGAAAATGTAACTCTCTTCACTTCAGACTTCTTACCACCCATGAAAACTTTTTGGTTAGCTGCTGCGCTACGTACAAATTGGACTGCTTGATCCAAGGATTCTGGGTTCTTGTCCATGGCAACCAAAGCAGCTCTTTTATCTAGACAACCTCTCAAAAATGCATCAGTAGCAAGCGTCTCAGCAAACTTCTCTGGAGTGTCAGGGTAACCATCAACCGCCAACTCCTGTGCCCTCTCTGCAAAATCTCTCAAATTCTCTTCATTTTCTTGTCTCAAATCCTGTAATAATCTACGTAAAATATGGGGTAACTCCTTTTTCCCAAATTTCTCATTAAATTTCTGACAAAACAGTTTATAATTGGCCTGTAATGATTTAACCCTGTTACTGTAGTACTTTAAAGCCCTATCTCTTAAAAGTTCTATTAATTTGAACAATCTTTGCTCATCACTCCATTTATATCTATCAGCTATGGTAGAGAACTGTAAAAAGTATGGTCGCCAGTCACTTTTGCCATCAAAAATAGCCAGTTTTGGAGCAGATGGACCATATTTGTCGGGAGTTGAAGGAGGTTTATAACTTACTCCTGATTTAGATTCCCTGTCAGTTATTACCTTTTGGATTCTAGCAAGAGACTCTTGCTGATCTATTTGAGATTGCATTCTCTCTGTTTTTTCATGATACCGGTCTAATTCCCTATCTTTAGTTTCTACCTTTTCTCTAAATTGATTTATCTCTAGTTTTACCTTTTGTATGTATTCATCTCGCTCTTGCTCATACTGCAACCTTTGTTGTTCCAATATGGCCAGGTTCTTCTCTCTCATCTGGTCGGCCTGTAACTGAAAACTAATTACCATTTCAGAGCGATCTTTTTCAATACTAGATATTTTATCCCTTAGTAATGCTACCTTTGATGCAAGATCTTCCCCCGGTGGCTTTACTTCTTTAAAAGTTATTAAATTATCTTTTAATAAAGATGTCCAAAGAGTACTAGAAATTTCTGTAATATCAAAGATGTTGTCTTCAGTAAGAGTACCTTTTTCTTCCCTTGCCCTTAGTATGGCATTTGCTTTAGCCTCCCCTATGCCTTTTAATGACTTCAGTTGTAAAAATGTAGCTGTGTTAATATTCAGTGGTTCTGTCATGATTGAATAAATCTATTTCTTAAAAAATGATAATACACAATGTCTTGCTATATAATTAATCAGTAACACTGACTAAATTGTTAATAGGATAAGTTTCAGTAACACTGACACTTGCCTACAGGTATCTCTTTGTCATTGACAATGACAAAGAAAAAATAATCGATCAAACTTCAGTTTCTAAAATGATTAAATAATTGTCAAATAAATAATCAGTGAAACTGACAAAGGATTATTGACAATTGTTTTAAACACTTAGAAAATTCTCCGTATATTTCGTCAATTTCGAATCTTTTCTCGTTTCAAAATTCGAAAAGAAAAATTTTGCCGCTACAAAATCATTACCGGTATTCTCCAGGTGAGTTGAAACAAACTTCTGACACCAATATAGTATTTGCAACTAGACTGATATAATAAGTAAGGTTACCTTGAGTTATCCAAGTACGTGTATGGCAAATGGCAGATACGAGTTGAGGGTTAGACGTCTGTCTTCATCAAGCTCTCTGGTTATTCTGCAATGATCAAAGTACTCACCACAGGAAGTTGACAGTCGCACTATAAGTCAATGTCCGGTTTCGGTGATATCAGATCCGGACAAGTCGATTACAACAATAATATATGTGTACAATTATAATTAATATGACTATAGTGTGTGCTAACATTTGTGTGGGAATTCGGTGATTGCTATATCACTGTTCATCGCAATTTATGATAATATATGTGTACAACTATACCAATCAGAATGATTTTTATGTCCCATTTATGGTCATTATCTTTTCTGGTCTGTGAGTCCGCCCGTCTGTTTGTCCCGCTTCAGGTTAAAGTTTTTGGTCAGGGTAGGTTTTGATGAAGTTGGTGTCCAATCAACCCGAAACTTAGTACACATGTTCCCTATGATATGGTTGTTTCATTTTAATGCCAAATTCGAGATTTTACCCCATTATCACGGTCTACTGAATATAGTGAATGATAGTGCGGATAGGGCATCCGTGTACTGGGAACACATTCTTGTTTTGCAATGTTTTAAGAAAAGAGTTTAATAAATCTTCACGTATCATTTGTAAAATATTTAATGTTTTAAAAGGGCGAATTTTCTGTATAAAATCAATAATTATGTAGACTCTTGATGGTAAGACTTTGTATTGCATATAATTACAATTAAATCCTTACTTAAGTGGTCATGAAACAAAATTCCAATCTGTCTATTTTTTTACAACAAAAGTCAATACAACCATTTTAAGGTCAATATCGGCTACCTCGCAACGTCTTGTAGCACAATGTTTTGAACGAGTGATGCTATCATTTGATAGATTTTATAATAGCTCTAGTAAATATTCCAGTTCAAATGACCAATCAATCTTTATGAAATCTTCAAATAAGCAGTTTGAAAATTTTCGCCCATTATGTATTTGTTCTGTGTAATATAGATGTAACTGAAGTTATGAGTCGTTAGTTGGCCAGTTGCAGTCTTATTGACTTCCCATGTCTCCATTTCATGACAACACTTTTAATTCAACATAAGCTAGTACATCCTTTTATGTGTACTTCTTATAAAACCTTCTTTAAGGATCGTGAATACCTTCTTACTTTTTTAACGCTCATGTCAGTAATGTTGCTCTCCCTAAAAAGACACCTTTGTTGATCATTTGTGATTGGTTTTTACTCCCAATGCATGTGTTGAAATGGTGTATTTGTTACCATCTGCACTTGTACAGCATGTCCAATTCGAACAAAAAAAATACAACCAACCCTCCACACCAAGCGTAAATTAATATGAAGCTGTATCAAAAATCAATCAGGTCAAAGACCAATCTATGTTACCTTTCTTGTAATAAACAGAATGGTTTGAATTTGATTTCACTTATGGAGAGGAGACTCTTCCGAAACCACAATTGATTTTTTCTGTACAGCTTTATTATTTTCGAAAAATGGAAAAAGGGAAAGGCGTGCGGCCAAATAACCAAATTCAATTTTTATACGACCGCAAATTTTGAAAAAATTTTCGTCGTATATTGCTATCACGTTGGCGTCGTAGTCGTCGTCGTCGTCGTCGTCGTCGTCCGAATACTTTTAGTTTTCGCACTCTAACTTTAGTAAAAGTGAATAGAAATCTATGTAATTTTAACACAAGGTTTATGACCATAAAAGGAAGGCTGGTATTGATTTTGGGAGTTTTGGTCCCAACATTTTAGGAATTAGGGGCCAAAAAGGGCCCAAATAAGCATTTTCTTGGTTTTCGCACTATAACTTTAGTTTAAGTTAATAGAAATCTATGAAATTTTGACACAAGGTGTATGACCACAAAAGAAAGGTTGGGATTGATTTTGGGAGTTTTGGTTTCAACAGTTTAGGAATTAGGGGCCAAAAAAGGGCCCAAATAAGCATTATTCTTGGTTTTCGCACAATAACTTTAGTTAAAGTAAATAGAAATCAATGAAATTTAAACACAATGTTTATGACCACAAAAGGAAGGTTGGTATTGATTTTGGGAGTTTTGGTCCCAACAGTTAAGGAAAAAGGGGCCCAAAGGGTCCAAAATTAAACTTTATTTGATTTCATCAAAATTGAATAATTGGGGTTCTTTAATATGCCGAATCTAACTGTGTATGTAGGTTCTTAATTTTTGGTCCCGTTTTCAAATTGGTCTACGGGTCCAAAATTAAACTTAGTTTGATTTTAACAAAAATTGAAACCTTGGGGTTCTTTGATATGCTGAATCTAAAAATGTACTTAGATTTTTGATTATTGGCCCAGTTTTCAAGTTGGCCCAAATCGAGGTCCAAAATTAAACATTGTTTGATTTCATCAAAAATTGAATAATTGGGGTTCTTTGATATGCCAAATCTAACTGTGTATGTAGATTCTTAATTGTTGGTCCAGTTTTAAAATTGGTCTAAATTAAAGTGCAAAGGGTCCAAAATTAAACTAAGTTTGATTTTAACAAAAATTAAATTCTTGGGCCTCTTTGATATGCTGAATCTAAACATGTACTTAGATTTTTGATTATGGGCCCAGTTTTCAAGTTGGTCCAAATCAGGATCTAAAATTATTATATTAAGTATTGTGCAATAGCAAGTCTTTTCAATTGCACAGTATTGTGCAATGGCAAGAAATATCTAATTTCACAATATTGTGAAATTGCAAATATTTTTTTAATTAAGAGTTATCTTTCTTTGTCCAGTATAGTAAGCAAGAAATATCTGCAAGAATTGTTTTTAATTGGAGTTATCTTTCTTTGTCCAGAATCAACTTAAATCTTTGTTATATACAATATACAATGTATATTTACTTTTTACTACCAACTGATAAATTTAAATAATCTTTACCATTCAGTGATAACAAGCAGTTTTTTTGCATCTTAATATTTTATGATGTATTTAAATGAGTAGTAATTGTTGCAAACTCCATTAGAATATTTTAATTGAAATTAGTTTTGGAGTAAGGGAAAGGGGGATGTGATTAAAAAAATTGGGTTCAATTTTTCTCATTTGAAATTTCATAAATAGAAAGAAAATTTCTTCAAACATTTTTTTGAGAGGATTAATATTCAACAGCATATTGAATTGCTCTAAGAGAAAACAAAAATTTTAAGTTCATTTGAATACATTCATTCTGTGTCAGAAACCTATGCTGTGTCAACTATTAATCACAATCCAAATTTAGAGCGGAATCCAGCTTGAATGTTGTGTCCATACTTGCCCCAACCGTTCAGGGTTCAACCTCTGCGGTCGTATAAAGCTACGCCCTGCGGAGCATCTGGTTGGTCTTTATTAGCAGCGTTTTGATACCTACTTTTAAAAATATCGTCTGGAAACAGAGTGCATCAAATTCAATGCAAACAAACAGTAAAAACCTATTAAACATTAAAGATTTCAACTTTCCAATTGTAAACTTGCCATTTCTAAGAAGCAACATTCCAGCAGCACCTGCATACGGGGTATATAACTCCCAATTGGTACGAGATTCCCGTGCTTGCATTTTCTATCATGATTTTCTTGATCGAGGGTTGCTGCTAACAAGGAAGCTGTTAAACCAAGAGTTCCAAATGGTGAAATTGAAATCATCCCTTCGCAATTTTACGGACGCAATCACGAGTTGGTTGACCAATATGGAATAACCGTTTTACAAATGATATCGGATATGTTCCTTACCTCGTAAATACAATTCATCCCCTTCCCTTTCATGACT
This sequence comes from Mytilus trossulus, assembly GCF_036588685.1. NCBI lineage: Eukaryota > Metazoa > Mollusca > Bivalvia > Mytilida > Mytilidae > Mytilus > Mytilus trossulus. The sequence goes on along the minus strand of NC_086386.1, from coordinate 36,536,596 downwards.
GTGACCTACCGAATTAGACTATTTACCGGATTTGTTATCACATAAGCAACACGACAGGTGCCACATGCGGAGCACCTGAGATCACCCCTAGTTTTTGGTAGGGTTCGTGTTGTTTATATTTTAGTTTTCTCTGTTGTGTCATGTGTACTATTATTTTAGCCATGGCGATGTCAGTTTGTTTTAGATTTATGAGTTTGACTGTCCCTTTGGTATCTTTCGTCCCTCTTTTAAGGTTTTTGAAGTAGAAGAAACATGACTTCTATCTTGCTAAAAGAGGGACGAAAGATAGCAAAGGGACAGTCAAACTCATAAATCTAAAACAAACTGACTAACTAATAAACTTGCTAAAGGACAAGACCGGGACTAGCCATAAGAAAACCCACATATTTGATCGATTTCAATTTAAATGAGCTTTCCATTTATAAGACTTTCATGAGCAACGGGATGAGAGAAAGGAGAAAGGGGCGACAGAACGGAGAATACAGACTTGGATAAACAAAACTGAAGTAAAAAGTTAAAATGTGACAACTTTTCTAGTCTTAGAATTTTTACGAACAGAAGTGTTTAAAATTGCTATTGGATGAAAGATCAGATATATGCATAGGCTTGAAATTTAAGTTAAATCTTTTATAACTAAATGAAGCATATCAAGAGTTATATTGTTATTTCAATCAAAGACTATCAGTAACTTGCCATAAAAACTACCGTAAAAGGGGTTGACGTTTTAAATTCTTTTATCAATTTGAGATATTATCAAAGTTAAACAAACAAAAAAGATGAAAAGCACAAATGTGCTAAGGGAAGCACTGCAGTTAATGCATTTTTTAGACAAATTTTGGTCTCGACAGATCATACCTTATTTTGTGTCTAAAACATGATCAGAGTAGGAATTTCACTCGATTGTATTTCCCTTCTAACAACACAGGTAGATCTCAGGTGCACCTCTATAAATGGAGTTGAAATATGAATAACAAAATTTTACTTTTATATACATTATCTCAAGATGAAGAGAAATAGTTTGAATTCCCTTACAAACTTAACATGCCCCAACCTGAACTCTGAAAAAGCTTGTAACAGGCAATTCCTTATATAAATAATGGTTCATTCAATTTTGTTGCATAGCAAGCTTAACTCTCACTTGTGTGAACGTCGCATATTCCATTATATATGGCAAGCCGTTTTACTACTTATTCTAATTACAAGATATCTCCTATAATATATAAGATATCTTATATAATTTCATTTTTATATGATATCTCATATATTATATAAGAAATCTTTAATGTTATATACTATATCTTTAATGTTATATAAGATATCTAATAAAGTTAATAAGATATCTTATATATACTTTATAAGATATCTTATATATACTTTATAAGATATCTTATATATACTTTATAAGATATCTTATATATACTTTATAAGATATCTTCTACATTTTATAAGATATCTTCTACATTTTATAAGATATCTTATAAAGCTTATAAACAACTTTTATATAAGATATCTTATATAATTTTAAAGATATCTTATATAGTTTATAAGATATCTTATATAGTTTATAAGATATCTAATATAGTTTATGAAATATCTTATAAATACAATTATATAAGATATCTTATAAAGACAATTATATAAGATATCTTATAAAGACAATTATATAAGATATTTTACAAAGGCAATTATATAAGATATCTTACAAAGACAATTATATAAGATATCTTATAAAGACAATTATATTAGATATCTTATAAAGACAATTATATAAGATATCTGATAAACTATATGAGATATCTTATCTTATAAACTATATAAGATATCTTATCTTATAAACTATATAAGATATCTTATAAACTTTATGAGATATCTTATCAACTTTATGAGATATCTTATAAACTAAATAAGATATCTTTATAATATATAAGATATCTCCTATAATATATAAGATATCTTATATAATTTCATTTTTATGAGATATCTTATATCTTATACGAGTTCATTTGTTCAGACGTATATATGATATTTTCTTTTACATACATATAATAACTGAGGCGTTTCTGGTGTGTATTTGTACCTTGTGTATCCTGTTTCAAATATTATATTCAAAAACTATAATAGTATCGTATTTATATGTCATAGCTATACTGAATATAAAGAGTGAATGATACAGAAAAATTACATTGACATTGTATTGCTTATATAGTTGTCACATTCATCAAAAACGTATGTGTGTACATATATGGTGTAATAACATTGGAGATTTTTTTATGCCCGCATGGCAAAGCCTTCAACATCTTCAAAGCATATCTGTGCCGCAGCATATGTGCCGCGAGACTATACACAGCAATCATTATCATCTTGAAATAAATTAAAATATGTTTACAATTCAATACTTGTGTTAATTAAGGTTATTAATAGTGTGATACGTTTCAAACTGACAGACCAATACATCTAAATTATAAATAAATGTCTTTAGAAATTTCTAGGAAATGCTTCCAATATTTCATAATTTTCTCATTTGAAATTTCAAATGATAAATAATTACAGAATAAACTTTAAATGATAAATTATGAGAAATTTGAAGTTAAAATATAATATAAAATGGGGAAATAAAACTCAACAAAAGCCATTTGATTTTCTTCTGATCATTGACTATTATAAGGTATTTCCAATTTTCAATGGAAAGACCTTTTGATATTTTTCTGATTATTTTTTTTTCTGCCAAATTTTTTTCGCAGATCCGTTCATCATCCGTTTTGTCGGTTATACGTCCGGTAGAGGTCCGTTTCACATTTGTTCAACATTCGTTTTATACGTGACACATCCGGTCGAAATCCGTTAATGAATTTGTCTTTTTTACCTCCAACGGAACTGTAGCGGACAATTTACGGATACAAAATTGAAACGAAATGGACGAGTACCGTCCAAAACAGACGCCTACCGGACGTTCAACGGACACTTCATCCGTTGGACGTCCGTTGAAAGTTTTGAACATGCTCAAAATTTTCCACCGGATATAACGTACGCTTTACGGACACGAAACGGATATGAATGGACGTCTAACGATTGAGAACGGATGTATAACGGACATGAACGAATTGAAAAAAAGGTAATCGTTAGGTATCCGTTCGAGCTATCCGTTAATTCTCAGTCACACCTTACCGGATAGCACGAACGGACGCCTAACGGATAAAAAATTAAAGTTGTCCGCTGACGAAATTGTCCGTTGAATGTCCGTTCAAAGTTTTGAACATGCTCAAATTTTCCACCGGATATAACGTCCGCTTAACGGGCATGATACGGATATGAACGGACGTCTAACGGGCATGAACGAATTGAAAAAAATGGAAATCGTTAGGCATCCGTTCGAGCTATCCGTTGAGGTGTGAACAAGGCTTTCATGTGTGACAGTGGCTTACAGAAGACAACTCGCTACGCATTTTAGATTTGCTATGGATTTCATAAAATGTTATACTAAAATCCCGGCCGAGTCAGCATTTTTTGTTAGTGTATACTATTGGAGTCCATTTCTATCTATACTATTAAACGAGAAGACCTCATTTTGGGTGTCGCTTCTCTTCTTTCCACAATAAATTAATCTTCATGCCTCTGTGTCCTATATATACAGTGCATAATCGCATTTGTCATCCATTCATATGATTATACAGATTGAGTTATTTTGGGAGAAAAACGAGAAAGAAGTCGTCCGGATATGTTTCCGTCATTGGACGAAATTTTAAGTCAGATTAGACTTCCGGTTTGTGTTTTCTGTATACTTTTAGGTACCATACTTTTAAAATACATATAGTACGAATAAAGTGTATTTTCTGTCTGATATCCGTCATTGGACGAAATTTTAATTCAGATCAGACCTCCAGCTTGCGTTTATTGTATACTTTGAAACAAATACATATACTAGGAATAAAGTGTATTTTCTGTCTGATACCATTTTCAAGTTTACTATCCACGGCGGTCACAGAGTTTATTAAATAGAGGGCGTCTGTATAATATGTCAATAACCGCCGTGGGTCGATTAATAAACTGAGAATTGAATTTAAAAGAAAATACACTTTACTTATAGTAATAAATGAAGCAGGACCTTTTCGGGACGTCGGGAACGGGTGTTTTTAAGATCGAAATTTCAGGATCCGGTATTTCTTTTTTCGAATTTCAGGATGTCGAGATATTTAATTAATATTAAATTCGGAACCTCGGGATTTCATGTTCTTAAGACCGGGATATCGGGATCAGGACCCCGCCCGGTGCGATCTCCCCTTTTATGAATGTTCATAATATACAGATAAGCGCTACAATTATCAATGTGTCATTGAAATTAATAGAGAACTAACAAAAAAAAAGGATTTCTTTTGTGGAAAAAGGAGGAGCCGGGCTAGAAAAAACAATTATCCTGTCCCAAATTACCTATGACTTTTGATACCTTTTCTGAAATTCTCCAGTCATTAAGTTTTTTTTACAAATAAAGAAGCTGAGGTATGAATGCCAATGAGACAGCACTCCGCAAGAGACCAAAAATGACACCGAAATTAACATTTTAAGGTCACCTTACGGCCTTCAACAATGTGCAAAGCCGATACTGTATAGTCTGATATAAAAGGCCCCGAAATGACAATGTAAAACAATTCAAATGAGAATACTAACAGTCTTATTTATTAACAAAAAATGAACAAAAAACAAAAATGAAACACATCAACAAACGACAACCACTGAATTACAGGCCCCTGACTTGAATGTTCATAATATACTACATGTATGTTCATAATGAAATTAATAGAAAACAAAAAGATAGGAATTTTGGAAATAAAGGAGGGTTAAAAAAACATTTTCCTGTCCCCAAGTACCTATTACTTCTGATACTTTTCCTGAAATTCACAAGTCAGTAAATCTTTTACAAAGTTCTTCCTACAACACTTTACATACTTTCAACCACGCTCTAAAGTCCCGCGATTTCGCGGGTGTGTTCTAGTAAAGACTTAAAGAAGGACTTGATTAACTGTAGAACCCTATGGGATTTATTGTGTTAAATTTTCAAATAACTATTTCTCGAAAACAGTAAGTGATAGACAGACACGGTCTTCAGTAATGAGAACAGGACAATATAACAAATAAAATGAAATAAAGGATGAGTGCTTTAATCTATCTTGGAAATGATCGCGATCCCCAACTCTAAATCATATACATACGTGTTACGGTGTATATGGGACAATAAAACAAATCAAATGAAAATAAAATAAAAAATCCCCGATGTCGCCCAACCTCCTTCTGTTTGAGGATTTGTGAACGCTCAAGGTCCCCACAACTAAACCACATATATTCATTTATGGGACATTATAACAAATCAAATGAAATATATTGGAGTCCATGGGGTCACCCAATCCCTCCTGGTTTTGAATTTTGAATTGGTCGAAATCCAAACCCCTAAATCATAAATAGTCATGTATGGGACAATAAAACAAATCAAATCAAATATAGCAAGTGTCCCTTAGGGTCACCTCATCCCTCCGTTTTAGAATTTGGAAATTGTCGAGATCCCCACCTGTAAACCATATATGTTCATTAATGGGACAATAAAACAAATCAAATGAAATATAGGGGGAGTCCCTTTGGTCACTCAACACCCTCCTGTTTGAGATCTTGTAATAGGTCGAAATTCCCAACCCTAAACCATATACATTCATGCAAGGGACAATAAAACAAATCAAATGAAATATAGGGGGAGTCCCTTTGGTCACTCAACACCCTCCTGTTTGAGATCTTGAAATAGGTCAAAATTCCCAACCCTAAACCATATACATTCATGTACGGGACAATAAAACAAATCAAATGAAATATATTGGGAGTCCCTAGGGTTACCAAACATCCTCCCGTTTGAGAACTTGAAATTGGTCGAGATCCCCATCCCTAAACCATATATATTCCTAAATATCAAAACAAATAAAATTAGATATAGGGGGAGTCCCTTGGGTCACTCAAACCCCTCCTGTTTGAGAACTTGGAAATGGTTCAGATCACTACCACTAAAACCATATATGTTCATGTATAGACAATAAGACAAATCAAATGAAATATAGGAGGAGTCCGTGGTTTTCCCCATCCTCTCCTGTTAAGAACGTGTAAACGGTCGAATTCCCAACCACTTAATCATGTGAAGTCATGTATGGGACAAATCAAATGAAATATAAGGGGAGTCCCTGGGGTCACATCACCCCTTCTGTTTTAAAATTTGGAAAATATCGAGATCCCCACCCCTAAACCATATATCTATAATACTAAAAAGACGAGGTCCAATTTGTCAGCCGTCATCACGTAAAATCAACGAATCAAAGAATTCAACTTTATATACAACTAATATAGTACAAAGGTGTAGATTAAAAATTACACCACTCCAGGCCCTTTTGTATTCCACGTAATTAATATTGCCAATAATTAAGAAGTTCCGGGTCGAGTCCGATACCGATACCAATAGTATATTCACCTGTTGCCTGATACCTTATCTGTACGTTCCGCATCTCACAGGCGCACCACCAAACGGTGTACTCAGGATTAATATGCTATATACACGGGTCATAATCACAAGGTTGACACTACTAAATTGTCAAATTTTTACCTATTGTAGTATTTTAATCAGTAAGACTTTCTAAGAGGTTAACAATACGAATACTAAAAATCTGGACTAAAAATATGGCGTATGGGTACAGTTTTCAATTTGTCAGCGGGTATGACGTTAAACACCGAATCAAAGAATTCAACTTTATTCATAACTAATATAGGACAAATCTGTTGATTAAAAAATACCCCATTCCAGGACCTTTTGTCACGTTTCCAAATAATTAATATTACCAATATTTGATAAGTTCCAGTTCGACGGTTTTAAACAGAAAGCAGAGAAAACTGTGTATCTTAAAATCGGCATGACTTTATCAGATGACAATACTAATACTAAAATAAGGCTTGCGCATAGTTATATACTTTAATTCAGTCACGGACCCGCGATATCACGGGTGTGCTCTAGTATATATATATAAATAACCAATAAGTCAAATCAAATAGATTATAGGGAGAGTCCCTGGGGTTACCCAAACACCCTCCTGTTTCAGAACTTGGAATTGGTCGAGATCCCCACCCCAAACCATATATCCATATATAGAAAATTAGAAAAATCAAATAAATTATAGGCAGAATCCCAATTGTCACCCGCCCCTTTCTGCTTTAGAAATTGTAAACTGTCGAGATCCAAATCCCTAAACCATATATAGTCATATATGGGGCAATTAAACAAATCAAGTGAAATATTGTTGGGAGTCTTTAGGATCACCTCACCCCTCCTGTTTTAGAATTCAGAATTGTCGAGATAACCATCCCTAAACCATATTTATCTATGTATGGGACAATTAAACAATTAAATGAAATATAGGGGGAGTCCATGAGGTCACCTACCAACTCCTGTTCGAGTTGCCGGGTGACCTAAGGGACTCCCCCAACTCATGTTCGAGAACTTGGAAATGGTTGAGATACCTTAACCATATATATTCATGACAATATTACAAATCAAATGAAATACACGAGTCCCTTGGGTCACATCACCCCTCCTGTTTTAAAAATTTGGAAATTGTCCCCACCCCTAAACCATATATATATTCTTATCGGACCACAGATGAATTATCACGTTGTAATTGGTTAAAACTCCCTATGGATTTTACTAACCCTCTATGGATCCATAGGGGGTCAGTAGCGAACTATATAACTTATAATATATAACCAATAAGACAAATCAAGTAAAATATAGGGAGAATCCCTGGTGTCATCCCACATCCTCCTGTTTGAGAACTTGAAAACAGTCGAGATCACACTTCGTAGCCATATATATATATTCATGTATGGAACAATAAAAGAAATCAATTAAAATATAGGGGAGTCCGAGGACTCACCACGACCCCTCACGTTTGGGAACATAGCAATGGTTGAGATCCCCACCTCGAAAAAATTATATGTTCGTGTAAAAGACAGTGAACAAATCAACCAAAATATAAGGGGGGTCCCATGGGTCACCCACCGCCTCATGTTTGAGACCTTGTAAACAGTCAAGATCCTCACCCCTAAACCATATATATTCATGTATGGGACAATAAAACAAATCAATGAAGTAAATGGGGAGTCCCTGTGGTAACAACATCCCCTCCTGTTTGAAAACTTGGAATTGGTCGGGATCCTCTTCCCTTGAACCATACATTTTTACGTGGGGGATGCTATAACAAATCAAATGAAATAATAGGAGTCCCTGTGGTCACCAGCCCCTCCTGTTCTAGAACTTGTAAATGGTAGATCTCCACTCTTAAATCATTGGTTGTCATGTATGGGACAATAAAACAAATCAAATGATATATTCAGGGAGTACGTGGGTCATTATTTCCATCCTGTTTGAGAATTTGTAAACGGTCGAGTCCCCCACACCTTAACCACATATATGGGACAATAAACAAATCAAATGAGATATATGGGGATTCCCTGTGATCACCCCACCCACTCCTGTTTTAGAACATGGAATTGGTCGAGATCCCAATCCTTAACTATATATATTTATGTATGAGAAAATAAAACAAATCAAATGAAATATAGGGTGAGTCCCTTGGGTCACCCACCCATACCTGTTAGAGAACTTGGAAATGATCGAGATCCCAACCCCAAACCATATATATTCATCCCGCCACATTTTTTATGTATGTGCATGTCCCAAGGCAGGAGCCTGTAATTCAGTGGTTGTCGTTTGTTTATGTGTTACATATTTGTTTTTCGTTCATTTTTTTAAACCAGAAAAAATAATGCCCCTCTACTATCGTAGGTGGGGGCATACAAAAATTAATAAATAACACTCATAATGCTTAGAATGGTTGTCCTCGTGCAACACAGTTAATAACACCATATAGGAAAAACAGAACTCATTTTGTCATAAGACACTGTCAAACATCCATACATACTATCCACACTCATCTGTGTCCACACTTGTTTTTTTTTACATAAATAAGGCCGTTAGTTTTCTCGTTTGAATTGTTTTACATTGTCTTATCGGGGCCTTTTATAGCTGACTATATGCGGTATGAGATTTGCTCATTGTTGAAGGCCGTACGGTGACCTATAATTTTTAATGTGTGTGTCATTTTGATCTTTTATGGATATTTGTCTCATTGGCAATCATACCACAACTTCTTTTTTATATCATGTATAACAAATATAATAAGGTTTATGGCGAGTCCCTGGAGGTCACCTCACCCTTCCTGTTTGAGAACTTGTAAACGGTCAAGATCCCCACTCTTAAACCGTATTTATTCCTGTTCGTCATTTCAAAAAGATTTGAATGTCATACAAGATCATTCTCCTATGCGTTGCATATGTATATCACTTTACTACTCTTAACCAATGTGTACTGGACTTTGTCCAATGTCAGGCTTCAACGTGAATGACGAATTGTTGGAGCTTTATTTGGGAGACTTCGTAACGGAATCCCGTTACAAATAGTATGTTTATTATAAAATTTTATTGGTGCATAAAATGAGACTAGGTTAATTGAATTTACTTTAATTATTTTAGGAATTATTTCTGGGCCTATCACAATTTTTAACCGGATTTTTGTGACAAAAATGTCGGTTATTGATTTGGGGATGTACGGCGGGCGGCCGGGCGGGCGACAACCAAATGTTGTCCGTGCATTTACTTATGAACCATTCAACCGAAGCTTTTCAAATTTTAATATGTTGTTACAGACAACAAAATGAAGGTCAAGTTCAATAATGACGATTTTGACCTTTACCGTTCAGGAGTTATGGTTCTTGAAAGATAGAAAAATGGCATTTTCAGTCTCGTCCTTGCATTTACGCACTAACTGTTCAACCAAAGCTTCCCAAATTTTAATATGTTGTTACTGATGAAAAAAATGGAAGTCAAGTTCAATAATGACGATTTTGACTTTTACCGTTCAGGAGTTATGGTTCTTGAAAGATTGAAAAATGGCATTTCCAGTCGTGTCCGTGCATTTACGAATGAACTGTTCAACCAAAGCTTCCCAAATTTTAGTATGTTGATACTGATGACAAAATGGAAGTCAAGTTCAATAATGACGATTTTGACTTTTACCGTTCAGGAGTTATGGTTCTTGAAAGATAGAAAAATGGGCATTTTCAGTCGTGTCCGTGCATTTATGCACGAACTGTTCAACCAAAGCTTCCCAAATTTTAATATGTTGATACTGATGACAAAATGGAAGTCAAGTTCAATAATGACGATTTTGACTTTAACCGTTCAGAAGTTATGGTTCTTGAAAGATTGAAAAATTGCTTTTTTAAGTCGTGTCCGTGCATTTACTCGTGAACCATTCAACTTAAGCTTTTCAAACTTTAATATGTTGATACTGATGACACAATGGAGGTCAAATTTGATATTGACGATTTTTACTTTCACCTTTCATCAGTTATGGTTCTTGTAATATTGGCAGGACACAAATAAATGTTAATAACTCCGGTTTGCTGTCGTTGTGACAGCCTCTTGTTATTTATGGATCATTGTTAATTAATTTGCCATTAAATAAACATAAATTTACAATAAACGAATGTCTAATGTTTGAAATAAATTGAAGCAACACTGCCACAATTTCCATAATTACGTTTGCCTTGCTTTTTGGTTAACTGCCTACATCGCTTATAGTGTCTTGATTACTTTCTTTGGATACTCACACCGATAGTAGAAAGGTTAATTTTGTATAATTCCGTATTTGATTTTGAAATTTAAAAATCAAATGAGGCGTCATTTTGCATTTGCGCCGATTTTTTCTTTCATTTGCGCCGATATTTTCTTTCATTTGCGCCGATTGTTTTACAGGTAAATTACAGGTGAATAATTCAGTTCAGTTCAGTTCAGTTCAGTTTCTTGTATATTCCTCCATTAAATGTGGAGCACTACCCAAAGGGTATAGTTTGAGCAACTATTTACACCTTAAAACATAGGGAAACAATTAATTATATTATATACAGATGACTGAATTTGGTCATAATGATCACTAAATAATAGATATCATAATTAATTCATAGGATTGTCATCATAAAGTTTTGTGTTTTTTTTGTGTTTTTTTTTTAATATATAATAATTTATATGTGCTAGGGTGTAGGAAAATGCCGATTAAAAAAAAACTGCATATACATGTATTTACAGGAATTAAAATGGTCAAAAGTTTTAAATTACTTATAATCATTAGCTGAGAGTGCTATACATATAATAATTACATTAGATGTATGTTTCATTGTAATACGTTATTCTAATTGGCTAACAGTACATCACATGTTATTCCGTAAACAATTGCATGAGACAATAACATTTATCATGCATGATGACACAAGGTCCCACAATAAAGTGCACAGGTGAATTAAATAAAACTGGATAACAATCGTGTTTTCATGATCCTAGCTAAAAAATGTAATTATAAGTATTGAATGCTTCTTTTTGTAACTTTATAGTGTTGTAAAAGCGTTGACCGTGCGTACATTTTAAGAATGAAGCGCGGAAGCGCTTCATACAAAATGTACTTCGGTCAACGCTTTTACACCCCAATAAATTTACAAAAAGAAGCATTCAATTCTTTAAAAGATATAAGAAGATGTGATATGAGTGCCAATGAGAGAACTCTCCATCCAAGTCATGTTATTTTTCATTTTACATTATAGACCTCTTCCATTAGCCACTTGTACAAATTTATGAATTGTCAATCATAACATGTATATAACTGTTGTCCCCTGCTCACAGTGGGGAGGTGGAAGAAGGCCTACAAGATACATCTCCAGACATTTTCCCTGAACGTAACCGTAGTTCTTCACCCTCTGTCTTTCGGACATCTGCCACATATTTATGCTCGATCTGTGTTTTGACAATAAAATCCGTGGTGACTCTGGCTTTACACAGTTTTATAGTACATTAGTAAGATATGTTGTTATATTTCAGGACACTTATCTTCCGATATGTATGGCCCTTGATGATTAAAGAATTGTCTCCGCGGCTAGTTTCAGTGTGCAATATGTCTATCATGTTACAATGAAGTTGCAGAAACATATGAATCAAAATTATCTTAAAAACATAAATGAAAAACATTTAGAACCAAATTTTACCACTGGTATAGTACATGTACAAGTATTAACTTACCTGTAAATCTAATTAGGAGCAAATAAAAAAAATCGGCGCAAATGAAAAAATGAAATCGGCGCAATGAAAGAACGGAAATGTTCAAAATCGGCGCAAATGTCATACGCCCAAATGAGGATGAGAGTCGAGAACTGACATTTGATCTCGAGTGTTCGAATTGATATATCAATCAATCTACCTTTTCTCTTATCATAAAAACATGTTCTTTAGTAGAATAAACAATGCAAAATTTAAAGACAATAATGAATTCAGCGTTGAAAAAACTATTTGATATGTCTACATCGCTCAATATATAACGTCGACTGCTCGTGCCACGCAAGGTCAAGTAATCGACATTTTTAAGCTAGTGTCCGAGATAGCAAGTCGAACACTTCCGATATTTAGTTAGTAACTTGATTGTTTTATAATTAAGTCGAACGCTACAGGTATTATGTTGGGCGCCCAAGATATTGTAATTGAGGCTCGAGATATAATGTCTAGCGTTTCAGATGATATCAGTGATATTGTTGACTTTTTTCAAAACTCAAATGATGAAATCATAATCTTTCAGTCAGTTTAATTGAAGTCTGGAGCTGGCATGTCAGTTAACTGCTAGTAGTCTGTTGTTATTTATGTATTATTGTCATTTTGTTTATTTTCTTTGGTTACATCTTCTGACATCAGACTCGGACTTCTCTTGCACTGAATTTTAATGTGCGCATTGTTATGCGTTTACTTTTCTACATTGGTTAGAGGTATAGGGGGAGGGTTGAGATCTCACAAACATGTTTAACCCCGCCGCATTTTTGCGCCTGTCCCAAGTCAGGAGCCTCTGGCATTTGTTAGTCTTGTATTATTTTAATTTTAGTTTCTTGTGTACAATTTGGAAATTAGTATGGCGTTCATTATCACTCAACTAGTATAAATTTGTTTAGGGGCCAGCTGAAGTACGCCTCCGGGTGCGGGAATTTCTCGCTACATTGAAGACCTGTTGGTGACCTTCTGCTATTTTTTTTTTATTTAGTCGGGTTGTTGTCTCTTTGACACATTCCCCATTTCCATTCTCAATTTTACGTATGGTTTGGGTTATAGGTTGAGATCTAGACATTATAAGCATAGTGCTCATTAGTTTAGCCTTGGTATAAAACACATAGTGCTCAGGACGATGAATATTGAAAAAGGAAAAAGAAACCGAATAAGGAAATGAAAATCGAATAAGGAACTAGAAACCGAATAAGGAAATCGAAACCGAATAAGGAAATAGAAACACAATAAGGAAATAGAAACCCAATAAGGAAATAGAATCCGATTCAGGGAATAGAAACCGAAAAAGGAAATGAATATGAAAAAGGAAATGAAAATGAAAATCGAATAAGGAAAAAGAAATTGAATAAGGAAACGAAAAAAAATGAGGAAAAAAAAAATTTGAGAAAAAAAAAAATTTGAGGAAAAAAATTTTGAGGTAAAAAAATTTTGAGGAAAAAAAAATTTTGAGGAAACAAAATTTTGAAGAAAAAAAAACTTTAGTTTGGACTTGTAATATTTTTCAAAATTGAATATCGAAATAGGAAAAAGGAACCGAATAAGGAAATGGAAATCGAATAAGGAAATGGAAATCGAATAAGGAAATGAAAATCCAATAAGGAAATAGAAACCGAATAAGGAAATAGAAACCAAATAAGGAAATAGAAACCGAATAAGGAAACAGCAATCGGATAAGGAAATGATAATCCAATAAGGAAATAGAAACCGAATAAGGAAATAGAAACCAAAAAAGGAAATGAATATTGAAAAAGGAAAAAGAAACCGAATAAGGAAATGGAAATCGAATAAGGAAATGGAAATCGAATAAGGAAATGATAATCCAATAAGGAAATAGAAACCGAATAAGGAAATAGAAACCAAAAAAGGAAATGAATATTGAAAAAGGAAAAAGAAACCGAATAAGGAAATGAAAATCGAATAAGGAACTAGAAACCGAATGAACCGAATAAGGAAATAGAAACCCAATAAGGAAATAGAAACTAAATAAGGAAATAGAAACCGAAAAAGGAAATGAATATTGAAAAAGGAAAAAGAAACCGACTAAGGAAAAAGAAACCGAATAAGGAAATAGAAACCAAATAAGGAAATAGAAACTGAATAAGGAAATAGAAACCGAAAAAGGAAATGAATATTGAAAAAGGAAAAAAAAACCGTATAAGGAAATGGAAATTGAATAAGGAAATGAAAATCCAATAAGGAAATAGAAACCGAATAAGGAAATGAAAATTGAATAAGGAAAAAGAAATCAAATAAGGAAACGGAAACCGAATTAGGAAAAAGAAACCGAAAAAGGAAATGAATATTGAAAAAGGAAAAAGAAACCGAATAAGGAAATGAAAATCGAATAAGGAACTAGAAACCGAATTATGCGGAATAAGGAAATCGAAACCGAATAAGGAAATCGAAACCGAATAAGGAAATAGAAACCCAATAAGGAAATAGAAACCCAATAAGGAAATAGAATCTGATTCAGGGAATAGAAACCGAAAAAGGAAATGAATATGAAAAAGGAAATGAAAATCGAATATGGAAAAAGAAATTGAATAAGGAAACGAAAAAAAAATGAGGAAAAAAAAAATTTGAGAACAAAAATTTGAGGAAAAAAAATTTTGAGGAAAAAAAATTTGTGAAAAAAAAAATTTTGAGGAAAAAAAATTTTGAGGAAAAAAAATTTTGAGGAAAAAAAAATTGAGGAAAAACAAATTTGAGGAAAAAAAATTTTGAGGAAAAAAAATTTGTGAAAAAAAAATTTTGAGGAAAAAAAATTTTGAGGAAAAAAAATTTTGAGGAAAAAAAATTTGAGGAAAAACAATTTTGAGGAAAAAAAAATTTTGAGGAAAAAAAATTTTGAAGCAAAAAAAAATTTAGTTTGGACTTGTAATATTTTTCAAAATTGAATATCGAAATAGGAAAAAGGAACCGAATAAGGAAATGGAAATCGAATAAGGAAATGGAAATCGAATAAGGAAATGAAAATCCAATAAGGAAATAGAAACCGAATAAGGAAATAGAAACCGAATAAGGAAATAGAAACCGAATAAGGAAACAGCAATCGAATAAGGAAATGAAAATCGAATAAGGAAATAGAAACCGAATAAGGAAATAGAAACCAAAAAAGGAAATGAATATTGAAAAAGGAAAAAGAAACCGAATAAGGAAATGAAAATTGAATATCGAATAAGGAAATGAAAATCCAATAAGGGAATAGAAACCGAATAAGGAAATAGAAACCGAAAAATAAAATGAATATTGAAAAAGGAAAAAGAAACCAAATAAGGAAATGAAAATCGAATAATGAACTAGAAACCGAATAAGGAAATCGAAACTGAATAAGGAAATAGAAACCCAATAAGGAAATAGAAACTAAATAAGGAAATAGAAACCGAAAAAGGAAATGAATATTGAAAAAGGAAAAAGAAACCGAATAAGGAAATGGAAATCGAATAAGGAAATGGAAATCGAATAAGGAAATGAAAATCCAATAAGGAAATAGAAACCGAATAAGGAAATAGAAACCGAAAAAGGAAATGAATATTGAAAAAGGAAAAAGAAACCGAATAAGGAAATGAAAATCGAATAAGGAACTAGAAACCGAATAAGGAAATGAAAATTGAATAAGGAAAAAGAAATCAAATAAGGAAACAGAAACCGAATAAGGAAATAGAAACGAAAAAGGAAATGAATATTGAAAAAGGAAAAAGAAACCGAATAAGGAAATGAAAATAGAATAAGGAACTAGAAACCAAATAAGGAAATCGAAACCGAATAAGGAAATAGAAACCCAATAAGGAAATTTATTACATTGGTTGCAATGAATTACATTGATTTCCCAGTTAGATAAAACCGATAATTTCACATGTGAAATAAACGTGGTTATTTCACTCGCTGACGTCATACAACAATAGGCGTTGTCAAGACGTCGATAACGTCGGATCAAAACAAATTGTGAATGCGTAGGAAAAACATATAGTTCTTTACATTTTCAACATTAGTTTCATAAAAAGAAGCCATTACCCAGGCAATGTAATAAAAAGTATAACTAATCGCCGTATTTGAATATCAAAAATAAGACAACTTGTGACCGAACTCCGCTATGGATTAAACTCGTGCTGCGCACTCGTTTAATCCATGCGTAGTTCGGTCACGCGTTGTCTTATTTTGGATATTCAAATACGGCGATTAGTTATACTATAAATAATCCGATTCAGGGAATAGAAACCGAAAAAGGAAATGAATATGAAAAAGGAAATAAAAATCGAATAAGGAAAAAGAAATTGAATAAAGAAACGAAAAAAAATGAGGAAAAAAAAAATTTGAGAAAAAAAATTTGAGGAAAAAAAATTTTGAGGAAAAAAAATTTGAGAAAAAAAAAATTGAGGAAAAAAAATTTGAGGAAAAAAAAATTTGAGGAAAAAAAAAATTTGAGAAAAAAAAAATTTGAGGAAAAAAATTTTGAGGAAAAAAAAATTTTGAGGAAAAAAAATTTTGAGGAAAAAAAAATTTAGTTAGGACTTGTAATATTTTTCAAAATTTGAATATCGAAAAAGGAAAAAGGAAAAAGGAACCAACTTGTGTCTGGTGCAAAATTTAACACTGCATATATCGAAAAATTGCTGTGCAATGTTTCGGCCCAGTGATACCCTGAGACCCTTTAGTTCTCATAGAAATTATATCGACCAAATAATACCTGAAGGACTTAAAATCCATTCACAGAAATATCGATACATATATACCATCATTGTACTAAAAGTATTTTCTAACACAAATCTAAATCACACTCGCATGTACAATGTATGCAGAGAAAATATTCCAGACAAACATCCGTTTGCGACTTTGTTTTGAAACAAACAAATATGTATAATGTCCCTAAAAAGAAAAGAAATGTCCAAGAAAACAAAATTTCCAGTAAATTTCTTATTGCGACCAGATTTATCTCTAGAAGTAGGATATTTTTTGTATTCATTACATAATCGAATCAACTGTATGACAGATAGTTTGTATGTAAACTTTCGTCAAACATTCATCGGGGGATCAAACCTGTAACGTATTCCCTTAATCTGATATGTTCTTAAAGATACCAGAGGGACAGTCAAACTCATAAATCGAAAATAAACTGACAACACCATGGCTAAAAATGAAAAGACAAACAGACAAATAATAGAACACATGACACAACATAGAAAACTATAGAATAGGCAAAACGAACCCCACCAAAACAAGGGGTGATCTAAATGTCGTATATATTAAGCCATCATTTACCACGATTCAGACAGAACCAAGTAAGTTAAACTAACAAGGAGTGTCATGCAGGTATTAAGATTCACAACCTCTTCGAGAGCACCAGAGAACATCGATAGTATTGGTTAACGTCGTTTATTTTGCTCGATTAATTATATATTATCTTCGCTGTATTTAAAAAAAAACCTTCGGAATGTGTGTCTTCATTGCTCTTCAACTTTGTATTTTATTTGGTCTTTTTAACTATATTTATTTCAGCGTCAACTATTTATCTTTTGTGGACAAAATCCTTTGTCCCGATAAAATGTTTCAATTTCAAAATTTTACATTTGCTGAAGTTTCAGGATTAAAAAATTAATAAAAAAAAAATGATTACCGAATTTTGTGATGTCATGGGGTTGGAAAAGAACGAAATACCAATAAATATAACTTTGCGATTTCTATTAATATATCACTTGAAATTAATTAATTTACATACTGTTACCAATTGTATAAGTTTTAGAGTCGTCATATGGTTGTCACATAAACAGCAGAATCGGATAAAGAGCAATCGGTATCAATCCCGGTTTTTGTCGGAGTTCGTGTTGCTAAATCTTTAGTCATGTGATAGTACTAATGTTTGTTTTTTCTTCGATTTTTTCCGTTTATTGTTGTAGTTATGGTTTTGTCTGTCTATTTTCTATAGTTTGATTAAACATTCATTTGGTATCGTCCGTAGCTTCGCATTAGACACGTCCAAACTATTTATTAGTCACATTCAATATGATACCTTCATTAAAGCATATACGACTTCTGGCATATTTTGTGTTTTTCTTAAACCAATATTGTGAAACACGGCTTCGTCTCAGACGATAATGTTTTTATTTTGAAACGAACTCTTTTGTCCTATAAGCTATGTTTTTATATGTTATATCACTGTACAAATCAAGGGTTAGAAAATACTGACTTATCTGTGTGTTTTCTTTTATTTGTAAAATGCCATTGACGTCTACATGTTACAATGTATCTTCCAGGGATCGAAATGATAGGGAGACAGGTTAATTTCTCACAAAATTACTTTTTTGTTTTTCCGTGATATGTAATGATAACATAGTGACCTTTATATGTCTTCTTTCTCATTCTTTCATTTTGAAGATAGTTGTCCCATTGGCAATCATATCATATCTTGATTTTCTATCAAACATAAAATTGGCTGTCTACTTGAAGCAGTTACTGTATATAAATCAACTGAACTCTGTGAAAGTTGTAATCTTTACTAAGTCTTAATGATACATTGGTAAGTGTTGAAGGTACAGATCAATCATGTGATAAGAAAACACCAACAGTTGCTCAGTGGTTTACAGTACTTTTAACACTATAGATTGTTCTTTTGAGCTGTAATGGAAAACACTATTATAAATAAAACAGCGAAATTTGTAACCAATTTATTTTTTCCGTTCAATTTAATATGTTAGTGAAGTTAAAACTGGATTAAAAGACCGTGCTTACAATAGGAAATTATCTTTATAATGGCTGTCAAAGTAGCAGTGTGTTAGAAAAATAACCTAAATTAGCCAGTGAAAGATCCACAACAACTTTATATTCCACTTGAACAAAAAACATAATTCAATATTCCACGAAATAAGAAGAATGTGTTGTGTTACTCAAAGAAATCAATTTAACTGCAGAGGATTCTATTGGTAGATATTCCAATACTCTTAGCTGAAGTCCACTTAAATTTCTTTTTTCAAATCAGTATTAAATGCAATTACTGGCAGTAATGAACTATATGTTTTCGGTAAGCCTCTCGCAGTCGTGTTTCAAAACTATTTGCTTTTGTTGGACTTCATTAGTTTTTTGCTGATATTCAATTAAGCTTTCCAATACAAGACTTGTATTTTTGTTTACTAATGTTTGATAAAGATCCTCAATGCAACAAAACAATCACCGGACATGCTGAAGTTTGAATGTCATTATTTAAACGATTTTAACCGTTAAAGATGAACGGAACTACATCGTTTGGTCACGCTTATGTTAATTCGTCAGGATTACAGGAAGAAATAACAAATACCATTTCCTCAAACGTGTTGATGATAATAGAGGCTATCACAAGTCTCTTGTTAATGATAGGTAATGGTTACGTTATTGCATTAATTCAAAAAGGGAAGCTTCTAGGAAGATCAACAAATGTGTTTGTTTTTTCCATTGCTTCAGCGGATTTATTGAATGCGACCGTTTCTATACCGTCACATATATTATCTAATGCATACCAAGGTCAGATATCTATATATATGTGTAAGTCTTTTACTTTTGGATCATATATTTCTAAAACTATTGTTCAATACACTATTTTATTCATGACGATGGAAAAAGCAATGCGAATTTTGTGTCCCACCAGGGAAATAATAACAGTAGCGAGATGTATGTTTTGCACGAGTTTGTTGTGGTTTTTCGCGCCGTCGTTTAATATTTGGTGTGTAATTTTTTACACAATAGAAGGAAATAAAAGACATGTTCCTATTGTTATATTTGACACTACTTCATTAAGTCGATGTGTTTTGAAACCAAGATTTGAATATTTGCATATATATTTTCTTTCAATCGATGTAATAGTGTTGTGTGTCGCACCATTCTGTTCTGTTCTTGTCATATTTCTTATTCTGGTTCGGAAATATTTTACTGTTTTGAAAGAACGGATACAGACATATTTCTTTGTTATAAAATTACTGCTTGCATTATTCACTGTAGCTTTTGTTTGTCATCTACCAGTAGAAACGATATTCATCCTAGACAATTTCAAATCTGTTAAATCGCAAAAATGGACACTATTAGTAAATTGTGCAATATGTTTTTCATTTACACGTGGAATTTGGAATGTTTTTATTTACTTGTATTTTCGTCATTTCTTCTCAAAGAAGCGACATCTTGCAACAATAAGGGCCAGTAACAACGCTCGAAAAAATCATTTCCGAATGACTTCGCTGAATTCAAAACTCAGGAAATCTAGACATAAGGAGCAATGAAACAGATAAATTCTCCATTAGCAAGGTATGTACAATTATGTGACGATAAGATAATACTATGTACTATGCTTATAGGCAACTTTACATACTTAATCAAATTTTATGAACAGGTACAAGATTTGCTTCCCCCCCCCCTAATACAATAAAAACAAATCTTTTTATCCAATGGACTTTAATGATATATAAGTTACACTTATCTAATGGATAACGAGTATGTTGAATCTATGACTTTTTAATTCATTTCATTTATTTGTTTGCCGATTAAACTGTTTTAGCTTTACTGTAAACAACATTTGTGCAATAAGTATTTTATGACGAAAGGGACGAGACAAGATTAATTGATGGTGTCTGTTGAGATTGATGAAAGCTTTTATTTTGATTAAAAAATCCACTTGATATATGACTCAACTTTATAAAATTGATACAATACAGAAAGAAAACAAATTTAACAAATTTGGAATTAATTGAAATGTATACTCAATATATTGCTAGATTTTAAATGTATAGTTATACATGTATTTGTTAGGTTTGAACATGCATGTTTGCTTCTGTGTTTTAATGACAATCAGCTTAGCGTTGAATCAAGATTTATAACTAAAAGAAACATATACAGGGGTACAATATTATTTCATCAGTTATCATATTGATTCGTTTTGTTTTGATATATTTCAATCAACATATTTTAATCAAAGACGTATTTAGAGGCTGTTCCCCCTTTTTTGAGCTATAGACGTTTTCAAAATCCTTGTTCCGAACCTGTAAATCACCTGATCTTTCATCTAGTGACATAGTTTGGTTGTAACACCTTATGACTTTCTCTTTTTTTTTTAGGTTTTACAATTTTCTTGTGAGCTAAAACAATGGTGCAGGACAAAGTAAACAGGTAAATTATTATGTACAATTTGACAGATGCACATAATCATGAAAGGCAAATATGCAAAGCATATATGAGATAAGCGAAAGTTACAAAAAGGAACATCCAATTTCATAAGCTAAATATCATTACACAAAACACAATATTGAAATCTAAAAATTGAAACAAATAATATCTGAACATTATATATACACAAAAACATAAATTATTAAAGGGGCACTAAATACGAGATATATCAAAAATATAAAGTATGATTTGTTTTTGTTTTTGTTCAATCAATAATGAAAGTGAAATATTCAAATAATAATTCGCTTTAAGCAGCCGTAATGGTTCAATTTTGTCAAATAAGGCTAAATAACATTAATAATGAATTATTCACTTGCAAGTGAATAATTCGACCTCATTAAATCCGTATTCATGTAAACTTCAATTTAACCCCGTAACCAGAGATGGACAACGCATGCATTGTACGTTCACTGGTTATTTAAAGGAAGAGAATGTCAACATTGAAAGTGAAACAAATGTAAATCATTTGATGACTGATTCGATCCACCAAAAATCTTTCTTATACAGGTGAAAACGATAAAAAAAAAAACATTTATCTTTTATCAATAAAATATAATTAAACAGACCTATTTAAATCCAACTCCACGAGTTGGCTTAATCTATTTATATCTATATTTATGTTTACATCGCTTATATGGTCATCTGAGGTCAACTCGATAGTTAATTATATGGCGTCTACACTAAAATACTCATGAAACGAAACTACATATAATCGACCATATGGTCTGTAAATTGTTTACTTTAGATTTTTGATAGTTTGGATAAATGTTTTACATTGTTATAAATAAAATATGAGAATTTGAGTCAAATTGGTGACCATGAATTTGACAGCTAGTGTCCGTTTAATTAATACAAGTAAACGGTATACACAATGATGAACATATCAATTTTCATACTGAATAAATTTTTGCGTACAGCTATAGAGGGCGGTTATAAGATAAATGTATAGAACGGGCATTTCATTTTGAGGGGGGGGGGGATATTTGTGAAAAACACTAGTCGATAGAATACGATGAAAATTTCTTCTGAAGCCTTTTTGCCCCTAAAAATGACATACGGGTTCACTTTTAACGAATATCAATAGACATAGTAAGGTTTAACAATCAAAATGTAAACTCCATTTTTCTGTTACTTCAAGATTGTAGCAAAAAAAACCCGAATTTTAAAAGCACACAACTGTATCAGATCTCATATTAATAACGTAAAGGGTAAAGTTCCACGGTAAACTATCTCATATTAATAACGTAAAGGGTAAAGTTCCACGGTAAACTATCTCATATTAATAACGTAAAGGGTAAAGTTCCACGGTAAACTATCTCATATTAATAACGTAAAGGGTAAAGTTCCACGGTAAACTATCTCATATTAATAACGTAAAGGGTAAAGTTCCACGGTAAACTATCTCATATTAATAACGTAAAGGGTAAAGTTCAACGGTAAACTATCTCATATTAATAACGTAAAGGGTAAAGTTCCACGGTAAACTATCTCATATTAATAACGTAAAGGGTAAAGTTCCACGGTAAAGAGGGTAAAAAAACAACACCTTTATGTCGCAAGTGCATATTCACAGGCAATGGTTGCATTATCAATATTCATCTTCACAATGAAAACGCATTATAAATACGCTTGTTCTCAACCAATAAAAATCAAAGATCCTTGTGTTTCAAATAAGTATGAAACAGAACACACCGAATGAAGTTTGCCAAATCGGTCACGGTTAATGGAGGCTTCTATATTTGTTTTTCTGAATTGTAGAATTTACGACATCAAAAAAGAACTGTACAGGGCTGATCGTTGCAATTTGGACTATGAATTCTATATTGTAGGGTACATTTTAACTGTTAAGATTAAGAGTGACACAATTATACAAATTAAATCCACAAGTTTGCTGATTTTAGCATCAACGCAAGCCAAAGGTGATGTAGATTACTCCCCAGATCATAACCCTTAGACAGCGAATATGTCATCCAGTAGGGATCTATATACTGCCAATTAGAATTCAAAGATGGCCGCATATTTCTTGATATCCCAAAACTAAAAATAAAATTCGATGGATTTGTGTTTGCTTTCTTAACGTTAAGTGGCAAATATGGCTTGCCTATTTAAGTACAAAGAGAAAATAAACAACATTGATACACGTGTTCAAGTAGAACTATACAACTTGTTCACTTCGAACTATACACTGGAAAAGAACGTTAGTTCGCTTAAACTGAAAAAAAGGATTCGCCAACATAATGCCTTCAATAAAGTAATGGAATCCGATTACGATCATAAAATAATTACATTAATTTATTAGCTTGACATGAAACGCTAACTTTAATAAGACCAATATGATTCTAATTACTGGATCTTCATCTTTTTTTAAGCTGTGAAAACATTCTTCGCTTTACATCCTCTGATTGTAAAACCTTAAACTGAGTTCAAATAAGTAGATGACTATACATAATAATTAAATGGAACATTAAGCGATGCCAGAAACGCAATATTATTTAAAACCATTAATGTATGACTTCTATAAAAAAAATTGATAGTCAATGTATGTAGTTTTAGAAATCACTATGACGAAATGAATGTGAAACGTTTCCACATTTAAAAAAAAGAAATTAGAAAAAATGAATTATGTTCCGGATGGAAAAAAGAGAAACGCGTGAGTTTCTAAAATCATGTTATTAATAACTTTAATTCAGGAGCATGTAATTCAGTGGTTGTCGTTTGTTACTGGGTAACATATTTGTTTTTCGTTCAATTTATTTGTACATTAATTAGGCTGTTATATTAGTTTTCGCCATTAATTAGGCTGTTATATTAGTTTTCTCCATTAATTAGGCTGTTATATAAGTTTTCTCCATTAATTGGCTGTTATATTAGTTTTCTCCATTAATTAGGCTGTTATATTAGTTTTCTCCATTAATTATGCTGTTATATTAGTTTTCTCCTTTAATTAGGCCGTTATATTAGTTTTCTCCATTAATTAGGCTGTTATATTAGTTTTCTCCATTAATTAGGCTGTTATATTAGTTTTCTCCATTAATTAGGCTGTTATATTAGTTTTCTCGTTTGAATTGTTTTACATTTTGTTATTTCGGGATCTTTTTTAGTTGACTATGCTGTATGGGCTTGGCTGAATGTTGATGCTGAATGGTGTCCTCTGATTGTTATTTTCTATGTCATTTGGTCTCTTATAAAGAGTTGTCTCATTTGCAGTTATACCACTTTTTTTTATATTAACAATAATATATCAAGTCAGGATTATAAAAGTTGTTATCCGTTCGTTTGATGTGTTTGAGCTTTTGATTTTGCCATTTTTTAGCCTTAGGGACTTTTCGTTTTGAATTTTCCACGGGGATCGTAATTTTTGTCACTTTACTTTTCATATATAATTCGTCTCAAATTTAGTCAAAAATGGTTAGATCTTCAAATTTCCATTAGAAAATTGTATATTCTTCCCTTAGCGGAGATTCGAACCATTGCGTCTGTGATATTCTGAAGTAGATTATGATAAAAAGTCGTAAACAAAGTTTTCTTCTGTCGAACTGGAACATAAGACATAATTCGCTTACCCTTCTCCAAATGAAATTATTTTCTAATAACGGATCTATCTTTTTCAGGGAATATTTTCCAGAACCTATCAATTTTGCTTATTATATTATTTACTTAATATTCCTATGATTTTATTCGATAAATGTTGATTAATCAATCAATCATTCAAGCAATGAATCTGATATTATCATTAGTATTGTAAATGATCGCGTAATTTATCTGACACACAAGCGGCCACCATCACCACGAAGACCGACAGATAAAGCGTATAAAAACTATCAATACTTTTCTTTAACTCGTCATCTCAGGATCCTTGACAGTAGATTAAAACGTGTTACTGAAGAAAATCTTGTTATTCTCAACAAAATTCGTTTGTATACATACGGTTTCCACAAAAAAAATAAAGGAAAGAGAAAATAAACTAGCAGCGAATAACATATACTACTTTGTCATATATAAAGTATGTGTGAATAAAACAGGACAATTCAAAATTGTAAAAATGTAAATTTAAGAAATATATCGAATATTTTGTATTTCTTAATTTATATGATCAACGACCAATTGCAACTACATGTAGGAAAATCTTATTGAAATACAGTGTCTGTGTCTACTCTTCACATACAAGGATCTTATAAATGATCTTTCGAAATCCTTTAGTTTTGGAGTAATGATATCCACTTTCAAAACTTTAGATGCAGACATTTGACTGGTATACATGTAATACTTTCAAGTACAGTTAGTATAACGGGGTGTTTTATGTCACTGTAAGCATATCGTGCATACGTGCTCTATACTTCAATCGGATTGCATATATGACTCAATATCTGGAGTTATGCAAATCCGGAAAATGATAAAATCATTGAAATAAGTTCATTTATAAAATATGACTTCATAACTTACTCGAAGGTGTCTGAATATGTTTATTGTTTTGCCCTTTTGCTGATGCTTCTCTCGTACTCGTACATGTACATTAAATGCATCGTAAGATTAAAAATATGAACTGAGCTCGAAGAGCTGTACTTTAAACAATTATTCATTGTTGATCAGTAAATTTAATAGTATAGTTTTATATGACATCTATTTTAAATACTTTTTTTTAGGATCTCATAACATGGGCTTTCATATTTTATTGTTAATACTTATATAAGTGAATGAATATGTTGTAAAGCGCTTAGGGTAATTTTTGATATTATATATTGCGCTGTTATAAATACTGTATAATAATAATTATAATTATTTCAGAAGCTGTAACATTGATACCGCTTTAAATATAGATTTAAGTTCGAAGAGCTGTACCTAAAGATTAAATATTCAGACGCTATAAACTGATGACTCTTTCTAAATTGAGCTCGAAGGGCTATACCGCAAAAATTGATTTAAGAAGTTTCGTTTTTTTTTTTTGAAAGGAATATTCAATGCTAAAGCTATGTAGTATGCCAACTAAAAATACCACTAATACCCGAAGCACAAAAAAGGATTGACCGTACCAACCTAAACAAATGTTTCATGGATATGGTTTGATTTAGTTTTTATTCAATGTTATTTTTTCCCCACGTAATGTGGAAAAGAATATCAATTGTCTTTCCGCTTTCCGTTTTGATTTGGCAGTTTCGTTGTCGCTTGTTTTCGACTGACATTTATTCCCATTAGGTTTAGATCTCAATTAACCATACATGCAAATGTTTTAATGCCAAAACACTGAACAAAACACTGAACATATAACAAAGAAGATGCGGTATGATTGCCAATGAAATCATTCTTCACTAGAGACCAAAATGACACAGAAATTAAAAACTATAGGTCACCGTACGGTCTTCAGCATTGAGCAAAGCCCATAAATCACAGTCATCTATTAAAGGCCTCAAAATGATAATTGGAAATTTAAATAATCCAAACGACAAATATATCAGCTTCATTTATGTACAAAATAACGAACGAAAAACAAAATTTAAACAAAGCAAAAAACGACAATTGTTGTTTGGGATTGAACTCAATATATGTATATGTGTCTTTATTAGGTAAGTAACTTTTATGATAATTTTAAGCTGACCAATGCAAAAATACAGAAACATGATTTGTTTTAATAAAGATAAAATACATAATAATAGCTTAATTTGGTTGATTTTTTTCTCATTTTAGTTTCAGCAGGTAACACCGTGAATGAAGGAATTTTATACAGTGACTGTGATCTTGATAGATGTGATTACTACAGTGTAGTCATTTATTTCATAAGCGCTTATAAATGATTAATGAATCTGAACGACATCTTCAGGATGATAGATTGTAAAATTATACGGAAACGGTGGGCAAAATCTAAAAAGGCGTATAACTGTGAGTATTAAGCACAGCTGAAGACATTTATACAATTACATTCTGTGTTTGATTTTTGAGGAACAATGCATATTAAGAATGAGTTTATCATCATTGTAGCCTGTATTACCAGCAATATGTCTGATACTAATAATGCCAAATGGACGGATGGTTTTACAAGACGGAAATGCTTTACATGATTAATCGTGAATTGGAGTCTTGGGATGTGTAACTACAATGCATAACAGCGCTGAAAAAAATCTGGAGTAGCAACTGAATATTAAGGATGACTATAAGTCTTTGGATAATTTTATCAACAGTGATGATGTTTAATAATAGACTAGTGCTAGTTTCGCTTTAATTTCATCACTTTCCCACTAGAATTGATGCAATTTAGAGGTTATCTATTTCAGTGTGTTGGGGTTGTTTTGTCATTGGCATTTACTAACAATCGCACATCCTTTTGTTTAAACGATGCTTCTGTATACTTGCTGTATAAATATAGTTTGCCTGATAACGTACAGGGACAATCATATAAAACATCTTCACTTAGATAGCAAATCCAGCCATCTTACATCACTTATATACATGTATACACATACTGTGTATGGACCTAGATTTAAGTTTGGATAATCGAGGAATTCAGACAGACACCTTACTTATAATGGTACGCAGTCATGTTTTTTTTTCAAATTACTTTCCAAAATTGTTTAGTATATAGACCGTTTTTTTCATTCTTTAGTTAAATCTTTATGTAAGTCCTAACATATCAAATAGAACAACTTCAGTCGTCCCGGGTAAACGTAAGCATGGTAAGTGAGAACAATCTGTGGTACCATCCACGCCAGGACTTTTAAAGACACGGTATGGTTGAGACGGTTAGCAATAACAGACAGTCTGTTGATGTAAACTCCGGCTACATTTATCTCTTTGGGGTGAATTGTTAATGTATTTCTTTTGAGAGTTATTCTCATTTCAAAATTCTTATTCAAGTTATCGATAAAGCGGTATATATCTACCTACAAGAAACATTTAAAAAAAATTGAAAACAACACGTTTAATAAACTCATGCGTCCAAAGCGCTTATCTAGATTTACCTTTATCAGAAACGCTCAAATTATCGTCCTGATAATTTATGCAGAATTAGCCGCTTGATTTTTTTAAGCAACAGTCTATAATATATATCATATATTCCATGTAACCAACGAAGCGTATTCAAATCTAAAAACATATTCCAAATTGTAAGGAAGAACTGCTTAAATCACAGTTACCTACTTAAAACGTCATTTTGATTTGGCTGCTAAGTCCATATAAAATTTATGAATTAAACAAATAACTTGAAACATATGTATACTCAATATGTGATATAAAAAAGAAGATGTGGCATGATTGTCCATGAGACAACTGTCTACAAGAGACCAAAATGACACAGAAATTAACAACTATATATCACCGTACGACCTTCAACAATGAACACACCCCATACCGCATAGTCAGCTATAAAAGGCAACAAAATTACACTGTAAAATAATTCAAACGAGAAAACTAACGGCCTTATTTATATAATTTTTTTTTATCCCTATTACCAATGAGACAACTGCCCATGGCATTCCGCTGGCATTAACATTGGTTTTGGCACGTTCTTGTCTTCGACGTTTGCTACTACGTAAGGCGGGTCATATTCATATCATAGTATGCCTTTCCTGTCCACGCGTTTTGCATTGACAATTATACATACGTAATACAGTATATTAAACTTATATTCACCGGCTCCGTATAAGAACATTTATGACATATAATAATTTTCTTTTGGCCAAATATTCATAATATGATATATAATACTTTTCTTTTGGCAAAATATTCACACTGGACTTGTACAACAAACTAAAAGTCTGAACACCAGATTACAATTATTTCTACTGTGTCGTGTCTTTTTTGTTTCCCCTTCAGAGTCATTATTTGAATCTAAATAGATATAAGAAGATGTGGTATGAATGCCAATAAAAAAACTCTCCATCGAAGTCACAATTTGTAAAAGTAAACCATTACATATATAGGTCAAAGTGCGGTCTTCAACACGATGCCTTCAAATTTGACTCACACCGAACAACCTGCTATAAAAGGCCCCGACAAATGACTAGTGTAAAAGCAAGCAAACGGGAAAACCCAACGGTTTAATCTATATAAAAAAGACAAGAAACAAGAAACACTTTTGAACCACATCAACAAACGACAACCACTGAACATCAAGTTTCTGACTTGCAAACAAATGCAGTGGGTTTGAACTTTTTAATGGGTACGAACCTTCACCCTTACCTGAAATAATACATGTAGTACAACATCACAACATAGAAAGACACGATAAAATATCACTTTAAATGGCTTTATTTATTTAATCAATCAAAAGAAATATTAACACAAAGAGTCAGAAGAACTGTCTGACACAATAATACATTGCTTTCTTTTTCTGTTCCCTTTTTAACTTGTTATGTCTTTAATATTTTATTTCATCATCAGATTTACTACTCACTATATAGTTATAACTACAATATTCACAGAATAACGTATAGAACTAACTTGGCATATAATTATGCGTATTAAATTAAAAAAATAAATTCATATGAGTTTTTGTTTCAGTAGTATGTCTCTAGACAGACATCCAATTATTATGAGTTACCAACATCTCTTTTTCTTCAACAATGCAGACATGTGCTCGCACATATTTTTTTAATGCAACAAAAATGACTTTGTACTATGCAATGCTTCAAGTCATATGAAATTTGAAATTCAAAAAAAAGATGCATATTATCTTTTATAACTAAATAGCTAGTAGGTTTTATCAAACTTATGTTCATATTCTTTTTCTCAAGAAAATTCTATAATTTGTCAAAATTTAGAAGACATTTTTTTTTTTTTTCAATTGTCTGCTTTCAGTAAACAATTCACCGATATGTTTTCCGTATGCAGTGAACTCAGCGTGAACTTTCTCTTAAAAATCCGGTTATCACAATACCCATGGATCTGTCATTGGAATAAACTATAATAATCTTTTTGTACATGTTATACACGTGCTCAATATCTGAATGCTTCTTTGATGAGTGTTTACTTAGGTGACAATCGGTTAACTACGGCTTCAAAATACGACAATCAATAAGATGTCATATTTTAACATCATTACAGACCGAGAGAGAAAAAAATCACAATTATACAATTTTGATGCGTAAAAAAAGATAACATCGTGCACAGACGACTAAGTTAACTTTAAGATATTTACCAGCATTGGTGGATAAACATTATTTTTCACCAATCACTCGTTTCATCTGACTTTAACAGAAATATTTACGTATGAGTACATTTAAATTATGAATT
The DNA here is from genome assembly GCF_036588685.1 of Mytilus trossulus. Taxonomy (NCBI): domain Eukaryota; kingdom Metazoa; phylum Mollusca; class Bivalvia; order Mytilida; family Mytilidae; genus Mytilus; species Mytilus trossulus. Next base: position 36,505,969 of record NC_086386.1, on the reverse strand, counting down.
TCAATTTTGTCGGGAGAAAGACAACTCTGACACTTCGTTAGTTTGAAGTTATTTTTTAATTGAAGAGTATATTCTTACGTCGCTTTGTATTGCTTGATTGTTGTTTGTTTCACGTTGAGTGTAAATGTCACATTTACGTTCAGTACGAAAACAAATTAACAGCAAATACAATACGTAGGAATTGACTGAAATGAAATATTAAAATGTTCAACTGTCATTAGAAAATGAAACTATATGGCTAATCCGTATGTTCGTCACTATTGATGTTATCAAATAACTATGCAATGAGAGAAAGAGAGATTTTTCTTACAACTAAGCTCATTTAAAACTAAATATGGTGCCATGTCCTCCAATAGAGGTCGGTCATTTACAAACGTTGCAACCGTATCGTATACGTTGACGTATCCGCATCTGCAGATATATAAAAAAAATATTATGTGATCCCGAGCTTATTAATAAGACCATGCTTCATTTAAAAAAAATCTGATTGGAATCTCTTCGAAACAATCAAACATACACTTTCAAAATTTGTGATAGTGGTGTTTTGTAAAAAAAATAAGGGGTTCTATCAACTACTTTAACATGCCCTTAAAAAGGAGCCAGTGTAGGGGTGGCACACGATATTCGTACACAATCCTTTAATAATCTAGTTAAAAAAATATTTCAAGATATTATATGAATATACACAAAAAAAAATCAAATGTACTACTTATACATGTAAGGGACTTTGAATATTGTTCATTTGCGATTTTATGAAAAAAGGTAATAGAAATGTACTGAGTATCACTCTATTTGACAATTAACAATTTTGTTCTACGTGAGCACAAGTTCATACACAAACAAACGATTTTACCGTATTCACTCCTATCATGCATGTAAACTTTTCCAACTATCCAGAATATTTTTAAAAGCTGGGTTACATATTCCACAAAAACTCGATATTTCCTAATTGTTTTGTAAATTTCTGCATTAGAAATTAATCAGTCGCCTGTTTGCATTATTGAAAGTACATAAAATTAAAGCTCGGGATCATATAATGTTTTTGGTATATCTGCAGATGCGGATACATCAACGTATATGATACGGTTGATACGTCTTTAAATGACCGACCTCTATTAGAGCATTTGCATTTATCAAGTATTTGCTGGCGTATCCGTATCGGCGTATCGTATAACACGTATATGACGAAAGGATAAATTAAGCCAGGTTGGTCCCGATAAAGATATTTTAGTGCAAAACATACAATAAGAATAGTTAATCGTATATAAAAAGTCACATACCGATAATACTAATAAACCCAATATAAACTTAAATAAACAAATAGGTTCTTCGGGCAACAAGAGCTGCCCACAAACAAACAACCCTAAGTTAAGTATCACTATGATGTCTGTATAGAGTTCCAACAACTCTTAAAGGTGTTATCAGGGGATGTCGCGATGGATATATGCAGTTGCCTCAAAAAAATGTTTCTGTGGTTTATAAAATTCGCGACGTTGCATAATTAATGATCCAAACACATTTCTCCCCTGGCGGTTTGGAGATGGGGGTTCATCCCAAACTAATAAGTTTCTACATATTGTCATAGAACGTTCTGGTGGAGCGGTAATCATCGATAACAATTCATTCAAATCTACATCAAAAGGCGATGAAAAGTTTAGGCGCATTTCAAGGACTTGCAAAACGAAGTCCATACTGGCATCAATTCTGGAAGAAAATTGAAGAAGGAACCAAAATATAACAAATACAATTCTACGTTGATCCAAAAAAAAATCAGGAAAATGTAAATATGCATTATATAGAAGTCTATAAAAAACAAAAATAGCTTTTATTTTCTTAATCTCTCTGATAAAATTATATTTAAACTCTCAAAGGTGATGTTGTAAAAAAAAATTGGGTCATTTTAATTAAACGTTTTGGATACGTTTTATGAATCGAGTACACCCCTTATTCTTAATTCAGATTTATGAGGCTCTGGATGTTTATTGTGTCTAATTGTTTGAGTTGATCAATTTATATCAAAGAAGTTATAATATCCGACTTTATATCAAAAACATTATTTCAATTGAGATATATACGTACTCCAGTCATTTGTTTCCTGAAGAAAAGATCCTATGATAATGTTTGACTAAAGTTAGAAACTATCCTCGTGTGCACATTCTACACGTATCCACGTACGTATCGCACACCGTTAGCACGAGTGCACCTTACAGATGTAGACAACTTGAAAACATGTCGAATAAAGCTATGAGTATGTATCTTATGTGTTTACTGTTCTTCATTTACGATATTTACTTGATAATATAAATGTTAATAGTATATACCATAATTGATGCTAAATACTGTTTCCAGTGAAGAAAAGGTGTGCTGGATTTGATTGATACTATAAGTCCGAAGCAATTGTGCAACCATAGCCCGTTTTATCGGCAACACGTATTTCATGTTTTATTTTTATTTTCTTAAACACAACAAAAAACTTCCATTGTCTCTGGCGTCTCTCATTATCGAGAAACTAAAAACGATTCCACAAATTAATCATTTGTTATAAGTCATATCATTCTAAAGGGGATTAGTTGCAATTTTCTAAAAACCCTGATCCTCGAAACAGCATACATGGGGCGGATGTAGACAAGACAAGACAAGATAAGCAGATGGCGCTCGCCCTAAATGCTCCCTTCTTGATATCCACAAAAGTAGTTTAATTTGTTTACACTGTTACGATTGAAATAACATAAAATAGATGAAAATAAATACTTCTTGAAGATTTAATTTTGTGAAACGGATGTAGAAAACAGGAAAATTGAACTATCTAAGCAACATATGCCATGCAGTTACAACAATAAAACGGACGATCTCATGTTTTGGACACGGCGAAATTGTCATCAACGTTCCCCTATAGCTTTAGCCTATGTAGTATAAAGAAACACACAAAAATAAGCACAATAAAACTCAGTGTTAAAAAATTCCGAATTCTATGTCAGAACAGGCAACAAAAAGAAACTAAACAAAATGACAATGATACATATATTCACAAAGGACTACTACATGTAGCAGTTACTGATATTCCTGTTCCAGACCTCAATTAAATAATATTATTAAATATTTTTCCTTTTTCTACCGAATAGCTGCAAAATATGAAGAATTTGATACTTAATTCCGAAAAAAATGTGTAGAATACACAAATGATGTTATACAATAGACTTTTTTTTTAAAGACAAAGCATACAAAAATGCAGCCCCACATACCTAAACCAATACCTTTGTGTCGTAAGAACTTTAAAAAGCTGGGATTTAGGGGAAATACATACAGGAACAAATTTAGATATAAACTGTGGTACATTGGCAGATCCAGGGGGTTTCATAAGTTGTTTTTTTTTGGCCAAACAATGCTTTTGAATGGGGACCCCCTTTTTGTCCTGAGTTGGGAATCCCCCCTTTTTAAAATGGTTGGATCCGCCCCTGTGGTAGTAAATCAACAAAGATAACTTGTGTAGCAATCAGTGGTGGATCCAGATTTTTTAGAAGTGAGATGGAGATGGGGATAGTCTCGCTTAATTTAACGGGTTTATTAGCAGTTTGATAATGGGACCGGGACCATATTCTGCCAAAATTCAATGATAATTTTTAATTAAATTCTAGATAAGGGTCCCTTATTCTCCCTCTTGACCCGCCTCGGGCAGTAAACACACTTGTATTAGTACATAATGTTCCCGTTAATGTTCGTAGACAAGGTGTGTTCGATTTGATCCTTTCATATATAAAATATTTGTATATGAAAAAGATACACTTGGCACACACATTTCTTAAAAACGAAGCGTGTATGTTCTTGGTCTTATAAAAGCTATGACTCTTTAGTTTTTTAACTATATATCATCAATATTTGGTTCATATTTTACATCTGTTGAGTTTTAATTGAGGTCGGGACTAAAATATTATTTTATACAAATCTGCCCGATACGTATACGTCGATCCGTGCACGTATATAGATACGTGAATAATGCAAATGCTCAATAGAGCATTTGCATTATTCACGTATCAGGATACGTGCACGGATCAATGTAAACGTATCAAACAGATTTGTTTACAATAATGATTTTACCCCGATCTCAATTAAAATTAAATCCATTTTATAATATTTTCATCGGGACCAACTTGACATAATATATCTTTTCCTCATATACGTGTTATACGATACGTCGATACGGATACGCCAGCAAATACTTGATTAATGCAAATGCTCTTATTAGAGCATTTGCATTATTCACGTATCAGGATACGTGCACGGATCGACGTATACGTATCGGGCAGATTTGTTTACAATAATGATTTTACCCCGATCTCAATTAAAATTTAATGCATTATAAAATATTTTCATCGGGACCAACTAGCCATAATTTATTCTTTCCTCATATACGTGTTATACGATGCGTCGATACGGATACGCCAGCAAATACTTGATTAATGCAAATGCTCTAGTAGAGCATTTGCATTATTCACGTATCAGGAAACGTGCACGGATATACGTATACGTATCGAGCAGATTTGCTTGAAATAATGATTTTACCCCGATCTCAATTAAAATGTAATGCATTATAAAATATTTTCATCGGGACCACATAGCCCTTATTTATTCTTTCCTCATATACGTCTTATACGATACGTCGATACGGATACGCCAGCAAATACTTGATTAATGCAAATGCTCTAATAATTAGGAAGTATACGTTAAGCAATCAGAAGATGATTTAAGTTGCATTTACTGGAAGAGAGAAATTATCAAGTTTATCGATATAAGACTAAACAGATATGATATAAATGGCAAAGTGATATCATCCACCAGAGTTTAAATTGAGTGGACTTAAGTTACTAAAGGTCAACGTATGGTCTCTACATTGACCAAAATCATTCCGTTCAATGAACTGTAAAGACTGGAAATGGCAAAATGTAAACAATAATAAAGACAACAACATGATACATTACAAAATTATTAACAAACAAAAATGGACAGACAGCAACCAACGTCGACTGCCGCTGAATTACAAACACATAACTTCGGACGGGAACTTTATACAGTTTGAAGTTAGTGTGAAGCGAATTAAAGATAAAACTCCTTCACTAAAAGTGGTCTACAAATGTTTTTGAATCTTGTAACTGGACACTTTACACACTGGTGGATTCATTGGAGTATTATGGCAACTAATGTGAACATAAGACTTTGTCATTCGAACTTGGTTTAAGGCTGTAATAGTTTATAAAGTGGTAATATATCGATGTTTATAGACCCATGTACTGCTAAACACCTGACCCTACACCATTATAAAAAAGTTGTTGTCCCCGCCGGTTAAACCCGAAACAAATCTGTCTTTGTGAGAAAATTACATTACATTAACTGCTTATGAAAAGAATTATGTACTAACAATTCACTACACAACTCAAAATACAAGCAACGCCTGCAAATAGATAATACTTTTGTGCTGATATTTTTCAGAGCTTGTGATTCCTATCATGATTTCCTTTAAAGAGGGCTACCGTTTGCAAGAAAGTAAGTTAACAAAGATTTTCAAGTCGTGAGGTTTAACTTTTTTCTCTGAATATTTGTGGATGCCATAATAATTGTTATGTACTGCCATGAGAAATCTTACGGGTATTGTATTTGGAGCAGGATCTGCATTCCTCTTCTGGTTCACCTAATATAACTCAAACTTTCTATGTAGCCCGTGTCACTCCAATTTAAGGTTTCAATGTTGTCATGTTGGCGTTTTTAGTTTTTATCACCATGTCATTTTCAGTTTGTCTACGACTTATTTGTTTCAACATGCTTTTAATATTATCTGCCTCCATTAGATAGATAAATCGGATTCTACCAGATTAGAGCAACAATTAGTACAGTCACATTTATCAGATTCGGTGTTAAGACGTCATAACAGTCAGAGAACACTGTTAGTTCCATAGTGTGCTAGTGACCTAATACGGTGTATATGGGGTCAGTAAATTCCATATGGGGTGATCGCGAAGCTCGAATTCCCATATGGAATTTACTGACCCCATATATACCGTATTACGTCACTAGCACACTACGTAAAGAATTTATTTTACCGACTATCTTAACGTGTGAAATTTAGACTAGTGACCTATCAAAATGAGCAAGTCTTCAGTACTGTTAGCATAAAGAAACTACTTTCATTGATCCTACAAAAACAGATGCCAACAATAACAACTTGTAAGGTTCAAATGTGTTTTATGAATTTTTTCTCAGTACCATTTTGTATTTATAAAGGGACGTAACACCACTACTAACCGTGTATGAAATAATCCCCGCCTCCCCTCTAACCTAATATGGAATATAAAGAGAAGTAACACCACTACTAACCGTGTATGAAATAAGCCCCTCCTCCCTACTAACCTAATATGAAATATACAAGGTCTCCACGCGGATGTTTTTAACCAATCATATTCCTAGAAGTGTATAGGAGGTAAGAAAAATGGCCTTGTAGAACTTCAATAGATATTAAGTGCATTGTACCCACAGAATGTAGGACAAGAAGTTGTCATATATACCAATTATATATATTTTTATTCATCACAAACACATTCACTTTAAATGCTGATAACAAAATTCAAAGACCATACTACCGAATTATATAACCTTTAAAAATCAGCTTATTCAAATGATCAATGATATAGAATGCACTTAAATGTGCAGGTTGTACAAACACATTCACCTTAAAAAGTAGGATGCAATATTTCTTCTTTTTTATTTTAATTTGTAATATAAAAGTAAGAGTCTGTGGTATAATGCTAATGAGACAACTCCCCATAAGATACAATATAATACAGAAATTAACCACCATATATATATGTCATCGAACGGCCTTAAATAATTAGTCAAACCCAAACGGCATAGTCAACTTTAAAAGTCCCAAAATAAAGAAATATAAAACACTTCAAACAAGATAACTAACGGCCCGATTTATGTACTTAATAATGAACGAAAATAAATATGATAAGCAGCAGCAAACGGCAGCTTCTAAATAACAGTATTCGGACTTGGGACAGGCACATACAGAATGTGATGGGGTTAAACTTGTTTAAAGGACAACCCCTTAACGATAGACGTGTTGTAACAGTCCAACATAAGAACAAACAATTAGAATAAGTTTAAAAGAGTTTATCTCATCAGATAGATACAAAGCAGAAACATCTATTAGGAAAAAACACAGGGTGGACGTTTCATGTTACTTATACATACCCACAACAAAAAGGCACTAGGCATACATCTGAGAGTACTCGCAGATACTGACAGATAGTGAACAGCCAAACACAACTGATTAAAAAAATATCTCAAACTAAAATATTTATCAGAATACATCCATTATCCAATGCATTTAGTGTACAGACTCTGGACTATATTGGGAGTAAAACAGACATGATGAGTAGTGACCTCTTGAACCTTTGAAACACCTAATATATGATGGTGTTCTATAGAAATGTTTTCAATTATGAAACTAAACGTCTTGCCGTTCATATTTCAACATAGTAGTACCAGTTGCCAACACAATGCGTTTTCTTTATGATGAAAATTAATATTTATATCATAGAAAAGTAACATAAACAATTCAACTGTGTAGTGCATGAAACATAAACAGAAAGTGCACGGGCATATGTACATTTTACTACTCTAAAAAGCAATTACACTCTTGAAAATTAAAAGTACAAGAAAATCATAGCAAGAAATAGCAATTTTCCCTCACTATATCTTATAAGTATCTTTTATTGAGATGAATAATGATAACAAAAAGGAGTTAACATTATAACAGCATACCATATATAAATGAATAACACCTCGACACACATCTGCAAAGTGGATAGAAATACATAATGCAACTAATGTTTTCTTATCATTAAGTGATAAGAAAATGCAAATAATACAAGTTATGAATATTTTACTTTTCTGCTGTCATATTCATTTGATTGCTCATCTTTCCTTATCTCTGAATCTCTGACGCCTACTGCCGTTTTCTTTCCATTCAACCCACACCTGATGTTTTGACCCTGTAACCTTACATCCAACGGTTGGCGGGTCAGTAGATGTGGCAAAATCTCTACTCACCAGGACTCGACTTCCAGCTAAAATAATCCTAGCGATACCATAACCAGCAAAATGAACATTCTGCTGTCTTCACTAGCTGTCTCAATGTTGTCTTCCTTCCCTTTCTAACTATTCCCATTGCATGTAGCATGTTCCATGCTGACTGTGCATGAAATCCTCTGTAGCCTACTTCTACTGGGTACAGCCACGCTTTCAAACCTCTCTCTATATATATTTACATGGTATCATCAGCTCTGTGTACGTTTTCTTTGTTCCGCTGGTTTGCCTTTTCACATAGAAAATGTTAGTTCTACTGATACTAGTATCTAGAATTATGTAATCAAAATACTATGTCAGGACGTAGGGCTGTCTGCACAAATTCAGGAAACACAAGTTTTTTGCGAATTTCAGCTCATATATTTCATTCACTGCACTTTCCAAGATGAAGTTATGTTGTGACTCTGTTGCATTACCAATCTCTTCCTCTATGACGACTCTGGTCTACCTTGCCTCTGTTGTTGTTGGTTTCTTCTTCCTCCTCTCAGCATCAAGGATATTTTAGAACCTTGTCGTGCCGCAATCGATATCTTCCCTGATTCATCATAACCCTACAACCTGAAATTATGTGTGTCATTGTACCTGGTCCACCAGATAATATAAGCTGGGTTATTCTATCAGTCCCCACTGATGTATGTTAGCGTAAGTCTGAAGGGGAAGGAAGTGTATTGTAGATTGATCTAAGCATGAATGAATTTCTAAATTATTTCATCCTTCATAACTATGCCAATGTGACTTTTCTTTCTGGCAAGTTCCATTGAATCCATGCATGCTCTTGATGGGTAAGCCCAACTGCTCTTTCCCTTCTTTGTTTTTTTATTTGTCTTTTTTGCTGACTGCACCAGTCAGGATGTCTCTGTTGGTGTTGATTTTTCACTTTTGAAAATTTGTCATTCGTAAGCCCTGCTTACCATTACCTATGTTTTCCACTATGTCTTTGTGATACTTGATCTACAGCAGTTTACATTGACCAATTACGCCCATTACGTGTCTATATTCCAGCCATACTGAAATTGCTATCCTTTGACATGTTTGAGTCCCTGAGAGTCTTAACAAGTCTGCTCGTACGTAATATATATCTTTCTAATATGCCGTTCAGACTGCTAAATAACTTACTAAATGCATTTATTCAGGGATACATAATTCGATGATGATTATGTCCAAATATATAAACTTGGGAATTTTAGTCAACATGATAGGCAATGCCAGGGAGTTTCATGAAAAAAAAACAATTTAATTGAATCACAACTTGTTGTCGTTATGGACCGGTTTTCAACTGTAATGTTTCTACATAGAAAAACAACCTTTCTTAGTTTAGATGTTTGTGTTATGAATTTAACACAAAACATCAGCAGCAAAGTGATGAAAAATAGTATCGATAGTTTTTATTCAATGGACTGACCGTTTTAATTTTGATTGATCATTTCGCAACTTAAGGAAGACATGTTTTGGCGGTCTTAAATCTTGAAACCCCAAAATATTAATATGATCTTTGATTCTGCTTGATCTTGTTATAGTTTCGAATGAATCTGTAGGCGCATGTTTGGTGATTCATGGTAAAAACAACCTGTCTTATGAATCAAAGTTTGGTCTAACAAATCTTTGCACTTGCAAATAATGATCATGACCATTAATACAAAACATGGATACCAAATTGTACAGGATATGTAATATTTTCTGGTTCCTCATGCTTAAGGTTGCAAAAGAGTAGCGAAATATAGCAGAAGGACAGTCAGACTCATAGATCGAAAATTAACTGACAACGCCACCATCGCTAAAATAGAAAAAAGTCAAACAGACAAATAATAGTACTCAAGACACAACATAGAAAACAAAGACTAAGCAACACAAACCCCACCAAAAACGGGGGGTGATTTAAGGTGCTCCGGCAGGGTAAGCAGATCGTACTCCATTTATGGCACTCGTCGTGCTGCTCAAAATATAACGAAACCCAGTTAATAGTATAATTTGGTAGGTCACATTCGTTAACATGGAAGAGGATTGTGGTTATGACATACGGAACATATCCGATATAATATGTGAAACAGATACTCCATAACGGTCAACCAATTCGTGATGGCGTCAGTAAAATGTACGAAGGGATGATGTAAACTTCACCATTTGAAACTCTTGGTTTAAAGGCTTCCTTGTGAGCAGCAACCCTCCAGTGAGACAACTTTTTACAAAAAATCGTTGACTTTTTTTTAGTTTTGAATATTGGTCAAATACTGTAACTGTTTATAACGAAGAGTGTGCATCACTGAAATCGCGGATCTACAAATTTAAAATAAATGTGTGATAAGAACTAACAGGACAATACAATCTACACGTCTAACGAATAAAAAAGTCATCCGACGGCCCGGGGAACACATACCCTCTGAAATCTACAGACCCACATCCTTTTCGATAAAACTGCACCATGGGTTCTACGATCTTTATACAGATTAAAATAAAACAATAAAACCAAGACGATATCTTATATCTAACATCATCAATTCTTAATTCCAAATGACAAGGGTGATGTGGACTTCAACAAATTCCTAAGAGTCAGGTTATATCAATCTGCATATCCAGTTCATAATATATTCCGTTGTTAAATAAATAATATGCCTTTTCATTGTTTCATAATGGTAATTAGTGACATACAATTTTCAGAGTTAACTTTAAATCCATAAATCATTCAAATTATTTCATTTACATGACTGTTCCGAATTATTCTATCAAAAGGCATTAACAATTCGCACCAATAATTCACATCACGTACACAATAAATGCATTTTTGGTTTATGATAATGTTAAATTCAATATTCATACAATACAATATTAATTCATCTGCAAAGAAAACATACCAAAAAGGAGTGTTCATGGACTCTACAATTGACCGCATTGTCATAATGAATTCGGCAATGACAATTAGAATGTCATGTCGTAGAGTACAACGAATTATACTTGAAACATTTCAGTTAAACTTAACACAATAATTTGAAAAGAATTAATTCCATTGAAAATGACAACAATGTCAATCTATTTCAATTGATTAATTTGAAACAGGAATTTGTTACTCTAGGCATGGAACAAATCTTATGAGATATTAACACAGAGCATGTGAAGATTGCAATTAAACGACATGTATTCATACTGTAATAAATTGCGGCTCATTTTAAGTTTTTGAAATCATTAATAAAATAACTATTCATGTTATTGGAATCGTTTAAATATTTTGATGGATCGCCTGAAATTCAACAGTCAAAATGATTAGTTACAGCATGATAGTTATGTCAGAAAAAGGATAGAAATTAATTATTAAAGGTCGATTTGATGATTGAAAATAATTTATTTTCTTTGATTAATACAAACGTATTCTGTTACTTTGCGTGGGAATATAACCAGTTTATGACTGACAAGTGCACAACAGTTTTATTTTTTGCTGTACTTTCTTTTAACAGAGATCATGCTGTAACATTCTTCACAACTATGAATAAATCAAACACGCATAAAGTAAACGAACGGAATTTTAACAAGTCTGGTATTTGACATTAAAAAGCTTCAGCTGTTTTCGACAAAACATTTCGGAATTATGAATCATAAAAAATCTTTAACATCGTACTGTATTATATCTTTTAACTTTGTTTTCTCGAATGTCAGTGATGAGTCTGGCGTAGAGTATATAATTGACATTTGTTAAGGGTGAATATATGTAATTCAAACAATTGGGTTCTTGTTGCTATATTTTTTGTATTTTTTATGTTTTGATTGGTAAGCTGTCGTATTTTTTTTTGCAAAATAATTGACAGTTTCGATATATAGAATATTATTATTTAGAGTTTGAATGTTCCTTTGGTATCTTTCGCGTATCATTTATAATTGTATTCTATCTATCAAGCTAGTCACATTGAATGTTTTGTGATCAATACATACACACTCTAACTTGGTTTTTTTCTAAGTGTATATATAGATATAGAAATATGTGGTGTGCGTGCAAATGATACAACTCTCCATCTAAAAAACGATTTAAAAAAGTAAACCATTATATCTCCACTTTGACCATTGAATTTGGAGTTGATTATAATGATAGAATGCATTATTTTTGTACACAAGAATAATATAAAAAGCAAAATATCAAAAATCCGTAAAGATAAACATTTACAAGATAACTAAATACAAAGAAAGTTGTGCATTTTGAAAATTAGTTCCTGACAAAGGTAAAACATTCATAGAAAGTTAGTTTAAGAGTTATTCGTTATTCATATATTTTGGGGGTTTGTAACGTGCGTAAAGGTTGTTCATCCTTGAACGAACAACAATACCAAAACCATATAGTTAACCATAAATGTCCTCAAAGTTTGTAACAACACACAACTAACAAATCTATACAACAGTAATAAAAACAAAAACACATATGGTTGATAGCATCCAACCATCTACATGCATGATCTCATCATATAAACATATACATGTAACAGAACATACTGAAATATCTTCTTCCTAAATGGTATCATCACGCTGTGATTAATTCATAGAAATGAGTCACCACCTGACTGACCAACAGGTCTTAAATTAAAGACGATGATTGAGAAACTTGGAGTTGATCAGGTATATAATTATATACTATTTTAGTTTTAAAATTTTTTGGAAATTAAAATAAAATTTTGGCTCACACTGAATAACAAGTTAAAAACAGAAAAAAGAAGACTTACAAAAAAAGATGAACCTCAATCTTATTTTTTATAAAGTGGCAGTATTTAAATAAGATATTGCCATAGAATCATATTCAAAACAGTGTGGTCCTGGCCATTGATTGACGACCTAAATTATCCCATTGACTGGGACAGATTAGGTGAATGTTTGTCGGTAACGACCATTGCTCACTTCTAACTTATTATAGAATTTAAACTGTGAAAAGGTTCTTAACGCCTTTAATAATAAAATAATTCGAATATTCAGGATTAACCTTTATGTTTTGATTAATATTATTGATATTTATCAACGCATCGTATTATTCCGGATTAGTTTTTCGAATTGCTTTATTTAGGTGTTGAGAACCTTTGGTGACCCCACAGATTCAGTGTCTTTAACAAGTACATAGTGAGCAGTGATTGTTACCGACAAACGTTCACCTAATCTGTCCCAGTCAATGGGATAACTTAGGTCGTCAATCAATGGCCAGGACCACACTGTTTTGAATATGATTCTAATAAAAATATAACATTTAATTAAAAAGTCTATTAACTGGTTCGTATTTTTTCACATAAAGTATATGTTTATCAACTGATCAATATTAGAACAACAAGATATCAATATTCAACCATAAGCTGTATGTGCTTTTAATGTCCCTAAGAATGTAGTTGCGAATAATCATATTAATTAATGTCTGATTTAAACTAATAACATCCCATACATTACACGAAAACAATGATCTATAATAAACCATTATGTATCTTACAGCCATGTCAACGACACTAATGAGATATCATAGCCGTGGTAGTAAAAAATGATTTGTTCCATCACGATGTTCTACGACGTAAATGTAACAATCATCTCCCCGAACTAAAACAATGAGAGGCAAACATCTGCTGATGATTAACTAAACAGGATATATAATGCTATTTTTTTGGATTCTGCGTCTTGTATATAATAGATATAAACAAGTGGTATGAGTGCCAATGAGGAAAATCTCCTTTCAAGTCACAATTTGTTAGAGTAATCTAGTACGACCTTCATCACGGAGCCTTGGTTCTCACTGAACAACAAGCTATAAAGGCGCCCAAAAATGACGAGTGTAAAATCAATCAAACAGGAAAACCAACGTATAACGGTATAATCTATATCAAACAAAATATAATGAAAAACCTCATGAACCACACAAACAGACGACAACCACTGAACTTATTTTCCGTGATAATCCACTTGAATAAACAGTCACAGTACAAACATGCTATGGACATATACGTCTAACAAATTATGAAATATATATTCTGATTTAAATTAGTAGTATGAAAGTCATTAATTATATTTTTGCAGCATTGACTATTGGCCAACTGATTAACACAAAGACGTACAGCTAGCAGTAGTGGTATCTCCATTACTTTGAAATACAAAACATCAAATTCAAAGTTGCTGAATTTTAACTTATATTCTATTTTGACCACATCAGAAAGGCTTTCATCTTGAAGTTTTAAAACGACATCAAAACACTGTTTATGTGTCACTGTGGTTTCTTCTTATTGATCGGCTATACCTCAGAATTTCATTCCTTTAAAATACCAACACTTTTTATCTGGGACTGCACTATTAAAAATAGATATAACTAATCAATCAAGTATGCGCTGAGACAATGATTACTGGGCGCGGAATGATTCAAATTTTATGGATACTTTCACGAAGACTGATGGGGTCAAAGAAGCCATTTAAATGTAATCTGCATAGAAAAGTATGGCAAATCAAAAAGGCAACTTGCCTCTCTTTGTAGTTTTTGTACTTTGATTGCTATTTAATGAACATTTGTAATATCTCAATTCTTTGCGTAGAAGGCACTTCTCTGTATAAATCATGATTTACCAAATATCTATATAAACATTGGGAAAAGTCACATGTTCCAGAGGAAAAATCGTTTGTAGAATGAATTAATGAAATGTGAGTTGTATCAATTTTTTTTTTTTTAATTCTAATAAACAAAATTTTGACTATAATTGCTAATGTTAGCTTTGTAAACTGTTTTTTTATCAGCAATCATATTGACTGTCGGTCTACATTTTGATTCTCTTTGTATATTTTACTGGCATCATCATGATGTTTAACCCTTGCGGAATTTATTAAGTTAAGAAAAGCGCCATGAATTGATAATACATCGTTGCTACGGTACAATGATAGTTTGGGCGTGTGATGATTTTACACAAATTAAGATTTCACATTTCAACACTTTTCAACTGGATAGGGACGCAAAATTCATATTATAAACGACAAAGTAAGCATGACAAATAACAAAAGTGATCAATGAGTGTTTTATAATACATTCTTATGTCAGTTGTAGAAGTTGGAACCTATAATTATTAAGGCTCTTCAAAAAACCAAACATATATTTTTGGAATTTAGTTTACAAGCCATAACTTGTACTTTTGCCTCTGTGACTTTTTGGCGAATGATAAACACAAATACAAACAGCCAAGCAAAATTGACATTCTAATATAAGATAACAAAGACTTAAGTTGCCGAATTTAACATATTTATCTGTTTTAACCATATGAGGAAGCCTTCATTTATTTGTTTTAAAACCCATAAAATAATAAACTGTTAGTATGTCATAATAACTGTGGTTTTATTATTGATCGGCTTAACCTCAGGATTTTGGAATGTTAATTTCTATAAAATTCCAACATCATTCAACATGCAAATCACTATCAAAGACAGATATATCTCATAAATCATGTATGCGTTGAAGCAATGTTTACTGGGCGCGGAATGATTCAAATTTTATGGAACCCTTAACGAAGACTAATGTAGTCAAAGAAGCCATTAAAATGTAATTTGCGTAGTAACAAATGGCTTTTAAAAAAGGCAACATGCCTCTCCTTGGAGTTTTTTGTACTTAGATTGCTATCAAATGAGCATTTAGAATATCCTTATTTATTGCGTACAAGGAAGGCACTTGTCTCTATTAACCTTTATATACCAAAGGTCCAAAAATATCAGGAAAGTTCACATTTGCCCGAGGGGAAACGGTTCGTAGAAAGAACGAATGCATTGTTAAACTATATCAAAATATACATACTTAATCATATTACGCAAAATTTTGACTATTGTAAATGTGAGCATTGACTGTTTTGTCTATCATCAGTCTTATCGATCAAAATCGTGAAAATATTAACTGAACTCTGAATCATATAAAGGTCAAACAACTACAAAACGCGTAATACAATGGTCAGCTTTATCAGTACAATTACTTGTGTTACATTATTAAGAACATTAATGTTTGATTTGTTCATCTTGATTTGAAAAAAAAGTCATGTTACATTTTGGTTGGATAATACAAAATGTAAATTGTTATGTCTGCTTTATTGTGACACTTTTTCCATATTTTTCATTCAAATATAAAAATAAAGCTTAAGGCCTTTACACAGTCGGCAACTATGTTTTACACATGTTAAAGAGTATGTAATAAAATATTTCAGTATAGTGCAGTACAGTTAAGATCAATTGTTCAATAATCCAGCCATTCTCAGCTATAACTATTCACATGGACATTAAAACAACGTGTTCTTTGTTACAATACGGTATAATTTCTATTGAAAATATGACACCATAATTATATTTAAGGATAATAAATGTTTAATAGAGAAATTGGCAAATAGTAGATGTCTCTTTTAGGACGGAATGAACTTTTCGAAATTTACGCTTTCAACCTGAAATGACCATGCAACGCATAGTTGTTTTGTTAAGCTATATAAAACCTACAGTTCTATCTGAAAGATATATCCAAGTGCAACAATATCTTTGAAAAATTGTTGTAGCAAAGTGGTTTCTTTTTTGGTAGAGCTGTTGCACCCATGTTGTGTTTCCATTATCAAAATTGATTTAATATATTCCATATATTGTGTTAAGAAGAAAAATACCCTTTTC
Organism: Mytilus trossulus; assembly: GCF_036588685.1. NCBI lineage: Eukaryota > Metazoa > Mollusca > Bivalvia > Mytilida > Mytilidae > Mytilus > Mytilus trossulus. The sequence goes on along the minus strand of NC_086386.1, from coordinate 36,489,211 downwards.
ACACGGACAACAAATTTGCATGTATTTAATGAAACCGGTATAAATTGAGGATTGGGACATATATTTTACAACAGTTAAAATACAGAATGTAAAAAGTATATGTTGGTATTGAAAATATTTGCTACATATACAAAAGGGTATATAGCATTTTAATTTTAATTTTTTTTTCTTCAAAAGTTCTATATAAACTGCAGTATAATTATCGCTAGTTATTTTTATCTTACATTCAAATTCACATTGCAACATCGCACACTCTTCAAAGCACAACCGAAATAACTGGGCTTAAACATTAGCTTAAACCCTTCATTTGATATAAACATTGCAGCATGTGTTCTTTGAAGGTTTTGTCATTGGGGATTTCATGCCTCTCTGTAATAGTATTAATGTTTAAAAGGAATTTACAATAACCTAAACCTAAATATTTGTACGGTAACACAGTTGTATATAGCAAATAGGGTTTGTAGTACATTTGAAGTGGTAGTATTCATACAAAAATAAGATTCGTCAAATAGAATTAGTTTGCCTAACCAGATGTGAACGGTGATTATTGCGCTTTAATAACTGCGTTTCCGGCATATACTCGATAAGATTCTTAAGAACAGAAAGAACTCTAAGTTAATATAAAACTGTTCAATTGACTAATTTGACTGAAATTGACAATTTTGAGGAAAACAAACAGTTTAATTGCCTATTTGATAAGCTCGTAGAGAAAATTCTTCGGCGTGTTGGAAAAATCTTTAATTCTGAAGAACGTGTAACTATGCCTAACCTTGAAATGAAATTACCGGATCAATTTATCTGCATTTGTCGTTCCCTGTAAGATAGGCAGTATCATTTGCTTCATTAATTTTTTAAAGGATTATTCTAGGTTAGCATATAAATATATAAAAAAGTGGTGAAAAATATCTCCAAAAAGATAAAATATTGAAGTGTCGTAGTTTTGTTTCGTTATTCATTGTTAAAGTTCGGTAATTCCTCCCAACAATTTACAAATAAAGAAATATCAAAGCGACCTTTCTATTATGAGCATAATGCAAACAAAAGTATTTATATTTTGTTTATCAGATTAGAGTGTTACAATCTTCAAAACCCTTATATCATAAGTCCCAGACGAAAAGAAAAATGAATGAAACATCCTGTCACATATTTCTATAAAAAAAATAGTTTAATCAATGAATTGATTTTCACATGGCTGTCTATTACTCTTAAGTATTTTCGTTTCGTAATTATTTTCTTGTCTCCCAAACGTGTGATTAATTTTCACATGACTTCAATTAAAAAAAAATGGTTGTGTTATGTGAATAAGATAAATTTTAACTTATATAACAGACTAGGTCAATGATCGGCATAAGTTGATTCAACTTAAAGTTGATTTATCTTCTTTACAATCTTTATCGTAAGGGTTTGCTTGAATACAAAAGTACAAGATTACATAATTGAGACCTACAAGAATGCTTTTATAGTTAAAACTGTTTGTTTTATTATAACACAAAAAAAAAAATTACACATTTTAAAAAAAGGAAAAAGCAGAATATCTTCAAAATATTTTTCTAGACTTGTGAGAATAGCTCGAGGTAAAAAAAAAAAGCACGAGAAAACCAATGGCTTTATTCATTACAGACAGTAAAAGAAAAGAGTTACAAAATAATGAACAACGACCACTGAATAACAAACTTCCTAATTTGGACAGGCCCTTAGATAATTTCGGGGGTTAAAAATGTGTGTGTCTGTGTGCAAACAGTCCCCTTTTTGTTTTTAACGTTGGACACTAGTGATTAAGTACATCACATCATAGGGAAAGCTTTATAAACAATTTTTATATGACTTAATTCAATAGATTGGAAAAAAACACACACATAACAACAAACATCAAAACTAAAGACACGCAGTGCCGATATCGGATCTCGAGTACTCGCAACTATGATAGCGTCTTTTTATTTATTGACAACTTTTACATGTTGTATATGCACTTGATACAATCTAGAGCGTGATTTGACACATTTCTATTGTTAAAAACTACACGTTTCTTGAAGGTTTTTTTTAATGCACTTCAATGTGTTTGATAGTTGTCCTGTTGCTACCATCTTATATTTGACGTATTCACTAGGTTATAGTTTTTTTTCTCTCAATCGACTGATGAATGTTAAACAAATGTAAACTACTGTTGTATTTATTTAGATATCTCATGGTTATCTTTTGTCATTTAGTAAGTGATTAATTGAACAATTCGCCGCATCCTTTTGATCATCTTCTATATTTTAACAAATCACGTCATGGTAAACGTTAATAGAAACAATATAACGTTGTTGAAAGTCGCATTATGACATTGAGCTGACGAGTATTCAGTGGGAATATGTGGGCCCTTTAAAAATACTTATAATTAACAGTTATAAACAAAAATCAATTAACACATAAGAGTAATTAAATTTGATAAAATACACTACTTTTTTCGATTGTAATTTCATAGACTGATATATGCAAGACCGATATATAAAAATGTCATATAATAAAACGAAACTTTTTTTTATCGCTTGTACTGTCCGAACGATAAAGCCTTTGAATAAAAAATTAAAAGATGATTGAGAAAGTAAGACATACATAACAAATAAAGGGCTGCGCTTGGTACGCCCTTTGCTCTTTTAACTTGTCTTTTAATGAATGTATATGATCAACTAGAAATAGTGTGAGCCCTGTCAAATACCCCCTCCCTCCAAATAATAAATAAAAATGCACAAAAAAATTGGCACTATTATAGTTCAAACGTATGACATTCAAGGAACCTATTTTTTTACAAGAAATTTAATGTTTTAAATTGAACTAAAGATTTTACAAATTTTATGTTTTCATCAGATTTTATTAAGTATTATTTGTTACATCAATAGATATATTTGTTCCGGACCATATGAGTATTTGGACCATACGCGTATGGTCTTGACCATATGCGTATACTCATATGGTCCGACCATACGCGTATGGTCCGACCGTACGCGTATGGTCGGACCATATGAGTATGATACTCGTTTGGTTATTAACGGGCCGGACCATATGAGTATTTGGAACATATAGGTATTTGTTTTTCAATAATATGCATTAGAAAACTTTATATAAAACAATGATTTCTACATGCAATTGTATTATTTACAATTCAAATAGCATTAAATAGTTATGCCAAAGCTACTTTTCATCGCTAATGGTATTCTTGCTTGTATGCGTAGGATGACATTTACTTCCATACGGTACCATAGCTTTTCTTGGGTCCTTGGTCGTTCCAATTTGTCTACGATGTTTTTTAAAAAGCTCTAGATCTCCAATATCGTAACAAGGCTTAAGTGCATCATATCACCAGACAACTTAGAAAATTAAACTAGGGTCCTTGCCGGTTACATCATTCAGTTTTAACAACCAAACACGTATTAGTATAAAAATTCGGAATATTGCACTGCTAAATACATGCTAATTATATAAAGTTTCAAAAGTAAGCAAATTATTAGACTCTTTATCCTGTCGACTTTTTTGTCAGTTAATAGTAAAACACTTGATTTTTTGTGTATCAGAGTTCATTAAGATATTTTTGGAAGTCATCTTCCCAGGTTGACGTTTTGCCATTCACTCGTAATAACATATCGAAAAATGAAAAAAAATATGTTTTTACTGTAGTTTTGACTAGTGATGAAATTTACTGTGTGAAAATGCTTATTTCATTTTGTTAACCTTGTTATATTTCTTTTTTATAGATTTATAATAAAATTACCTTTGGTAGTGTCTTTTTGATGACGCGACACCTAGAATTAAAACCTGTTAATTACCCCGACCATACGCGAACGGTCGGACCATACGCGTATGGTCGGACCATATGAGTATATACCCATATGGTCATGACCATACGCGTATGGTCCAAATACTCATATGGTCTGGAACATAAACAATTCACCAAAGTTTCATGGACATTGGTGAACGCCTTTTTGAGTTATTGTCCGAAGTGTTAAAAATCCCCCTTTTTTATGAATAAAGCCCCATGAATCCAAAACTTAAAATCTGAAATTGATAAAAATTGAAAGGGAGCTAACATCAATAGATATAAACAATTCATCAAAGTTTCATGGATATTGGTGAAAGCCTTTTTGAGTTATTGTCCGAAGTGTTAAAAATCACCCTTTTTTTTATGAATAAAGCCCCATAAATCCAAAACTTAAAATCTGAAATTAAAAACAAAACGAAAGGGAGCTTACATCAATAGATATAAACAATTCACAAAAGTTTCATGGACATTGGTGAAAGCCTTTTTGAGTTATTGTCCGAAGTGTTGAAAATCCCCCCTTTTTATGAATAAAGCCACATAAATCCAAAACTTAAAATCTGAAATTAAAAAAAAACGAAAGGAAGCTTACGTCAATGGATATTAACAATTCACCAAAGTTTCACGGATATTGGTGAAAGCCTTTTTGAGTTATTGTCCGAAGTGTTGAAAATCCCCCCTTTTTTATGAATAAAGCCTAATAAATCCAAAACTTAAAATCTGAAATTAAAAAAAAACCAAAGGGAGCTTACGTCAATATATATAAACAATTCACTTAAGTTTCATGTAAATTGGTGAAAGTGTTTGAGTTATTGTCCGAAGTGTGGACGACGGACGGACAGACGGACGGACGGACGAACAACGGTATACCATAATACGTCACGTCCCGGGCGTATAAAAACGTTTATCATAAATATAGGAAACCGTACTATTGTTTCATTGATGACTATAAACCTTAATGTCTGTAGCATTGTTGATTTCTGGCACCTATACCATACAGTTTTATATTGCATTGAAATATACATGTCAGTGAGAACAACACACTGTTCAATTTAGTTGCAATACGAAACGGAACATTATGCAGTAGATTTCTTTAGGTAAATCAGTTATGTCAAAATCGGTCAGCTTACAAATTTATATTGAATCTAAGGGGAAATATAATGCAAACAGCTATCCATACAAAAATATGATCATAGGTTTTATTGACTTGGCCTTGTGCATGTCAACATTTCGATATTCCCACAAGAGACTCATAGAGGAAGTTGATGGGGCTATTACTCAATACTGCCAGGGTTTAATAGTCTTTTATTAAACATTATTTACTAGAATGAACATTATAGAAATCAAGAACAAAACAGATTTCATTGGCGTAATGGAATAAGAAAAGAGATTCCATTTCGGTCGCATTTGTTTATTAGTCACAATAAAAGATTGAAAGCAATATTATGCAATTTGTATAGCATTGGAATAATGAAGTTTTCAACACTTTTGTTAGCTTTTTGTAGTAACTTTATATACATTAACACAGCATTGCAAGTGCGACTTGCGTGTCATGTTAGATTTTACTGATGGGGCTGATATTTAGATGTGTTTCTATAGTATGAAGAACAAACAAAAAACTATATTATTGAATTAACATACTCTTATACTCATTACAAAATGCCATTTAGAAGAGAAGTTGTGATTATGTACATTTTGTTTTGGCCCATTATATTCAAAATATTAAAAAAGTATTAGAAATCTATTAAATAACATGATAAAGATATTCAAACTAAGCTTTTAGTGAATCAGGTATCAAAAATTGTAGATTTATGTTTGTCTTGTGTGGACAAGGCGCGTTTTTGGCGTATTGAATTTTAAACCTGATGCTTTTTGTTATCTATTAATCATGTTTTTCTGTGTCTAATATGTTCTCCTATTTATTTGTATTGTAGTCCTGTAATATTATGTTGTCATTTCAATGTTATATTTAACTTTGCCATTAAAGTGCGAGGTTTGGCATGCCTTAAAACCAGGTTCAACCCACCACTTTTATTCCCCTTTAAAAGTGTCCTGTACCAAGTCAGGAAGATGGTCATTGTTATAATATTGTTCGTTTCTCTTTGTGTTGCATTTTAACGTTGAGTCGTTTGTGTTTTCTCTTATTTTTGAGATATTGAGATAAGACGTGGCACGGTACTTGTCTATCCCAAATTTATGTATTTGGTTCTCATGTAACATTTGTTATTCTCGTGGTGTTTTGTTTGATGATTGGTCTGTTTCTGTGTGTGTTGCGTTTCGGTGTTGTATCGTTGTTCTCCTCTTATATTTAATGCGTTTCGCTCGGTTTTGGTTTGTTACCCCGATTTTGTTTTTTGTCCATGGATTTATGAGTTTTGAACAGCGGTATACTACTGTTGCCTTTATTTACATAATTATTTTCTTCATGACTTTTTACGCACTTCCTGTATTTTAAGGACAACTTAAAAATTTGATATCAATGTATATTTACGCTCGAAGAATTACCCAATCAGACATATTTCTACAAAGTGTCTTATAAAAAGATCGTAATGTACATGTGATGCAAAAAGTAAAATCACAAAAATACTGAAAATATAATCGAAAAGTCCATAATCGCATAAGTAAGTTCGAATTTTCCTAGAAAAAGTTGGTGACTTTTTCGGCTTCCAAAACAAGTCACCGACTTTTTCTAGGAAAATTCTAATCATTTGTGGGGTTGTAACTTACTACCTCAGTATCGACAAGTTAGTAGTGGTTGTTGCAGATAACTACTTTGTCCATTCGGCTTCATCTATAGTAAAGGTTTTGGCCGCTTGAGTGTATACGTTTAGCTGTCTATTATGATGGATGAAAATACAAAATATACGTACAAATGTAAAGGAGCTGTAAATATTGAATAGAATAAAATAAATCTTCCTAGATGACAGAACTGAGTAAAAGGTACTTGTAAAATTGGGGTTTTCCATGTTCTTTGTCGATCTGTTTCTGCATTTCTTATATATTCTTCATATTCTCTGTCCGAACTACATGTTGTTAATAGTGTACACGAGCTTATATGTTATGGTTCAACTAGATAAATAAGGCAACCAACAAGTTTGTTTTTTTATCAATCTAGAAGCTTTTTTAATATTGAGGGGAAAAACAATTTTGTTCACTGTAAACGTTGAAATGATGTTTTTCATTATAATTGGTTAAATGGTATAGAGATTAACCTTCAATTCACCCTATAAAGGCAAATTTGAAAATTGCTTTCATTCTTTACATGCATTCATAGAATCACAACGCAACACGTGAACTTTATAACATTTACATATCCCTATTCAAATACATAACATTCTTGATGACGGTTGGTTCACAATAACATTCCAAACGTACGAAATGTGTTATTTTTTTTCAGGTTCTCACAATAGTGTAGCCTCTGTGTAGACATGAATTAGTATTTATGTGGTCATAATTATAAATTGCAATAAAATGTAACAGTTTACAAAACTTTTGATTGTTCAACCTTGTATACCACCCTTCCCCATGTGAAACTGAAAAATCGCCTAAAAAATAATTCACAATACCCTTCAACATAAAATTATAGCACATTTATTACTTTGGGAAACCTTAAGGCATATTTTGTTAATAGTAAACAAAAGAGCAAGACATGCTACACAGAGCAACACGTGATCAGTATACTCGAGTTTCTTATCGCAACATATTCCACCATTTTCTACATTTACAAATGCCTGTACCTAGTCAGGAATTTGACAGTTCTTGTCCATTCGTTTTTGATGCATTTTGTTATTTGATTTTGCCATGTGATTATGGATTTTCCGAATTGATTTTCCTCTTAGTTCAGTATTTTTGTAATTTTACTTTTTGTTGAATTAGAAGGAAGATTTTTTTCAACCAATTGTTGACATTCTTTTGAGAACGAATGGTGCGACTCTCCTTGCCGACCTCTTCTTATTTTCAGATGAATCGGAGTTCCTTCAGACACTTGTTAAAAACAAGAAGATCAAAGAAGTCAGGTTATTTCATTTCACCTTCCGGTATTTTGATGATGTTCTTTCCGTTAACAATCTGAAATTTTCTGGTTCTATAAATATATTCCCCTAGAATAAAAAATAAAGAAACAACGGACTTTCCGTTAACAATCTGAACTTTTCTGGTTCTATAAATATAGTCCCCTAAAATAAGAAATAAAGAAACAACGGACACGCCTTCTCCGTCACATTGTTAGACTTATACAGTCATCTTAGTACCAGAATCTATGAAAAACGAGACGATTTAAATTTAGAAATTATCAAGACTTTGTTGATAAATATTTGGTCTCTACGTGGGGTTCGTGTTGTTTATTCTTTGGTTTTCTATGTTGTGTCATGTGTACTACTGTTTGTCTGTTTGGCTTTTTCATTTTTAGCCTTGGCGTTGTCAGTTTATTTTAGATTTATGAGTTTGAATGTCCCTATGGTATCTTTCGTTCCTCTTTTTTTTTAACAAATAATTAATGAAGTCTTGAGAAATAACTGAGTGTCCTGACATTGTTTATCATCTTAATAACGTGTTTTATTGATCTTTTTTGTCTGTTTTTTGTGGTCTGTTTTTTTTTGTGATCTCCATTAGACGTGGCTCGGTACTCATGCATCCCGTCACTGTTTTGTTTGTATTATCTTTCATTTTTGCTTTTGTTTTTTGTTCGTGTGACTTTTTGTGTTTCTTTGATACTATATGACGTAGCTCTGTACTTAAACACTCCGCCATTGTTTTGTTGTTCTGTTATAATTTTGTTGTATTCTTGTCTTTCACATTTGCTACTGCTTTTCTATATGTCCTATTGAGTGTGTTTTTTTTTAGACGAAATATATAATAAGCATATATACAAGCGGCAAGTAGGGCAAGGTAAACTTAAAGCTTACATTCTGCAGAGGATAGTTATGCTTGAAAGAACTATAGACTGTAGTTTTTCATACTTTGAACAACAAAATAATTTTATATCTCGACCTGTGTGACGTTTACATTCTGACGTCAAACGCACGGTTCTACGCCAGAGTTAATGTCATTCTGACCATTCGTTCACAGTACTTAAAATACTTCATTTTTTTATGGTTGGCTTTACCTTACACAAATAAAATTTAAAAAAAAGAAAGTAATGAATGAGGCTGTTAGATTTGATGTATTTCTTTTTGCGCATCTTTTTAAATACTTGTATGTTTATTTTGATTAAGTTTGACGACCACTGATGATTGCTATACTCCTATTGTTGACAGTTTTACCGGTTATGTCTGCTTGTTTTGTTCATGCATCGTTGTCATATAATGGAATACGATGCGACTGTCATACAAGTGAATGGTTTAGCTACAAACGTAGCTATACAACCGGGTTCAATCCACCATTTTCTACATAAGAAAATGCCTGCATTTAGTCAGGAATATGACAGTTGTTATCCATTCGTTAAACATAGGGACCTTTCGTTTTACGACTGTTGACTTTATGTAAAGATAAAGGATACAACATTTACAGTAAAGTGTGTCTCATATCTTGACCTACATCTAGAAATTGACAATGAGGGTCGGTTGAAAACAAAACTTAACGAAGAAGGAGATGATTTCGGCTTTCCATTTGTGACTTTCATTTTTTGTAAAACGAAGAGTTACCAATGGTAAAGTTAAAATCTTCACTGCGTGATCTTTGTGTCGTAGCTTCAGTCCCGTTTCCTTTTTCCGAGTGTGGCCTACCAAATTGGACTATTTACCAGATGTGTTATTACATGAGCAACACGATGGGTGCCACATGTGAAGCAGAAACTACCTGTCCTGCAGGAGCAACCGAGATCCACCCAAGTTTTATGTGGGGTTCGTGATGCTGTTGTATCTTATTTCTGACATTTGTACCTATTGTGTCTGTATATTTTGCTCACATAATACAATTTGATGCGACTGTCATACAATTGAGAGGTTAAGACAACTTTAAAACCAGTTTTAATCCACAATTGTCTACATAAGAAAATGCCTGTACCAAGTCAGGAGTATGCCAGTTGTTGTTCATTCGTTTGATGTGTTTGAGCTTTTGATTCAGCCATTTTATTAGGGAGTTTACTTTTTGAATTTTCATCGGAGTTCAGTAATTTTGTAATTTTACCTTTTTAGAAAGGCATCTTGAAACAAACGAAGGTTCTGTTGGCAATAAAGGTATGCAATTTAGATAACTTACGTCCTTCAATGAATAATTAGCCTAAACAATTGCGATCAAAATATAAGAAAAATAACAATTATTCCAAGCCAATAATAGCATTAATTTTATCGAGATATTGCAGGGCGTTTCCTATCGTTATTTCATTTAAATGGGTTGTTTTTCATTCGAAATTTATGAACTCCACAGTTCGAAATGATAAAGTTGAAATCATCTCTACAAAAATATTTTTTGAAAGACAACTGCATTCTAGTAAGATAGTAAAACAAAGCAACAGTACAATAATTGTATTTGCAATATCTAAATTTAAATTCGCACTATAATTCATTAACGCTGTAACATGGGGCATTTATTTTTACCATTTAGTTCTATTGGTATACAAAATAAATGAATTTATGACGAATTATTCATTTCTTTTAGTTTCATATTTATGGATAAGGATTGAAACAGCGGGAATAAATATTTAAAAAATCCTTCAGGATTCGGAAATCCAAATAATCAATCTTCATTTGCAGCGTCGAGTTGTAGAGTAACACCAACTGAGTGCCTACTTGCATTTAAAATCCCCTTTAATGAACGACTGATTGACTCAATGTCCAGTTTACTGCAAATTTAGGAATATTAAACACTGCAGAGATCATTAAAATTACATATAGGAGGCTCGTGTTATGTAATGAGATGGAAGATAAATCAAGTTTCCGAAATGTTGATCATAAATTTTATTATTCCATGAAATCAAATTAAATGTGGTTGCCACAGATTGAAACTGTCAGTGTGTCAAAGGAAATAATTCTTTCCGCTTCATCCTTAAAATAAATGCAATTTTACGACCTAGGAAAAGAAATGCTAATTTGGAAGAAGCTTGCATTAAAACAAGTTGCTTCGTAGGATTTCCATTGATAGATTAAGTAAATGTTAAAGACAAACTTGTTTTACAAATCAATATTTTAAGTATTGGAGATTCTATTGGATGATTTTTGTCTCTGTCTTTTAACAGAGAGAAGCTTAATATCTAAAACATCTTTTGAACTTTAGGTAATATGCAGTGAAGGATGTCATGTAATTATTTGTCGTTTAATTGTAAATGGAATATTTATTTGCTATTCATCATGGTTGAAATAGGAAGTTAAATACATTGACGGGAGACGTTGATAGACAGAATTATCAGGATTTTTCAAGGAGAAAGAATGATTTTTATTTCAGAACTATAAAATAATTTTTTTACAACCTGAAAGTGTACAATTTGATAGTATTACGTTTAACGGAAAAGCAGAAAACATGTTGACTACACAAATCAGAAATGCAACAAATTTCGAATCCTCATAATATTTGTTTTATATGATGAATTATACTATTATATTAGACAATGCAAATGAAAGTTCACAAATATTGCAGAATGGATTTCCTGAGAGTACTTTGGCAAATGTAATCATTTTTATGGAGGCAAGTACTAGTGTTCTTCTCATGGCTGGAAATGGTTTTACAATCGCTTTGATACAAAAAAGAAAACTTTTGGGACGTTCAACGAACGTTTTTATATTTTCCATCGCAATTGCTGATTTTCTAAATGGAGCAGTTTCAATACCATCTCATATTCTATCTATAACGTATAAAGGAGAAATGTCTATATACATGTGTAAGTGTTACACTTTTGTGTCTTATTTGTCAAAAACGGTTGTGCCATATACAGTGGTGTTTATGTCTGCAGAGAAAGCCATGAGAATATTGTGTCCGACAAAGGAAATAGTAACTGTAGCCAGATGTATGTTTTGTACCAGTCTGTTATGGTTTTTTGCTGCGTCGTTTAACATTTGGTGTGTTGTGCTGTTTACCATACAAGAGGATAAAAGAAAAACCGACATTGGTAGTTTTGAAACAACTTCATTAAGTAGATGCGTATTGGACCAGCGATTCGATTATTTACACATTCCATTTCTTTCTATTGATTTGATTGTGTTGTGCATCTTTCCATTACTTACAACGATAATTATATTTCTCGTTTTGGCACGGAACTATTTCACAGTATTGAAGGAAAGACTTATAACTTACTTTTTCGTTATTAAGCTTCTTATCGCCTTATTCAGTGTGATAGTGGTATGCCACGTTCCATTAGAAGTAATTATTGTCCTTGATAAAACTTTCTCAGACGCCTCTCCACTATGGCCAGTGATTGTAAACAGTGCTATCATGATTTCATTCACTCGAGGTATATGGAACTTATTAATCTACGGCTATTTTAAACACTATGTGTGTAGGAAGCGACACTTAACAAGTATAAGAGCTAACCACAACATTAATAAAAATGTCTTTCGTGTGAACTCATTACGACAGCGAATACCAAGACGTAGAGAGGTAATTTGAAGCTTGATATTCCATTACATTCTAATGAGCTTGTTGATTTTGAGTGTATTACATTAAATTATATTTCACCCTGCTTACGTATTACTTGTGTTTACTTCTTTTTTGGGAAACAAGTTTTTCTATAAGAATCTTTTAGACTAAGCGTATTTTTCATAATTATTCAAAGTGGCAATTTCGATAATTGTTTTTCATATGCTCATACATATATATTTTTTTGGCATAGAACAACTTGAAACACGATTGAAAAAAACGAAAACTGTTTTTCCTCCGCTTTTACTGGTTTGAATAGAAAAAATACAAAATTTATTCACGACAACTCGTATTCAATAAACATGATAAACCAGTTAGTACAGAAGGGTTTGCTTGATGTTTAGATCGCTACATGTTTTACAACACTAGCTTTTTACATACGAAAAAAAAAAGCTAGAAAACTTTAACAAAATTACATTGTTTGTACATAGTTAATAAAGGATGTCCACTAGTAAAATATTTAACAACAATTAAAGTACAGTTTAATAAATTCAGAGAGAATACAACTTTAATGTTACACAAAATGTGTATATTTGTATATTGGAAACTGCAATTAAACTTGGTTAATTTTTACCGTTCCCTTTATTTCCTTAATATTGAGTTATATTATTTTTAGGAGAAAAAATACAAATTCGAAAATCCAATACCTAGCTGTTCAAATCTGTATTAATTACAAGCAAACAACCTAGTGAAAAAAAAAAACGTTATTTGATTGCCAATGAGAAACTTTTCATCAGAATTTAAAAGTCGATGATTTAAGCAACTGAAATAGTATCATAATGAACTAAAATTTACAAATTGTATATTTTTGTTTGATATTATTTTTGTTATAAATATGTTTCGACAAAAACCCACTTCAAATTAATAATATGTCTATCTAATGTAAAGTTCTAACTCCTTATCCGGATTTCGTTATAATGAACTTTTGGTCGATGATAAAGCTCTGTAACGTTTGTATTTGTTTTTGATTTTGTCTTTTATTTTCAAATTTATAGCACCGGATCAATACTGAAAAAACATTTAAATTGTCAAAATACACATATGGTGCAGTACAATTAGTGCAGCTAATTTCATTGTTTAAACAAACTTTTTGCTTTTATTTTGAAAGTTTTAAATGAGGTTCATAATTACTTTATAAAAAGACAATGGACACGATTTACATATAATTACAATGTCTTCGGCTTTGATTCAAATTGATTTGCCAGGAAACTGTTATGCACAATTGCTGTGTTTGGAATTAATCACTTCGATTATTTATCGGCTTCATTTTTCTTCTTCAAAAAAGTATCGCAAAGTATAATCTTTTAAAATAAAAACAAAGAGACTGATGATAATTGTATTACAAAATATTCTTATTTTAGTTAACTTATTAGAAATTGATAATGGGGCTATAAATGGTACATTTTGTATATAGGACAGAAAACAATTTCTTATCATAGTTGTTTGATTTTCCAGAACTTTTTAAATTAAAAGACTATTCAAATTAGGTAGATCTAGTCTTAGATCCAAAAATGTTTTATTAGTTGTTATTTGGTTTGAACTAGCTCTCAGTAACTGCGAGTACTTTAAGATATTAACGAAGTATAAAAAAGAAGAAGTGGTATGATTGCCAATGTGACAACTGTCCATAAGATATCAAAATGACACAGAAATTAACAACTATAGATCACCGTACGGCCTTAAACAATGAGCAAAGCCCTTATCGCATAGTCAGCTATAAAAAGCCCTGATAAGTGTCCTTTGTTGTTGGGATGTATAAGTACAAAACTCTATGTTATTGGTATATGTAATTTCCATATGTATCCATCTGAAGAGTTGACAGAGCCTTATTCAACTGATTTGTATAGTTGATTTTTATGTTGTATTGTAACACCACTGTCCAGGTTAGAGGCATGAGAGAGGTTTGGGATCCCTCTTATATGTTTAATTATTTAATTTATACATTGTGAATGTATGTGCCTGTTTCTAGTTAGAAACCTGTGTTTCAGAAGTTGTCGTTTGTTGCAGTGTAACACATTTGTTTTTCATGCATTTATATATTTTTTACATTTATTAGGCCGTTACTTTTCACTGCATTAATAATTTTTGTGGCCTTTTATAATTGACTATGCGGTATGGACTTTACTCATTGTAGAAGGTCGTACTGTGACTTTGAGCTGTCAATATCTGGGTCATTTGATTTCTTGTGAAGTGTTGTCCCATTGGCAATCACTCCACATCTTCTTTGATTTATTTTGACATTCTTCCCCAAGAATATACAACATTACAATTTATTGACACATTACACGCGGCAATGCAATTAAAAAAACAAACAAAATTTATTCAAACCATCATGTTGAAAAATATTATTATTGAAGCCTGAACGGTGATCACGAATTACTAACATATAAGTCCCGTTGTCTTTGGTGGATATTGTCTCAATGGCCATTATACACATCTTCTGATTTTATAATACCTGTATACACGGTGGTTATGGTTGTCCTGCGAGAGAACGTACTGTGCTGGTGATTCGGTCCTGACGGGTGCTGGTGATCAATGAAAAAATGTAAACAAAGACGAAAATGATGATTTTTGACGTTTTTACTCATAAAAAATGGAAGAAAACAGTTGAGATTTTTCAATTTCGTTTCTTATGGGTTCATATATAAACCATTTAAAAAATGACCCTCTAAACTGTTTCAGTAAGCGTAACACAAAAATGCTCATTTTCAGAAAATCTCGAACTAAAAAAATAAAACAAAAATGCTCATAGAGTCCGCTTTCTATGTCGCAATCCACACGACAAAACAATTTTGTGAAAAAACATTGCAATTTATTGAAATTTAGCATTTTCTCAATTTATTCATGTCCTGATACTGTGCTGGTGGGTCCTGTCATTGTGCTGGTGGGTCCTGATACGGTGCTGGTGATTTTGGATAAGAAGTTGGTCATATTTGAAACAAATGTTACAAAATCAATACATTTAGCCAGATAATTGTTGCCAACAGGATATATGACTCCTATTTTAGCTCTTGTGCATCCATTTGGCTGTTTAATATGTGTTTTCAAATGATCTGAACTTGTATTACATAATAACATAAAAGGGCAACATCTTTCGTCCAATATCAGATAACAATATATAGTATCTAAAATAAGTTAAAAATTCCACTTTACTATATAATTCATTTTATGTGTCAATTTGTTCGAAAAAAGTCGAAAAGAAGAGACTTTTTTTAATGTCATGATTATATGTTGCTTTCTAGATCTATGCTTAGCATTTATTTCAGATGACATGGACTTCTCACCCTGATGACCCTGCTGCCTTTCATAACTTTATCCGTATACATATATTAATAGAAAAACAAAAGGCTGCATGCAACACGTATTTTTGTATTTAACAAATGGAAACTGTGAGGGTCACAATCTCAAATTGCCTATAAATCTTGCTGGAACCAGTTTCGTTATCTGATCTGAATTTTCTGAATTGTGCAAGGTAGATAGACATTCGGATTTTTTTATTCGGAAATAAACCATTGTGTTGATCCCATGCTAAACATAACAAAAATCTCTGTACACAGGTCTGTGAATTTTCTACAAAAATAGTGATTTTATTTTCACTAAATTCTCCTTTTCTACTAAATACAATAATGAACTATAAATAATAATGCTTTGCGAGAAGTTTCCACTTGGTATATGTACAAAATTATATCTCTATTATTCATTGTCTGTGCTGTTTTGATACTGTTGCAGTTTGCACATTTCGGATTTGACAGGCCACAGGAGGGGTCATAAACCGTACACGAAAAGATAAAATATTGATATAAGTACTTAATTTGCATCTTTGAACACCCCCCCCCCCCCCCCACCCCGGATTGTTTTTTTTAGGAGCCTGGGGTGTCTGAAAATGGTCGATTACAGATAGCCGAGTACGCATTTTACTTTCCAGGCGTGTTATTGTTGATTGTTAAAGTCTTGAAAACGGATAGATGGAAACAAAACTGTTTGATATATCTGGCTTTAGATTCAGTTTTTAATATAATAACTCTATGAATTCACAATATAAAAAAAAGCAGAAAAAAAAATGAATGAAGTGAAATATCTAAGTAAGGTGTCATTACTACAGAGATGGTGTGTTTGACACACAAAACTTAAAAGCTTAGTGATATTACCAATATTAATATAAAAGTGTATTTTAGTTGCGTATTTTTTCCATTTACTCATTTTCAATTATAATCAAGGCACATTCTATTTTTATTCATGAAAAATATTTATATATAGAAAAGAAGGACACACTGTTCACTTCCTCCCCCGTAATTCTTTTTCAAAAGATATTTCTTATCTGAAAAGGGGGCAAGAAGTGTTCCATTAACAGGCCAATAAATAAGATTACAGTTAGTTTAAAAAAAAACTAAAGATAGGGGTATATTTTCTCTCATAAAAACAGTAAACAGATTCACAACAATGTCAATTTCAAGAAAGCAGACAACAGCTAATAAGTCAATATCAGTACAGCATTAATGATCTTGAATATATGTCACTTTTAACTAAAATATAAAAGCACAGAACCAGGACATAGGAGCACAGAACCAGGACCGTTTTTCTTATCACCAGCAAAGCGTCAGGACAATTCCGTTTAACGAACTTGCACGACTTTTGCAATATAATATTGTTGTAATATACTTTGTATGGTACTTATGACAAATCAGAGAAAAATTAAGCAACAAAACAGTCGTTTTATTTCCGTTCTGATACAATGTAAACAAACCCACCAGCACAGAATCAGGACCCACCAGCACGCGTCAGGACCAAATCACCAGCACAGTACGTTCTCTCGCAGGACAACCATACCACCGTGGTATATGTAACAATCTAGGTTGTTTCCACGTTTTACCACTGCATTGACGCAAATAAGCCGTCTAGAGAGCCATTGTAACGTAGTAAAAACTTTTCCGTTCCTTCATTTAATTTATTCATACCTAAATGTTAGTATCACCATTATATGTCGACAATAAAGAATGAATCTTGAAATGAATAACAAAAAGGGCATTTCAGAAACACCTGTGTTTCACAAATAAGACCAAACTACAAGGTATAATTTAAAAGTCATGAATTGGCAATAAAACATTTCCCTTTCTCCCTTAAAACCTATAAAATCAGCACAGGCACAGTTAATGATGACCTAGTAAGTTGTAACTCGTAAATAATGGTCTGATAGTTGTACCGTGAGAATATTTCTTTACATTGCTTTTTAAGTAAATTGGAAGTGAAATAAAAACATGGGCGTCAAGTTGGTTACCTATTCTCTATTCCCTATTCGTTACCTATTCCCTATTCCCTATTCGTTACCTATTCGTTACCTATTCCCTATTCCCTATTCGTTACCTATTCGTTACCTATTCCCTATTCCCTATTCGTTGCCTATTCGTTACCTATTCCCTATTCCCTATTCGTTGCCTATTCGTTACCTATTCCCTATTCCCTATTCGTTGCCTATTCGTTACCTATTCCCTATTCCCTATTCCCTATTCGTTACCTATTCGTTACCTATTCCCTATTCCCTATTCGTTACCTATTCGTTACTTATTTGATTTTTAATATCCTTCGCCCTTTTTAATTATGGCATGGAATAGTTTAATATGGCTGCCGTTACCATGGAAACGGCACAATTTTGAAAAAAATCTGTTTTTGGTTTTTGTTGAACTGTTTGGATATGCTTCAACTCAGAATCATCATATTTTAAAACAATGTAGGTGCCCACTATGTACAGTTGTTGGATGATTTTGGCGATCATTGGAACTACTATGTTGCTATGGAAACTACACCAAAATTTTCAAAATTCTCCAAATGCTCAAAACTTCATGAAACTTAGAGATGAAATGACCCTATTAGAGCGCATGTACCCGTTCCAGCGCTCGGTAAATAACCTGCTATTTATTCGTTACTAATTCGCTTTTAATGCGCGGGGTATACGGTGCACCTTGAAATGAATCGTTTTTTAATTGTTTTCAAGTCTCTGGTGGTCAGAATGTGTTCTTAGAGATGAAATGACCCTATTAGCGCGCATGTACCCGTTCCAGTGTTCGGTTAATACCCTGTTACCTATTCGTTACCTATTCACTTCTAATACGTTTGTTGTACATTGCACCTTTTAGAAAAGGATTTTCAATTGTGTCCACGACTCTGGTGGTAACAATGTGTTCTTAGAGATGAAATGACCCTATTAGCGCGCATGTAACTGTTCGAGCGCTCGGTTAATATCCTGTTACCTTTTCGTTACCTTTTCGTTACCTATTCACTTATAATACGTTTGTTGTACATTGCACCTTTCAGAAAAGGATTTTCAATTGTGTCCACGTCTCTGGTGGTACCAATGTGTTCTTAGAGATGAAATAACCATATTAGCGCGCATGTACCAGTTCCAGCGCTCGGTTAATACCCTGTTACCTATTCATTACCTATTCCCTTATAAAACGTTTGTTGTACATTGCACCTTTTAGAAAAGGATTTTCAATTGTGCCCATGTCTCTGGTGGTAACAATGTGTTCTTAGAGATGAAACAACCCTATTACCGCGTATGTACCCGTTACAGCGCTCGGTTAATACCTGTTACCTATTCGTTACCTATTCGTTACCTATTCACTGATAAAACGTTTGTTATACGTTGCACCTTTTAGACAAGGATTTTTAATTGTGTCCATATCTCTGGTGGTAACAATGTGTTCTTAGAGATGAAATGACCCTTTTAGAGCGCATGAACCCGTTTCAGCGCTCGGTTTATACCCTGTTACCTATTCGTTACCTATTCGTTACCTATTCACTTATAATACGTTTGTTGTACATTGCACCTTTTAGAAAAGGATTTTTAATTGTCTCCATGTCTTTTATGGTAACAATGTGTTCTTAGAGATGAAATTACCCTATTAACTGTCATCTCAAAGAATACATTGTTACCACCAGAAACACGGACACAATTGAAAATCCTTTTCTAAAAGGTGCAACGTACATCAAACGTATTATAAGTGAATAGGTAACGAATAGGTAACAGGGTATTTACTGAGCGCTGGAACGGGTACATTTGCGTTAATAGGGTAATTTCATCTCTAAGAACACATTGTTACCACAAGAGACATGTAGACAATTAAAAATCCTTTTCTAAAAGGTGCAACGTACAACAAACGTATTGTCAGTGAAAAGTGACGAATAGGTAACGAATAGGTAACAGGGTATTAACCGAGCGCTGGAACGGGTTCATGCGCTCTTATAGGGTCACTTCATCTCTAAGAACACATTGTTACCACAAGAGACATGTAGACGATTAAAAATCCTTTTCTAAAAAGTGCAACGTACAACAAACGTATTATGAGTGAATAGGTAACGAATAGGTAACAGGGTATAAACCGAGCGCTGGAACGGGTTCATGAGCTCTTATAGGGTAATTTCATCTCTAAGAACACATTGTTACCACCAGACACATGAACACAATTAAAAAACGATTTATTTCAAGGTGCAACGTATACCTCGTGCATTAAAAGCAAATAAGGAACGAATAAGTAACAGGGTAATATCCAAGCGCTGGAACGACAACATATGCGCCAATAAGGGTATTTCATCTTTAAGAACACATTATTTCCACCATAGATATGAACTTAATTGAAAATTCTTTTCTAAAATATGCAACGTAAAACAAACGTATTAAAAGCAAATAAGTAACGAATAGGTAACGAATAGGTAACAGGGTATTAACCGAGCGCTTAAACGGGTACATGCGCGCTAATAGGGTCATTTCATCTCTAAGAACATATTGTTACCACCAGAGACACGGACACAATTGAAAATCTTTTTCTAAAATGTGCAACGTACAACAAACGTATTATAAGTGAATAGGTAACGAATAGGTAACAGGGTATTAACCGAGCGCTGGAACGGGTTCATGCGCTCTTATAGAGTTTTTTCATCTCTAAGAACACATTGTTACCATTAGAGACATGAACACAATTATAAAAAGATGTATTTGAAGGTGCACCGTATACCCCGCGCATCAAAAGCGAATAAGTAACGAATAGGTAACAGGTTATTTACCAAGCGCTGGAACAGGTACATGCGCTCTAATAGGGTCATTTCATCTCTAAGAACACATTGTGACCACCAGAGACATGGTCACAATTGAAAATCCTTTTTTAAAAGTTGCAACGTACAACAAACGTTTTAAAAGCGAATAAGTAACGAATAGGTTACGAATAGGTAACAGGGTATTTACTGAGCGCTGGAACGGGTACATGCGCGCTAATAGGGTAATTTCATCTCTAAGAACACATTGTTACCACAAGAGACATGTAGACAATTAAAAATCCTTTTCTAAAAGGTGCAACTTACAACAAACGTAATATAAGTGAATAGGTAACGAAAAGGTAACAGGGTATTAACCGAGCGATGGAACGGGTTCATGCGCTCTTATAGGGTCATTTCATCTCGAAGAACACATTGTTATCACCAGAGACATTGGCACAATTGAAAATCCTTTTTTAAAAGGTGCAACGTACAACAAACGTATTAAAAGCGAATAAGTAACGAATAGGTAACGAATAGGTAACAGGGTTTTAACCGAGCGCTTGAACGGGAACATGCGCGCTAATAGGGTCATGTCGTCTCTAAGAACACATTGTTACCACCAGAGACACGGACACAATTGAAAATCCTTTTCTAAAAGGTGCAACGTACAACAAACGTATTATAAGTGAATAGATAACGAATAGGTAACAGGGTATTTACTGAGCGCTGGAACGGGTACATGGGCGCTAATAGGGTAATTTAATCTCTAAGAACACATTATTACCACAAAAGACATGTAGACAATTAAAAATCATTTTCTAAAAGGTGCAACGTACAACAAACGTATTATAAGTGAAAAGTGACGAATAGGTAACGAATAGGTAACGAATAGGTAACGAATAGGTAACAGGGTATTAACCGAGCATTGGAACGGGTTCATGCCTTCTTATAGGGTCATTTCATCTCTAAGAACACACTGTTACCACCAGAGACATGAACACAATTAAAAAAGGATTTATTTCAAAGTGCACCGTATACCCAGCGCATTAAAAGCGAATAAGTAACGAATAGGTAACAGGTTATTTACCAAGCGCTGGAACGGGTACATGCGCTCTAATAGGGTCATTTCATCTCTAAGAACACATTGTTACCACCAGAGACATGGGCACAATTGAAAATGCTTTTTTAAAAGGTGCAACGTACAACAAACGTATTAAAAGCAAATAAGTAACGAATAGGTAAAGAATAGGTAAGAGGGTATTTACTGAGCGCTGGAACGGATACATGCGCGCTAATAGGGTAATTTCATCTCTAAGAACACATTGTTACCACCAGAGACCCGGACACAATTGAAAATCCTTTTCTAAAAGGTGCAACGTACAACAAACGTATTGTAAGTAAATAGGTAACGAATATGTAACAGGGTATTTACTGAGCGCTGGAACGGGTGCATGCACGCTAATAGGGTTATTTCATCTCTAAGAACACATTGTTACCACAAGAGACATGGAGACAATTAAAAATCCTTTTCTTAAAGGTGCAATGACAGCAAACGTATTATAAGTGAATAGGTAACGAATAGGTAACAAGGTATTAACCGAGCGCTTGAACGGGTTCATGCGCTCTTATAGGGTCTTTTCATCTCTAAGAACACATTGTTACCATTAGAGACATGAACACAATTATAAAAAGATGTATTTGAAGGTGCACCGTATACCCCACGCATCAAAAGCGAATAAGTAACGAATAGGTAACAGGTTATTTACCAAGCGCTGGAACGGGTACATGCGCTCTAATAGGGTCATTTCATCTCTAAGAACACATTGTTACCACTAGAGACATGGGCACAATTGAATATCCTTTTTTAAAAGGTGCAACGTACAACAAACGTATTAAAAGCGAATACGTAACGAATAGGTAACGAATAGGTAACAGGGTATTAACCGAGCGCTTGAACGGGTACATGCGCGCTAATAGGGTCATGTCATGTCTAAGAACACATTGTTACCACCAGAGACACGGACACAATTGAAAATCTTTTTCTAAAAGGTGCAACGTACAACAAACGTATTATAAGTGAACAGGTAACGAATAGGTAACAGGGTATTTACTGAGCGCTGGAATGGGTAAATGGGCGCTAATAGGGTAATTTCATCTCTAAGAACACATTGTTACCACAAGAGACATGGAGACAATTAAAAATCCTTTTCTTAAAGGTGCAACGTACAACAAACGTATTGTAAGTGAATAGGTAACGAATAGGTAACGAATAGGTAACAGAATATTAACCGAGCGCTGGAACGGGTTCATGCGCTCTAATAGGATCATCTCATCTCTAAGAACACATTGTTACCACCAGAGACATGAACACAATTAAAAAACGATTTATTTCAAGGTGCAACGTATACCTCGTGCATTAAAAGCAAATAAGGAACGAATAACTAACAGGGTATTATCCGAGCGCTAGAACGAGTACATATGTGCTAATAGGGGTATTTCATCTCTTAGAACACATTATTACCACCAGAGATATGAACTTAATTGAAAATTCTTTTCTAAAAGGTGAAACGTACAGCAAACTTTTTAAAAGCGAATAAGTAACGAATAGGTAACAGGGTATTTTCCGAGCGCTGGAACGGATACAAATGCACTTATAGAGTTATATCACCTCTAAGAGCCCAAATCTTCCACCAGAGACAACAAAACAATTGAAAATGATGTTTTAAAAGGTAAGATACTCGTATTATAAGCAAATTATAAGTGAGTGATCGAACGAATTAAACAAGGTAATAGCATGCTCCGAAACGATGTACACCCTGCTTACATGTTTAACTCCACCACATTATGTTAGTATGTGCCTGTCCCTAGACAAGAGCCTGAAATTAAGTAGTTATTGTTTGTTTTTGTGTTACATATTTCCGTTTATTTTTTTGTATATATAAAAATTGTTGTTTGAATTGTATGAGGTTGTCATGCCTGGGCCTTTTATAGGTGACTACACGGTTTGGGCTATGCTCATTGTTGAAGGCCGTACAGTAAACTATAGTTGATAATTTCTAAGTCATTTTGGTCTAATGTGGAGTGTTGTCTCATTGGCAATCATACCACATCTTCTTTTTTATGCAAGCGCTAACACGGTGATTTCATCCCTTCGAACCAAGATCCATCTTCAAACATACGGACATAAAGCAGTTAAAAGGTAGAACGTATAAAAAAACAAGTAAGGAACAAATGCGTATCGAACATGAAGTAAAAGGATCGGTTGAGCACAAACACATATAAATAGGTCATAAAAAGATCATTTTACCTCAACAAATTTAGAACTATTACCATATGTAAGAGTATTAACAACTAGATTTGTAATTGCTAGCAATAACGAATGGCACCCTTCCCCCTCTTACCAGGTGAGCGGCAGCCATTTTGACAATTCCAAAGTTAAAGAGAGCATCTACAGATGTCTAGTAACATTTTTGCAAAGTTACATTTTGAAATGTTTGATATTTTTGCTGTTTCCATGGTTACGGCTGCCATTTTGAAAATTCTAACTTCAAAATCCAACTCTGTCTATGCCAGTTACCATTCCTGTAAAGTTTCATCCAGTTTACTCAAAATTCTTATTTTTTAAATTTTTGACCTTTTTGCATTGTTTCCATGGTCACAAGACCTATTTTGGAAATTCCAACTCCAAATACCACATCTACCATTGTTGCTCATCATTACTGTGAAGTTTCATGAAGTTTTGAGCATTTTGAGAATTTTTAAAATTTTGGTGTAGTTCCATGGCAACATAGTAGTTCCAATGATCGCCAAAGTCATCCAACACCTGTATATAGTGGGCACCTACATTGTTTTAAAATATGATGATTCTGAGTTGAAGCATATCCAAACAGTTCACCAAAAACCAAAAACAGATTTTTTTCACTATTGTGCCGTTTCCATGGCAGCCATATTAAACTTTTCCATGCCATAATTAAAAAGGGGGAAGGATATTAAAAATAAAATAAGTAACGAATAGGTAACGAATAGGGAATAGGGAATAGGTAACGAATAGGGAATAGGGAATAGGTAACGAATAGGGAATAGGGAATAGGTAACGAATAGGTAACGAATAGGGAATAGGGAATAGGTAACGAATAGGCAACGAATAGGGAATAGGGAATAGGTAACGAATAGGTAACGAATAGGGAATAGGGAATAGGTAACGAATAGGTAACGAATAGGGAATAGGGAATAGGTAACGAATAGGGAATAGGGAATAGGTAACCAACTTGACGCCCATGTATCATATACCGTGTGAACAATTTTGCGCAATAAAAATGTAACAAACGCATGTATTGCAACAAACTGTTGTACACAATTATTTATGCAGTATACTGCTCTATTTGTTCAAAAGTCATTGTCCCTGTGGATGATGAACTCAACAACTGCACGATTGATACATATGGACATGTATTTAATGTGGTTTTTTTTTATTATTTTGATGATATATTGTATTATTTTGTTGATTCATGTATGCCTTCAACCCCATTGTGGTATAAATGTGCATTATTTAATAGATATTTCATTTATCAAATCTTTTTAAAAAAATGGTATGGATTCCTTATTTGAAATGCATATTTCCTAAAACCCGAACAAGTTTTCAACGTCAGACAAATGAACACCAAAAAAATAGATACACTGTATATGCACATAATAGTTCACACCAAGTAGATGATTAACAGAAAAATCTGACTAAAAAAGAAATGACACCAACAAACAGTTTGTTGGAATATTCTCAACTACTCTCCGTGGTAGTGTTATGTTTTCGAACACAATTTAGTTTACCAATACGAAATGTCTAGGTCACAGACTACCCTAAAATGTTTAAATCATCATAGCCACAATCAAGTCATTCTTTTTGTGTTTATGAATTACGCCTAATTCTGCTTAACCAAGATGATACCAAACACCTTGAATGAAAAAATTCATTTGACCCGTTTAATTTTCATAAAATGTTGACAAAATATTTACCCGGACAAAAATATAGAAAACTTCATAAAAAAATGCACCTTACACTTTAACGTAAAAAAATTCATAGGAATATATAGCAGTTTGAGTAACACTAACAACTTTGATCTTTGGGAATTTTGTTCATCTATTGAGAGACATTTTATGAACTGTTGTTCGTTTTTTCGTTTGTATTTTCTTGTGGCTAAAACATTAGTTTCCTTCTTCGGCTATAGTATCTAATTTCTCCAATGGTATCGTCTAACTTTAATCTATATCCATTTCAACTTCCAAGTATTTGTCAATTAGTTGTGTTGGAAGACGGCTTATGGCATGACCTTGTCAAAGTGTCAAGCTAATTTATTTTTTTCTCCATTTTCTGCTTTAGATAAAAAAAAAAAAACTGTTTGATAGATTAACCATTTTTCACAAGCGACGTTATTCCATTGAGTACACACGTACTAACAAATTGAATTCGACCATGAACTCAGTTTCATGCAGAGATTATCTGAATATTCATAAATACTTCAATTATTCAAAATTAGTTAGAAATAAACAGTCACGATCCACTGCATGCCCATCCCGTTGTTTAATTTTGTGGCTCTTTCAAAAAAAGTCGATTAATTATATAAGATTTGAAATTTATATTCACAGCATGTTTCTGGTTATTAAAGTTTATGTACTAAATTACTTCCAGTAATTAGATAACACGTTCGTTTGGTAAGAATGTTCATCAAATACCATCCTTCCATCTTAAATTGCCGGAAATGCGTTGTGGAATATAAATATAATTCTTGTCAGAAGAAACATGAGGGAGACAATCATATTGAATATGAGGATGTAAATTATGAATGCATGATATCAACATTTCGTTGTAAATTTATATTCATGGTTTTGATTTCCTTCAATTTATTGGTCAGTATACATGTAACACATACGTTGCAGAAGTGAAAGTTCAGTTCTTAGTACATTGAGTTGAATATTTTGATAGAAATTATTATAAATCAAGGATGTATCTCCCTCATGCAAAGCTCTGATTCCTTTCACGGATTTGGCTATACCTTTTGGACCTTTTGCATAATAGCTCTTCATCTTTTATATAAGCTTTGGATTTCAAATATTTTGGTCACGATCATCACTGAAGAGACATGTTTTGTAGAAATGCTCATCTGGTGCAAGAAAATTGGTACCGTTAATTTTATTGAATCTTGTTCGTGAATAAGGTGAAACAAGTGAAGACTTGGGTAAAATGTTATCATTGCGTCAGATTTGAAGCCCATCATACATCGCGCATCTTGAGAGTTATAAAATTGATTTAAATCTGGTTTGGAATAGAAGTTCCTCAAATATCTCTAAGGAAAAAAGCAAAAATAAAAGCAATCCTCATATTAATAGAGATCTTAATCATTAAATTAGTCAAAAACTACCTATAAGTGTTCATTTCATTTCCTTTTTTGTAAATGCTGCACTGCTATTTGGTAGAAGGTTTTGTTCAGACGATATTCACACAAATTGCGATACACTGATTTTAAGATTCGTGATTGGCATATCTCGGTACTTTATTTTGCATAAATATGAAGAGGAAACTGCGAAATACCAGTTCATTATTTGATTTTGATAATTAATAAAGCACGTTATACAGGCCTTACTTATACCTTTCAATCATGGAATAAAGATAATAAACAAGTAATATTCCGTTTAAAAAACACATTAAGTTTAAAAGATTCATTGTTGTTTGCTGAAACATCCAGTGGAAAAACATTCTTTCGTTTTTAAGACAATAAGAAATTGAACAATAACTAGAATCGTTGATTCTGCAGATTGGGACGAACTAGATAAAAGGTTGGTAAGCGCTATTAAGAAAAAAGGGCAGTTCGAAGATTAGCCTTTCGACAGGTGATCATCAGATTATTCAAAGATTGGTTGCTAAGGTTTTTCAAATGTACACAGAAGTTGGTACTCTTCCATCATATACCATGAAAAAATAATTTAAATATAATTATAAGTTAAGACGCTGTTTCGTATCTATATATATGTTTTAAGGTAATATCTACAAGCTTACTGAAAGATTATGCAAAAATTGCTTACCATCTTGCACTACATTACAGTTAAAAAAGCCAACAGTAGTTTACCGCTTTTCGAAAGTATTTAATCGTTTGAGAGAAAACAAATCTGGGCTACAAACTAAAACTGGGAGAAACTTATCAACTATAAGAGGAAAACAACAGAAACACTTTTGTGCAACCAAAACCAGACGACAATACAATACACACAAAAAGAAAACTATAAGGGGACGACCATTTGATATTCTGGTGGGGGCCAGGAGGATTTGTTTTTGATCGGTTATTTATTTTTATAAACTGAGAGGACAGATTATTCATTTTCTGCACTACTGAAGCAAGGTTTTTCATTTTCATTAAAACAAGGGACTGATTATTCATTTTCACAACTGTATTTATGATATTCGAAAACATACAATTTTTCAAATATTTGTAAATAAGGAATAATATAGTATTAATGTATGGACTTTTTAATATTGGCCCTGTAACATGCCCGAGGTGTTAATAATGGCCAAGGATGGTTGTAATGGCCCTGAGGCAACGCCGAGGGCCATTACAACTGTCCGAGGCCATTATTAATATCAAGGGCATGTAACAGGGCCAATATGAAAAAGTCCATATATTGATACTTTTATTAACCAACTATAAAGGCAACTTCATTCAAGAACCGTCTTCGAGTCTCGGATCCAAAATTATACAGCTATCCACACACTACAACAGGACCAATACAGAACAGCCCATTTCATAACATTTCTATTTAAAAAATAGTTTTAATTCTTCGATTAAACAAAGAGTAAGAAACTTACCGTGAAGAAGATACATGTACAGGAATTTCATAGCTGTTGTCTTTTCGCATTCAATTTCGCATGGAATTTTAGTCAACATTGTGACTGTCAGATGTAATTTCTGATTTCTCATCCAAGTACTTAATTTTATGCTATTAAATTTTATTTCATGTAGCAAATAAAAAGTAGCTAGGAAGAATAAATCAGACAGTTTAACTATTCTAAAGACTGCATTCTGAGGATTGAACAACGGAAATGAAACAGTGATAATAATCGAAAGTCGTACTCGAAAAAGGCTGTGAAATATTTCCGTTTCAGGTCGTTACAAAACTATGTCAATGAACATCATTTAAACTTGTTTTTATGATATTAAGTTTAAAAAGAATAAAAAAATGTCACTCTTATTTAAAGAAATAAAACGACATTTTGATTTAATCGATGTCCCGTTTCATCTGTTCATAATGCATGACTGTGATTTCGTAATGCACGGGTGTGATTTCGTAATGCATGGCTGAGATTTCGTAATGCATGACTGAGATCTCGTAATGACTGGCTGTAGCAATTTCTCCGCTCATAATGACCAGATGTCGAAATTTTTAAGATAATACATAGGGATCGATACAGGACAAACGAAACACAAATACATAGTAATAATTATATTATAAAAGACAATGAAATTTTTTTTTTGAAGGGTTTTGGAACCGCTGAAGGCCCAAGAAGCTATAGGCCTGCAGAGTTATTTATTTTCAATACATTGCAAGTCAGGTTATTTATTTTCAAACTACCACAGAACAAACCATTTATTTTTGTGATTATCAAGGCCGAGTTATTTATTTTCAAAATCCTCCTCGCCCCCCCCCCCCCTCAAATGGTCGTCCCCTGAGATACCAATTTGCAATTCTCCTGATTTGGTACAGAACATTTTAAAAAACAATATTGGGTCTAATCCGGTTTTGTGACTAGTCAAACCTCACGCTTTTAACCTTGTCGCAAGTGTAAGTAGAAGTTATTGGCTCTTGTTGTATTGGTATTTTAAAGAAGCATTGTAATATTTTTTTGCATCATACAGCAGTAAAAAAACTTGCTTAAACCAGATTTTTTTTTTTTAATTACTGAAGGAATAAATCAATAGCCATCATTAGTTACACACACTGGTACCTAAATGATATTTAATACAATTGTAAATAACACCCGTTTCAATTGAAAGATAACCTAGTGTTGCCATACTTAATTCAAATTGCACCACGAGAAAGAGGCTTGTATTAAAAAAAACAGACTTGAATATCACATATGTCGCCTGAAGAACATTAAGTACCTCATGAAGTGGAAAGTTTTAATAGTGTCCATGTTAAGCCATATATTTACAACAATATAGCTGAAATATTCCGTGATCAATTACCATTTTCTAGGATTTGTAAGGCCATGTAGTACAATGTTTATAAGGATATTAGCAAACATTCAGTAAATCTATTTATTTCTATGTAGCATTAAAAGACATAAATGATAGTTTCCGAAAGTAATTTATCACATTAATAAGCTTTTAGAGCAACAGTTTCTCAATACAAAATCTACGTACAACGTTGTTATCAAAGATATATGTTTTTATTATGGGCGTCAAGTTGGTTACCTATTCCCTATTCCCTATTCGTTACCTATTCCCTATTCCCTATTCGTTACCTATTCGTTACCTATTCCCTATTCCCTATTCGTTACCTATTCGTTACCTATTCCCTATTCCCTATTCGTTGCCTATTCGTTACCTATTCCCTATTCCCTATTCGTTACCTATTCGTTACCTATTCCCTATTCCCTATTCGTTACCTATTCCCTATTCCCTATTCGTTACCTATTCCCTATTCCCTATTCGTTACCTATTCGTTACTTATTTTATTTTTAATATCCTTCCCCCTTTTTAATTATGGCATGGAAAAGTTTAATATGGCTGCCATGGAAACGGCACAATAGTGAAAAAAATCTGTTTTTGGTTTTTGGTGAACTGTTTGGATATGCTTCTAGGTAACCAACTTGACGCCCATCACAGATACGACGTTTAAACTTGAAATACGGGCAATGACCATATTTTGTCCCGTTGTTAACCGTTTAGAAGATTTTTATAGATTACCATTAGAAATCTCAACGTAATTGATTATCTCGCTTGAGCCAGTATAATTCGGGTAACCCACAGAAGTTAAGTCGATACCCAAAGGTAGAAAAGCAACCGAGTTAAAGTTTACTAATGATAATCTGTGTATCGCTATTTTTACTATGTAATGACGACATTGTTAATTTTATTGACAACGGGCCCTGAATTTCTAGCGATATTTGTTTTATATTCCTCTACTGTGCTGAGAACGGAAATTATCATTTAGTAAGATTAAGGGATAAATGTAGGTTTTATGTATGTAGATACATATATTTGCAATGTGTTTAATCATCAAATCTGAGGTAGACTGTAGTGGCCGTTTGTAATTTCTTGTACACGAAGTGTTTGCAGTTCATCCCTAAAATAGTGAAGAAAAAAAATGTTTGTCATGTAAGATATCATAATGTTTGATCTGACTCTAGTAAATGTCCCGTGGGTTGTACACTAGATACGGAGTTTCTGCAACACATGGCTTGACAAGTAAAAACATGTCGAATTAGAAATAGTAATGTGTGATTTTTTTTTGTCAGATTAATTCCATATTCTTTTTGTCCCTTGATTTCAAGCACAATCATAAACTGAATCAAACTTAACGTCTAGACATGTTTACTTTCATCACGCCTTTCCAACCCTATTGGAAATAAAACAATAGTATTAACGGCTGATGTTGTCAAGATAATCTTGTTAAATCCCTATAGACTATCACAAATTACATTGTAACTTTTTTCTGACAATGCCACTGCTTATTTCTTCATGTCATAGGGTGATGAAATATTTACATGTTAATGTACGCCATTAGCTGTTTCTTAAATCTAAATTTCATAAGAGAATTTCGGAAAAGGTTAAACAAGCAGTTAATTGAGTTATATTCAAGACAAGTATGTCAAATTCCTTGCTATCTGAACTCAGTTATTTGAAAAAGGGAGCGCTAAAAAGTTTCAAATAAATTTTATTAGAGAATTCGAAAAGTGACACAAGCAGTTAATTGAGCTATATACAAGACAAGTATGTCGAATTCCTTGATATCTGAACTCAATTATTTGAAAAAGGGAGCGCTGAAAAGTTTCAAATAACTACCAATAGATTATATAAGAGACATTGATTGTTACAGGAGCAGAATAACTAGATACTTTACGTTTAAATGAGATATCAGAAGTTTAAGAGACACAAATTAAACCTTCTATAGTGTCCCACGTCTTTTTTATTCTGCCCTTATAAATGGTTCCATGACTTTAACTCATAATTGTTTTATCAATAGATATAGGAAGATGTGGTGTGAGTGCCAATGAGACAACTCTCCATCCAAATAAAAATTAAAAAATTTTACAGTTTAGTTATAAACAAATAATAAGTCAAGGTAATTGATAATTATTTAGAGTGTAGAAAACTATTTTGATGTTTTAAATATAAAAAGCATTCATTGGATTGTCCTTTCATTTCGGATGACAGTAATTTTGCGACTCTTCACTACATTTTCAATATATCTAGCAGTATGTTTACGGATTATTTGTAAGTGTTTAAGGAAATTTCGAACACACTTGACTATTTCATAACGACCAATGATGGGAGAGGAAGCCGAAGTATTCAAAGAGAACAACAGACCGTCGTCAATTGAAACTGTAAATTCAAGTTATTTTAGAATCGGAGCCGAACGCATTCAACAGGCTTCAAATTTCTTTCAATCAAATAGCTCTTCGAAAAATCTGAATGCAAAATGATATGCTGCTCCACATATCAAACATTATATATTAAATTGAAATGTTTAATATTCCAACGGAAATTGTGATACAATAATAAAAGTTAAAAAATTATCCTCTGGAAACATCTGTGTTCGCTTATTAAGAAATAAGTTCATCGATAGCTTGTAATTATAAAAAGATGTGGTGTGATTGCCAATGAGAAAACTTATCACAAGGGATCAAATGACACATTAATTAAAGGCCTTCAAAAATGAGCGAAGCCATAACCGCATATTTAGCTATAAAAGGCACATAAATAACAATGTATTTTAACAATTCACCCATAAAAACAAACGGATGTTGTTTCGATGGGTCTTTGCTGATTTTAGTCATTATTTGTAATTATAAATTAATATTTTTCAATAATACGGACGCACTTTAAAAGCCATGTGTCAAATTTTACAAACTGTATGATTTCTTGCAGAAAAAAAAAAGCAGCAGTATGATCATGGTTTGATCATAATGTTTCGTTTAATTTAAATATCAAAAATCTATACTTTGATTGTTAACCTAAGGAAATAAAAGATTGGTTTACATCCGTTTCAAATTCATCAAGCTACATTACATGTAACAATCTATCACCTTATTCCTGTCACAAGGTATACATATTGTCATTATTTCGTGATAAACAGATTTTAGAAGTACAAAACATTTAACGATGACTTGAATTGTCGTGCAAAAGAAGCATATATTTACATGACTTTACGTAATAACAACTAATTCATATTTGGAAGTCTGGAATCTTAATTGTCCAACCAAGAACAATTATACAACCTGCAATGACTTCTCATTTGTGTTTAATGTATATAATTGTAAACAGGATATCAAAAAGGAGAGCACATACTTATGATATGTCAATAACCTTTTGGCACGAATCCGATAACCATATAAGTTGTAGTACTACATTGTAAACGGTAACAAGCAATGCAGACAGCAAAACTCATTAAAGGTTTGTCTTTGAAAGCAGTTTTGAAAAAAATTCTAAAATTTAATGCTTTATATGATATTTATTACCTAGTTAGATAGTGTTGACTATAATCAAAATAAAGAAAGACATTTCAATGCAGTTAACGAAAAAAACTGACAAATAGTAGTAAATCAGAACGCCAAATCTCACCCTTGATAATTTGTAGATTTCTACTTTTCCACCAAATGATTAAGTATATACTCAAACCGACGTCTTTTATTCATGTTTTGTTTACAATTTGTACAAAAATCAAGTTGTCTTACAATAAAAAGTCGTCCCCTAGCGGTTGTGTTGAATGTTTATTTAATGTTATACGTGTTATTATGATAGTTAACGAAGAATAAAAGGAATAACCCGTACCTAGAGAAAACAGGTTTATAACCGATGCGCACTGAAAATAACGATACAGCCATGTGTTATGTTGATTTCAAATTAATAATTATGTTGTTGACGTAAGATGACGTTTTACTTTTTTTGTTGTCAAATTGACCTTTACCTCACCTGTCCTAAAGCTAGAACAAACATTCATTTCAATGCGTGGTACTTTTTTCTTTACAGACGAGCGTGCAGTTACTATAGCCTTACAATTCTAGTATTATATAAACTATAACGTTATCATCGTTCTAAATGTCATTTGATAGATTGAGTATGGTTTACAACGTAATTACGATAATAATATTGGTTTTTAGAAATGTTCACCAATGACATACACTAGGCTACTTTTGGTTATCGTTACCTGAATAATAGTGGTAAGATGTATTTAGACTCTTACTAAGAGTCTTAGAGGTCCTTGCAATTGTATGAACATTATAACGTATAACTATATCAATAAAGAATAGACAGAGGGTAGTAAACGAACAGAAATCATAGAGAATACTGTGGATATAAAATATAAGGGAAACATAACTGAAATTTAAAAACAACCCAAAAAAACGGACACACAAATGAAAATATCACCCCTTTTCTCATCAACTAAACTCTCTTGTAAGGAACGTGCAACACAAGCTTTTATCTTTCGTTTCCTTGGAAGATGATTTATTTTGCTCCCTCTAAGTATGCATCGAAATAATTGACAGCAGAAGAAAAATGTCTTTTCGTATAATATATTTTTTCCAATGATTTAGTTTAATATTGAAGCAAATTAGTTTTTGATCCGTAAGTTCAATGCAATATAAAATAAACTCTTTATGAATGATAATTCAATTTCCTCAATTGTAACATCAGTGTACCGAAAAAACAGATTGGATTGTAGGGAATAAAATACATTAAATATTATGAAAGGAAATAGTACTTCAAATATCTGATCAGAGTTGTTATTAGAAGCAAAATAAAAAAAAAACAGATAAAGACTGAAAAGAATAAAATTTCTATAAAAGAGGGACGAAAGATACCAGAGGGACAGTCAAACTCATAAATCAACTAAAAACTAATAACGTAATGGCTAACAATGAAAAAGACAAACATACAAGCAAAAGTACACATGACACAACATAAAACTGATTCAAATATATAACATTTTTTTCTGTTACCAAAAGCATTCAACATGTTCGTGTTGTTCGTTGTTGATTATCGTTGTTGATTATCGTTGTTGATTATCTTGCTTGTGTGTGTATTTATTATTTTATGTAAGAGTAGCGTGTTAGAGATGTGAGGTATGTGCATTACTGTACAATGTTAATCTTAACTAACTAGAATTGAAGCTTCAGACCGGAATATTACGACATAAAAAAAAGGCAGACAAAATAGAAAAATATGAAACAAATATTTATACGTTATATTAGTAATTTTAGTTTGATATGAAAACAAATAAAGATATTGAGACAACTGTCAACCATAGACCAAATATCGTATTTAGCAACAGCTACTCTAATTTAATTACTACAAGTCACTGTACTGCCTTTAAAACCCATAGCTAATATTTATACTATAAAACAAATATATTTAGACAAATGACAAAATGAAAAACAATTTAAACCAGAAAGCCAATGATTTAATCTATTATGTACAAAACAATTTAAGAAAAACAAATATTTATGACACGGTCACAGTGCCTACTTTTCTGGTCGAAACCTACAATTTGACATAAATTAAGACTATAATTATAAAGACTAAAGACTAAGGATACAAATTACCGATCTTCATATAGAGTACTGTAGATTACTGACAGTTTTCACAACACCAATTACAGCTAACAAATAAATCACGTTTCCCGGACATATAAATATTGGTTTTTTTTCTGAATCAAAGCAAAAAGGACAAGATTATCCGAACTTATATAAAAAGCCAGAAATTGTGGTATAATTACCAATACGACAATCTTCAAAAGAAAGCAAATGATGTAGAAGTAAACAACACTTACTATGGAACATCGTACGATACGAATGGTTTCTCCCATAAACAATGTACTACAAATATCTAATTCTACCTATTGCTACCATGTGTTCCTACTTGCAAATATAGCATTTTATTCCAAACGTTTTAATCCCAAAATTTGAAATAAAAAAATGTTGAATGATTGCCAATAAGACAACTATCCACTCATGTTCAATTGAAGGTGATGTAAGAAATCATAAGCAACTACACGAAATATCACTGAAAAATTTAGAGTATATTATACTTTCGTGTGTGGTTTTTTTTTCCAAACATGTACATCAATCTAAAATAATATATTTAACACATCATTAATTTTGGATATTTGTTTAAAGTCTTTTTCTGATTTGAGTTCTATGTAAGATCATATTGGTTTGATAAGAAAAATCAATGCGATTTAACATTTGGATATAGGCAATCTTGTCACATTACACTCAGAGAGATTTCAAAGTAAATTTACGAATGAAATAAAACGGTAGCAAGTGGTTATATTGAATTCAACATATAGTCTGCAGACAGTTGCGCCTCTTAAAACAGCTGAAAATCAATAATCTACTGACTAATTTGCATACAAATGTCTGAGATACAATAAAAATACTTCTAACACTATGTTTAAACTTTGTACGTAGGATTTTAAAAGCAAATGTCGAGTACTGAGTCTCATTGTACGAATACGTTGTTTGTGTAAGAGACGTGTTATAATGGCACAATTTGGCAGTTCATACATGTTCAGACTTAAGGTTCGGGAACACCAATATTAAATAAAATCGCGTATTTGTTGACTATCTGAAGAAATCAAAGAAACTAATTACATTTCAATCATTAAACATTACTGACAAAAACTGCTGTATATTATGAAAGATAAATAAGTTGTTGCGTTTATTCATTATTCAGCAGTGTCTATATGTCAGCGTGAGAATGCCATTAGTTTTCTTTGACGTTGATAATTTGTATGTCATTATTAAATAACTGATTTT
This sequence comes from Mytilus trossulus, assembly GCF_036588685.1. Lineage (NCBI taxonomy): Eukaryota > Metazoa > Mollusca > Bivalvia > Mytilida > Mytilidae > Mytilus > Mytilus trossulus. The sequence continues at coordinate 36,452,792 of NC_086386.1, read as the reverse complement.
AGATAATTGTCATCTGTATGTTAACGATGTCTCGGCATACAATGTAGGACATTTCACATCCATTTTTTCTAAAAAAAAAATTAACACCCAGACATAAATCTACATGCAGTTCTCTGTGGAAGTTTTTTCAAGCAGGAATCATGTTATCACAATATAGTTTAATAGCGAAAGAAATGCCATGCATGATGGTCTGTCTTCTTAAAATGAACATAGTGTTTGAACCAGATTTTATGGCTATAATAACATTCCTTAATAGCTGGAAATTAACGATCTAGATTTTTTTCTGCAAATTGGAGGCTAAAGAAAAATATATTTATTTTGCGACTTTTTCTTTAAACAAAAAAAAACGCATGGTACCATGTATCATTTCATAACACAAAAAGGAAAACAACATTGATTGATTGATTTCGCTTTAATCTAATTTTGTTATATCCTGCAACGGAGGTATCTTAAGAAATATACAGCACACGAAATTTATGAAGTAAAATCGAATACGATGTACCCAATATTACCAGATTGCGCTGGTTCCTTAATCATTATCATTAAAGTATATCGTAACCGAACTACGGACATCTTGCCAACGAATGAAAAAGCAAACGAAATCAATAATAAAATGTAGTTATCGACAGTCACCATTCATAACACAACAATAATGGTAGATTGTAGAATTATATTTATATAGGAATACATATAAGTTTATAGATGAATGGTTTGATCCACTTAATATTGTCGTTTGTTTTCTTAACCCTTCTTTGCATATTACATAAAATAGAGCATGCTGGCAGGATAAAATTTCGGTCAAGAGTTCACACAAACATATATAGGTCAGATCATGATGATTACTTCAAGTTTCGAAGTATTATCACGTGGGAAACAATGGGACCATATTCCTAAATGTTATGGACGCCATCACGAGTTGGTTGACCGTGATGAAATAACCGTTTTAGGACTTTTGGTCCCCGATGCTCTTCAACTAAGTACTTTATTTAGCCTTTTTAACTTGTGGTATACCAGCTTCACTGATGACTCTTATGTAGACGTAACACGGTTTCACCGAATTTGTAAAAACATCAGCAACTCGACGGGAGCCACATGTGGAACAGGATTCGCTTACCCCTACGGAGCACATGATATCGCCCCCCCCCCCCCCCCCGAGGTTTTTGATGTTGTTCGTGTTGCTTAGTCTTTAGTTTTCTATGTTTTGTCTTGTGTGTACGTACATTATTTGTCTGCATGTTTAGTCTTTTTAGCCATGGCGTTTTTCGTTTATTTTCGATGTATGAGTTTGACTGTTCCTCTGACATTTCTTAGTTGCCTTTTTTTATTTGTGCAAAATGCATCTTTTCGATACATATATTTTTGGTAATTTTTTTCAACTAATTCGAAAAAACAAACGAGAAATCCAAGCCTCTATAAAAAGAAAGGAGTAAGACCCCTTTTTGGCCCAAAAATATGGCGGCTTGACTAAATTGATAAAATGTAAACTTTTAGTTATTTATTGGATAGTAGAATGGTTCTGCTACATAAATATGGGCGGTTTTTGACAATAAAATGCACATATATTGGGTACTAGCACCATTAAGTCATGCTTTTTTTGCTAAATTACTGAAATCTTAACAATTCCAGCATTTTAGTTAATATTTAGACGGTTTCCGGGTAAAACGAAAGTGGCCGCATTTGTGTTCATCCAAAATATTGAAATGGAAGCTGTATTTGATGATAATACATAATATATATAAAAATTGAGGATGAACACGGATGCGGCCACTTTCGTTTTTGACAAAAAACATCTAAAAAGTGACATTTGTTCGCATATTTGGTAAATTTTTCATATTTGAGCTTGAATCGGATCATTTTAATGACGAAATAAGTTAAAATCATTCACATAAATTAATTGAATCATAAGAAATAGACACTTAAGTGTTTAAAAAGCGGTCTAAATCTTTCGTCAGATGAAACTGAAATTTGAGGCCAAAATCGGTCCTTACCGGACCTACTCCTTTGTAAAACCACACAGACAAGCAAAATAGCGACAACATTAATTAATTAAAAGATTAATTAAAGTAAGATGGACTCTTGTGATATTTTTCTTTCATTTCTAACATTTAAATACATGTACCAAGTTTTTGTTACTACATATCTTCATTTTAAGCACGTGTAGCACGTTATATCGCGTGAAAAGAATTAAATTTGGTGTTAATTAAAATTAATACAAACTGACAACACAGAGCCTTGACATTGTTCATATATTACAATTACCACTAGTTGAAGAAAAGAAGTACTGACTAACGAATAATCTGACAATAGAAGAGTATACATATTAAGATCGATGTCATTAACTTAATTTTTGGACGTAAAAAGACGATGAAGGGATAACGCAATGTATGTTTAACCTTGAAATTACTACAAAAAAAAAACGTAATAATTCACAAATAATGTACAAAACTTCAAGAGTAATCGAATGATAAATTGCTGTTAAAGAAATGTTGAGACCACAATTTCTCGAATTTATTTTATTATTATGTTAAACACGCTCAACTATTTATATATCATCAAAATAGAGCTATGCTATGTATATATCAACCTTTGTATTCAGGGAAAAACGGGGATACACATCAGTTGCATCTAGTGTCCTTGCTTTGTCTCGTGCAATAATGATAGTTAAATTTAATCAGTAAAAAGGAATAATCATATTGTTATTGCTTTATACTACATTTTTAAAAGTGTTTACATGTACCTCACATATTAACGATATCGGTGTTGATCCATTCGCGAATTTGGTTTCGAATGACGTAAGCTTTGACAAGTTTGTCATAGTAAAATCACTAGAATACTGAACTCCGATCAAAATTCAAAACAGATAACCCTTAATTCAATGGCAAAATCAAAAGCTCAAACACATCAAACGACAGGATAGCAACTGTCATATTCCTGACTTGGTACAGGCATTTTCGTATGTAGAAAATGGTGAATTAAACTTAGTTAAATAGCTAGCTAAACCTCTCACTTTTTTGACAGTCGTATACAAATCCATTATATTTACAACGATGTGTGAACAAAACAAACAGACATAATAGAACAAAAGATTAAAAAAAAATTGGGTACAACAGTTAACGTTGTTTTTAAAGTAAATTTCACAGAAATACGTGCAATACTCTAGAAAAAAATTAAGAACGATATCCTATCAAGAATTAAAGTAAAACGTAGCTCACATCGAAAGGGCCAAATATAACAACATCTGGAAGTTTTTAACAACTTTGACTGGTTTTACTGCCCTTGCACGGTCGGTACCAAATATAAATAGTGTTGACAGATTTTTTTTTTATTGAAGTCAAGAATTGTTCTTTTAAACCTAAATGTACTATTGTTTGGGAATTTTTATTTAACACCAATTTAATATTGGCCGATTTTGTTTACGGTTTTTTTTTTGTTGTATTTGAATGTTTTGATGATATTTCGATGACACTGTTTGCTAAAAAAAATTATATAACTGTGACATTTAATCCCTTTGAGTGGTTTATTCATATATTAATGTTAAAAGATTTGTGAAAGTACTTCTTTTATTGTAATTGAAATGTCACGATGAAAAATGACTATTGCAGAAAGTATGCATTTGAAAATTCTAAGAAACATTTATGTTTATGTGTTATTTCACCGTACTACCATTTATTTTTGTACTTTAACATTATACTTGTTTTGATGGTTATTTGCCATTTACAATGATCAGTCTAAAAGACATACGACAATTAAATGTACATAAATGTTTTAATGAAACTCGGCATTTGGAAGGAAAAAAGAGAATAAAATTGAATGAGCAATCTACAAAATGTATTGTGTAATGTTATTGCTTTTTACCAGACAAAACGGGGCAGTGATACAACAATAACGATATATTCGCCATTTTTGTACTTTAAAATGATTTTAAAGTTTCCATTATAAAAAAAAACTGCCATATTTTCATTACATTTTCCTAATAACAGATTTGACACATACATATATTTAAAAAAAAACGGGAATGTTGAATGTATAATAAAGATAAAATTACTCTTTCGTTACAAAATTAAAAATTTTCTCACCTGAATTTCAGATTCAAAAGAGATTAAAACTTGACAAAAGAGCAGAACACAAGCTATGGCCATAAAAGGTCTTCAACACAGTGAGGAAATCCCACACCAAGAGGTGGGCCACAGTAATTTCCAAATGATAATGTAGACTAGTCGAACAAAATGTACTTGAGAGTATCAAACTCTTATACACACAGATTCAAATGCCATAATACTAACACATGCTTTTGTTGAACAGGAGCTGTTATGCGACAGTGTTAAACATATTTTTTCAGATCTCAACTCTCCCCCTATATGTCTAGCAGCAATTGTGGAATAAAACACACATAGCAAAACGAACTGTTAAACTTTTTTTTTAAATTGCAAAGGTTTGTGTAAGCTCTTACACAAAACTGTAAGACAATATTTGAAATAACAACTAATAAATAATAATGTGTTCTCTTCAACTTCGTACTTTATTTGGCCTTTTAAACATTTTTTTATTCGAGCGTCACTGATGAGTCTTATGTAGACGAAACGCGCGTCTGGCGTAAATATAAAATTTGAATCCTGGTTTCTATGATGAGTTTATTTGTTTAGAACTAAATTGTATTATACACATCTGATGCATGATGAATTTATAATACTATTTAAATATCGAATGCAAGGGACCAAACTTACGTGGTTTTATCTTACCGTCTCCTTTGATTCTCTGACTGTAATAATGGTAATGGTAATAACCTCAAAATTGCCCGGGGCAAAAAGGAGTATATCGATATTCTGCCCGGATTCCAAACGACGTGATGTTATTGCGTGGTTTACGACAATTTTTAACACTTTTGTGATAAGGAATTTAGCATTTTACTAGTTATGTTTCATTAAATTGTTATAATTGATTTGTTTTGCTCATAATTCTGCAGAACTTAAATATGTGATCAATAGATTGTAACATGTCTTTTCCATATCAGCCCTAGTATCATCCCTCAACCCATATCGGCCCTCGGCTACAGCCTCGAGACCGATATGGGAGTCTCGGGATGATACCAGGGCCAATATGGAAAAAGGCATGTTATAAACTATAAATACTAATTTAAAACCAATGATGCAATTACATTATATTGACATGGAATAGTTATATCGAGATACAGTTTAGAACAAAACATTAACATAGTATAACATGGTATGATAAGCAAAGTAATAAAGATTGATAGATGAAAATCAAGATCAAAATGAATGAAAATCAAGATTAACTTTTATTACATTTTCACATCTTTTATTTATCATTATGCCCGCGTCACACTGTCCCGATTTTTACGCCGATGTCATCACGATTAGGGAAATTTTCAAAATCGGGACTGATGGTATCCAGATCGGGCTATTCGTAATGCAATCTTTAATCATCGTAGAACCATCGGCAACTTTTTCTAGACTTCGGGGACAACTTCGGGAAGGGTTCTAAATTTTTTAACATGTTAAAAAATCGCCGAAGGTGCGTCCGATGTTGAGGGTTTGTATTGAGTTCGTATCACCATCCTCACCATCGTAATGTCACCGGGAATGCATCTTTGAAAATCATATTGCATTCGTGTTTCCATCGTTTCCATCGGGCAGTTTTGACATTACGATGTCTACACGAATGAATCACGAAGCTACCAGAAGGTCTTACGATGGAAACTCGACTTCGTGAAGACCTCATAATCCCGTCGTGTTGCCATCGAATTAAATTACGAAGGCGACAAGAGGGCAATAAATTCAGCTAAATGTAAGTTAATTTTCGCGCTAAAATAATTTAAAGTGCCATTCGCGATATGCACTGTTCAGTCTAATACGACAGTTAAGAAAGACGTTCACAAAACAAGGAGCTCATATCATATGATTCTATCAGAAAAAGAAAGGCGACAGCGTTGTTTCTATTAATTCAAATAAGAGCAGCTATTACAGGCTCAGGATTTACTTTTACAATCAAAATATTATTTTTTGTCAATTTTTCATATCAAGTAACATAATGAAAATCATAAACGCGCCTCATACACCAACACTGCATATTCACGTATATAGGGAAACCAACTTTTCTTCATTATTCTGATTTTTTATGTATCGTCTGAGTTGTTGACACACGAACGTTTACTACATAACCATTTTGTTTTCTATATGTCATATTTTTCCTCATTTGTTGCTTTCCCCACATCCTTCCTTTTGTATATATTGTTATGATATTCTCCTTGAAAGAAATCTTTTTGTATAAAAGGGATCAACGCACCCATTACCTTACATTTAAGATAGATCAGTAAACATGGGCATAATTGTGGGTGATTATTCAGACTAGTGCACTCATTTAACAGTTCAAACAAGACAATGCCGAGCGGTGGCATCCCCTCGTATGTAACATATTGGGGACAAATATGAACACTATATTTGTATATGACACATGCAGAAAATGGTAAATTGAATATGCATCTTTGATACATAAACTATTCTTTTACAAATCAAACAAAAGATTCAGTAACTGGAAATACCTTTAATATTGTCTTTAGAATAAGCAAAAACAAAATTGAGCAACCAATTTCCTGTGTATTATGCTATTTCAAGGAGAAAAAACATGTCCATCTGCATGACCTTGACCTTTGGCCTTGAACGTAAAAAATGTCAGATCATAACAAGGAGGAACTATATACCAAATGTGGTTAAAATCTTTTGAAGCATATTGGTTTGAGAGTGTCAACAAGGGTGGTATTGCCTTGTATTACGACTGCCACTGTGACCTTGACCTTTCAACTTTAACGAGTAATACCATACCAAGTTTTAAACATTTTGGTTCTAGAATGTCCATAACAATTTTATCTACACACAACTTACATGTAGTAGGCGAGGGTATGTTAAACTCAGTTTTATAAGAATAAGACAAAAAGATCGAGTTCCCGCCATGCATGGCAGACTTGTACAGAAACGATATGTTGTCGAAATTCTGTTCGTATCATAAAAAAGTTCAAAACAGGTAGAACGCATTTTTAGATCGTTTGTATACTTATCGTAAGCTGTACACGACGTCTTTTATACATCGTATGGCCATGGCGCCATCATCGTAATCAATCGTGTAGCCTTCGTAATCCATCGTGTAGCCTTCGTGATCCATCGTGTAGGCTTCGGTTGAGTTATGAAGCTTAAATAACCTTCTTCGGTTAACCTTCGTATGTCCATCTTTTGCTATCGTATATGATTTCGGCACCATCGTATAGACTTCGTTATTCATCGTACTTGCTTCGGTCACTTTTTGGTATTTTAACGAGATCGGGACCAACTTCGTACGAACTTACAATTTTCGCATTCGGGTGTCCATCGTATATACAAATCGGGACAGTGTGACACGGGCATTAACGATTACCCAACGATGCTATTACTATGTAAATAAGTTTGCATTTGATATTTTTACACGAACTGAAAACAAAAATGTATTTAAATATTATAAGCAATTATTAATTTATTCCCATGTATCAAATGTATTCAGAAAATCACGTTACGACTTTTAATTTGTTTGAAATGAAATTAAGATTTGAAAAGAATTCGTTTATTACTAAAGGTTATATGTCATCTTGTTGTAATTTTATAAGCTTTGTTTGTAATAATTAATTCTGACTATTGCTATTAAATTTCAAACATGAAACCTTAAAAAAATCTTTTTGTTATCCATCATTCGTATTCAAGGTATAGTTTTTGTTATGAAAATTGAGTAATTGATGGAAACATTTTGATTTAATGTACTTTCAAAACCTCGCATAACAATTATTTGACATTATAGAACTTGCAAATGAATCAAGAATCTTTACAAATTCTTTCGTGTCATACAGGGTTTATTCAATGAGTTACAGAAGCCAAATGTTCAATCTTCTTTACACAAATAAAAGTAAAAATCATGACAACATCACATTTATTGCAAATGCACCTTTCCAAAGGCTGGTATAATTTCACTTAAATTTTAAATTTCTAAAGAGTACTTATAAACAATGACCTCCTACCTTTACAGTAGTATAGCACATTTAACTTTCACTCAATTAATAAAGGAGAATATCTTCAAATATATGTACTATTGTATTTTTAATTTGTGTATGGTTCTGTCTTGGATGTTCTTGCATTTATTTGTACTGTGATGCTGTCATGTATAGATGTCAGTTTAGTGTTATATTTAATATCATTGTTAAAATGCAAGGTTGCGCTAGCCACAGAACCAGTTGCAACCGAACATTTTTGTCATGAAATGCAAGGTTTCAAGTCAAGAAAAAGGCAGTTGTTATCTTATAATTCGTTTCTGTGTGTGTTAAATTGTCGTTTATTTTTTTTTAAATTCAACAGTATGTCTGTTGTTTCGTTCTCATCCTCTTACAGTTGATGTGTTTCCCTCGGTTTCAGTTCTTAACCCGAATTTGTTTTCTGTCAAACAATTTATGACTTTCGAACAGCAGTAAAGTATTGTGCCTTTATCAAAACCTGTTTGAAAAAGAAACGAAATGACAACCGAAGACCATACATGTTATATCTAGATTAAGACAGTACTGCATATTTGAGTAACACATTCAATCGAGAAAAAAAAGTTTGCTGCCAAAATGACTTGATTCTTTAAGGTATTCGTCAATGTGACATCTACAAGAATAAAAATGTATAAAAGAAAATAAAAGTATTGTAAACTGTGCAGTGTAAGAAATTGACAATTGCTTAAACAATCATTTTAACGACACTTTCATGCTCTCCTAAGTGACTGTTCCATACTCCCGTGGGTATCAACAGTCCAGTACAGAATGTTCAAATATATTGACCTTAGCATCACAGAAAAGACATTTATTGTCTAAATGAGCATCTTGTGCAGAAACACTTATGCTGTTAATGTTAACCATTCACTATGTTCACTTCATGCTCTGATAAATAGATGATAAAATCTCAAATGTTTGGGACAAAGGTATTTCTTTAGTTGACATAAATACAAAAGAGAGACGAAAGATACCAGAGGGATAGTTAAAAAGTTTGTTTCAACATTTTTTTGCATTAATAGATTCTTCTAAGGAGAATATAAGATTTTAAAACTCTACTATAGTAGAATTCCACATAATAAAATACCTTCACCATTTTAGTAAGATACATGTTTTTATATATTTGTTTAATATATTTGAGGTTTTGATTTTGCCATTTGATTGGGGATTGTCCGTTTTGAACTTTCCTCGGAGTTCGGTATTTCTGTTAATTTAACTTTTGTTACCTATTTCTTTTTTTTTATTTTAAAGCCATACTATTGTCGGTTTATATTCGACTCATGAATTCGAATGTTCTTTCGGTCATTTTCGCCTTTTTTTCTGACAAACGTATTGATATTGGTTCAGTTGTAAATCAATTTTGAACAAAGCAATCATTTGAGTTTATTTCAAGAGTTTTCATAAGCTTTTAAGTACCTGTTCACACAATGTAATACCAAATTGTATCAAAGGCTACTTAACATGCTGGATTTACTGTACGGAAATGTATCTGACAGTACTTAATCTGAACTAACAATAACAAGTACCTTGTAAATTTCTCTTCAACAAGACTTAATGTTTTCAGATTCTGACTTATTAGATGATGATAAGATCTACTGTCATTTAAGACTATTTACCTTATGCAGCTGAGACTTTTAAAACTGATCAGAATATAAAACGCTGTCAGAAGATATAAATCATTTGTAGTTGACCGTATTTTTTATTCAATAAGAATACTAAAACAGTGCTGCCGTTATCCCAAGGCAAAGAAATCATTAAAATGTATTGTACTTTAAAAGATTAAGTACATAGCATGAACATGTACAGTATACTCGAAGATAAAATCTAGGCACTCTTGTTTTGAAGATAACATATTGTGACTGGTGTTAGCTTGTTTTAAAAGTGAATATCAGTAAAATAAAAATTATTCGAAAATGCAAATTAACTCATCATATATACCAGGATTCCAATTTGATATTTGAAATGCAGTTAAATTAGGGCAACAGTAGTAACCGGTGTTCAAATGATAAATTGATTTAGAAAAATCCTGGTATACAAACCAAAACCGAGGGAAACATGTCAATTATAAGAGGAAAACAAATGAACATCAGGAACACTGAAGTGCAACAAAAACAAACGCAAATTCACGTAGAACAACTGCCATGTTCCCGACTTGGTACGTACCGATTACAAGTTGTCTGCAGATTGATATTGTTTTATATAAACCGCGAGTCGCAATATGCAATATAACAGCGAGGTCAGCAATCGATATAAAAAAGCCTTCATATAGAGTCGAGCTGCTGATATTTTACAATAAGCAGTTAACCTGATACTCAATTTATCGGACTGTATCTGCGCGTTTTAGAAGTTTTTTCTTTGTTTCACAAGCAAACCGGATGATGACTTAATACGTGTGGGTCAAACTTATTAACGTCGGTACAAACATTATGACGTCGCTGATATGTCCGGGTTAACGCTATTATGGCCGGGTCAACGAATTTGATATCACGTGATATGGAATATCATTAATGGCTGTGCTGAGTGATATAGACACTTGGACGACCGATAAAGGATATTGTCAGATACAATGGTGGGTTTAACCGGGTTTAATGGCATGCCAAACATCCAGGCTTCTGCTTTATGACAATGTTAAAAGTATTGCTAAAACACTACGTGACAGAAATACAACACAAATACATCATTCATAACAGAGAAACACAGAAACAAATAATATAACACTCGACACAACATGCAAACCGGTTTAGTGTTAAAATTTTCAACATTAGAGCATCATTTTGTTCAAACGAAAAAGTAGTTCAAATGAATTTATTCATGTTGCATGCAACCATTATTTGTTGTCGACTTTTTTTATTGCAAATTTAGATTTTATCGTTCCTGTTTCTTATTTTAACATCACAACGTGAAATAGAAAATCAATGATAATTAAATAATCTTAAATTACTTGTCAAACTAAATGAAAATTATCCTTATCTAACCCCTAACCGAAACATATAGACTACTCCGAAAGGAGGTTAGTATATCATACATAATAATGAGTTCAGGGTTCAGCTGGCAAGTTAGCTAGGCAAATATATTACCTTTACCTAAACACTCAATTCATTTTGCTGTAATAAACTATAATTTCTGATAAAAATTAAACAATTGCATCAACTCTGATCGACCTGTAATGGTAGTCTTATAGTAGTCTTTACTGTTCTTTTGTGTGGCATATTATGTTATACTCCGCCATGTCAAAACAAATATTTAAAAATTTTCACTTCTTAAGTAAGGTTGGAGAATTTCAGAATCAAACAAAGGGTTTTAAGCTACAAATTCGGTGTGTATCTGTGAAATAAAAAGGGAGATACATATTTAAAGAACATTAATATGTGATATGCTGTTCGATTTGTTCGTATTTACTCGTCATCCCAATTATCCTTGAAATTAATACAACTTATCGCTAATCCCGGCTGAGCCGGCCGCATTGTGGCGTCGGATATTTTGTTTTATGACGTCAAAATTTTACGGGAACCTGTTTTATATTCAGTAATGGCGGACAAATAGCGATATGGTGTATGCATGGTTTATGAAATTTGATCAATACTAAAATGTGTAAATTAAATCATGTCCCACAGTTTGTTTGTTACTTCTATGTATTTTTGTTTACTTCCTGTACAGCTTTTTATTTATCAGTAATAACTATTATCCTTAAAAAAAGAGTCCAGCGTATTATCAAATTGATTAAAAAAAACACGGTATGAAGCAAATTTCTGCTTATAAGAATGTACTTACCACAATCACTACAGTCGGGTGATGCTATGCCCGTCATAGCCCATGTCATATTTAATTACTGCTTCGATAATGACCAAACTTAATAAACTTTAATAGAAGTTCATCGTCCGATATTATATCATTTTCAAAAACAATTGATTCCATTAAATTGAGGATTTCTAGGAAATGTCAAAACCTTTCTAAATATCAGACCAGGAAGTAATCTCGTTATTTTTCACAAAAAAACCTTTATGAAATATTTCACAGCTGGAATGTATAAGGGTCTTTTCAATATCTTCAAGCTTCAAATTTAAGTGTTTATATTCGAAAATGTAATTGCACATTAAAACGATAGCATGAGACATGCAGATTGGGAAATCATGTAAAACGTTTTAATGGAAAAATATTATCTTTTAAGAAATGTCATCAATTAAAAGCAGAAATGAGATATGTAATGTGTTTCACTTCTTGGTTTTGTATTCATGTCTCTGATCGTTGTATAATTCAAACATAATTATGCGATGTTGATAAAATTATTTATTGTGGTTTTGTCAATATTACCCTAAACCTCAAATTAATAATATAATAAGTTAGATTTGAAATAATCAAATAAAATCTTTTTAGACTTATTACGATACTTAATTATACTTGTTAGAAACAACACCATCAGCAAAATAATTTTCCCTTTTAACTATGATATTTTCAGTAGCTGCAAATATTATTTGATATTTTACAAACACTATCAATTTTGAATCTCAATGCTCTTCAACCTCGTACTTTATTTGCCTTTTTTTACAACTTGTTATGTGAGCGTTACTGACGAAACGCGCGTCTGGCGTATATATAAAATTTAGTCCTGGTATCTATGATGAGTTTATTCACTTAGTAAGTTTGTTTGTCTAGAGATGATATTGGTAAAAGAGTGATAAAATAGTAAATAAGTCAAAGTATATATATATTTGTTTTATCAATTGAAGATGGAGTGAAAGGTAAATTCAGAACAGCACTTCAAAAGCATTGCAATTTGGAGAGTGTTTTTATTTTTTCCGATGTTAGAGTTGTACCATTGTTTTGGCTATGCATATATATTTTTAGCACATATGTTTTTTTACTCTTTTAAGGTTCTTATATTTTTACGCATGTGTTTGTTAAAACAATCTGGTGACTATTGCATATATCCCATCTAACTAGTTAAGGGATACAATAGATACAGTAAAGTCGGCCTCATTTCTTGACTTACATCTAGAAATTGACAATGAATGTCGGTTGAAAACAAAACTTTACGACAAAAGAGATGATTTGAGCTTTCTAATTGTGAACTTTCCAGTTCTAGGAATCAACATGCAACCCGGTTAAGTGTTAAAACATTTAATATCAGAGCATCATTTTGTTAAAACAAAAAACTAGTTCAAATAAATATGACTCATGTCGCATGCAACCATTATTGTTTATGTCGACTTAATTTTTATTGCAAATTAAGATTTTATCGTACCTGTTTTTTATTTTAACATCACAACGTCAAAATTGAAAATCGATGATATCTAAATAATTTTATATTACTTGTCAAACTAAATTAGAATTATCCTTATTGAACCCCTTACTGAAATATATAGACTACATCGAAAGGAGGCTAGTATATCATACCTAATAATGAGTTCATGGTGCAGCTGGCAAGTTAGATAGGCAAATATATTACCTTTACCTTTACACTCAATTCATTTTGCTGTAATAAACTATAATTTCTGATAAAAATTAACCAATGGCATCACCCCTTATCGACCCACGTCGGTAGTCTTGTAGTAGTCGTCACTGTTCTTTTGTGTGGCATATTATGTTATTCTCCGCCATGTCTAAACATTTTTTTTTAAATTTTCACTTTGTAAGTAAAGTTGGAGAATGTTACAACCAAACAAAGGGATTATATCTACATATTCGGTGTGTATCTGTCAAAAAAAAGTGAGGTAAGAATCCTTGAAATCAATGCATGGTTGGTGAAATTTGATCAATACTAAAATATGTAAATTAATCATGTCCCCAAATAATGTTTACTTCTATGAACTTTGTTACCTCCGGTACAGCTTTTTCCTCAGTTGTAACGATTATCCACAAAAAAGCATCAAACTGTTTAAAAAAGAAGCATTGTACGGGTGAAGCAAATTTCTGTTTTTAAGAATTTACTTAGCCCTTGTCATACTTTAAAATCTACTTCTTAACTGCTTCGATAATGACCAAACTTAATAAACTCGGATAAGTTCATCGTCCGATATTACATCATTTTCAAATGCAATGGTAATAAAAACCTTGTGTTTCATTATATTGAGGATTTCTAGGAAATGACAAAACATTTTCAAATGTCAGACCAGGAAGTGATCTCGTTATTTTTCAAAAAAAAACCACCCAACTTTATGCAATATTATACATTAGGTCTAGTAGGGTCTTTTCAATGTCTTAAAGATTGAAGTTTAGGTGTTTAGATTCCAAAATGTAATTGCACATTGAAACGATAGCATGCTACATGCAGATTGGGAAATCATAGAAAACGTTTCCATAGAAAATTATCTTTCAAGAAATGCTTTCAAGCAAAATCAGAAATAAGATATTTAATTTGTTTGACTTCTTGGTTTTATATTCATGTCTCTATTCGTTCTGTAATTGAAACATATGCTTAGCTATGTTTTGTCTATGATACCCTTATCCTCAAATTAGTAATCTTATAAATTAGATTTGGAATAATCAAATAAAATCTTTTTAGACTAATTACGATACTAACTTATATTTGTTAGAAACAACAACAACAGTAAAATGATTTACCCTTTTAACTATGATATTTTCTGTAGCTGCCAAAATTATTGGATATTTTACAAATACTATCAATCACTTAGTTGGTTTTTTAGTCTCGAGATTATAGTGGTAAAGATTGATAAAATAGTAAATAAGTCAAAGTTAATAATTCTGTTTTATTTATGCAAGATGGAGTGAAAGGTAAATTCAAAACAACTTCAGAAGTATTGAACTTTGGAAAGTGTTTTTTTCTTCTGCTGCTGGAGTTGTAGCATTGTTTTTGGCTATACATATATCTGTTTTGTATTTTCATATACGGTTCTTATATGTCCATGCATTTGTTTACTGGAACTATTTAGTGGCTGTTTTGAACGCATCTATCCCATCAAACAAGAGATAAAAGGATACAACAGATACATTTAAGTCGGCCTCATATCTTTACTTACTTATGAAATTTGACAATGAGGGTCGATTTAAAACAAAACTTTTCGACAAAAGAGACGATTTCAGCGTTCCAATTGTGAACGTTCAATTTCTAAGTAGCACCATTCCATCAGCATCTGCATACAGGGAATATATCTTCCAATTCATACGATATTCCCATGCTTGTATTTCCTATCATGATTTTCTTGATATAGGGTTGCTGCTCACAAGGAAGCTTTTAAATCAACAGTTCCAAATAGTGAAGTCAAAAGCATCCCTTCTGAATTTTACGGACGCCATCACAAGTTGGTTGACCGTTATAGAACAACAGTTTCACAGATGATATCGGATATGTTTATTACGTCGTAACTACAATCCCTTCACTTTTATGAATGTTACCTACCGAATAAGACTATTTACCGAATTTGTTATAACATGAGCAACACGACGGGTGCCAAAAATGGAGATCACCCTCAGTTTTTGGTGGGGTTCGGGTTGCTTATTCTTAGTTTTATATATTGTGGCATGTGTACTACTGTTTGTTTGTTTGTCTTTTTTATTTTTTGGCATGGCTTAGGTCAGTTTATTTTCGTCTTACGAGTTTGACTGTCCCTTTGGTACCTTCCGTCGTCCCTCTTTTAGAAATCCTTTGAAATTGGAAATAAACTTGTATGAGGTTCGGGCTATAGACTTTTAATGAGAATTGAAGGGACATTTTAACGCAATGATGGACATGATATCAAAATAAAAGTGCAAAATGATATGAAAATGGGCCCATTGATTCGCCTTTATGCATATGTATACATATTTTTTTTAAACACAATAACTAGTTATATTACACGGGTAAATGTTTCATGAATCGTCTGCTTGTTATTGCCATTGCTTCCCCTCGTCCGAACAAGCCTATTTTCTGTAAAAGAAAATTTAAAAGAAGACTGAATTATATATCTCAATTAGATGTTTTTTAAAGATGTCTTTGACAGAATAAGCTTTTTGCAACGTAAAACAGGATATAGGAATTATGTTTAGTCCTCTTAAAAACAATAAAATAGTCACAAAATGTCTTGTTTATGGAAATCAGTATCTATAGGGACTTGACATATAATAAAATAACTATTACAATAATTTTGATGTAAGGAATTAAACCGTATACAGTATATTATTTACTTTTCGGACGTAGCTGTCATGGGATGTTTCGGAATAATACTCAATAAGATAGTGTATAGGATTGATCAAGTTGTCTGATTATAAATCATTAGGTAGTATTTGTAATCTTTTGTAAAGGTCATTTTAAAATTAACTCTTCATAGGATCAACGTACTATACGTCAGACGCTCGTTGTGGTTTACAAACATTCCTAAGTGCATGATTCAAATCAGTTAACTCGGCCAAAAAAAGTTTAAGTTAAGGATCATTGAAGGCCCTAAATTCCTGAATATTTTGGCAATTGCATCTAAGGTACACACTTTTTTCCTGGATTAGATAATCCGTCGTATTTTAAACAAGTTTTATAAACAATTGTTTATGTAGATATAACTGCAGAAGAAACGCTGAATTATCGTTAATTTCGATTCGTTCAGATATTAGTAACGGGTTTTATTAAAGTACTGATACTCAAAGATTGACTATTTGCCAACTTACATAGTTGGTTTACTTGGTGGATTAATTGTGTATATCACTTGATAAAATTGTGTGTCCTTTGTTCATTGTTAGAGGAAAAATTATTTATAAAATATAGAAAAACTGCAATAACTATGAAATAACGTATTATTTCACTCATTTGTTTCGTAGAAACATGTAAATAACCACTATTGTGAACAAGTTGTAATTGAATATAACAGCAATCAACTACAATCTTCTCAAGATATGATACACGTTCTGTACCTGAACCTTAAATTACTAATAGAGAGAGAATAATATTTAATTATTGGTGTCATAAACCCTGAGTAAAATCGTTTGACTAGTTCTTGTTAATTTCTCTCGAGTGTTTTTTACTCTCATCTAAATTGATTGCCTTTTATGCTTCAGGCCAATAACATACTTTGAAAAAGAATTTCTAGAAACGTCGTTAATTTGACTTTATTTGATTTAAAGTGTTCACTTGATACGTTTTATATTAGGGATGATGTGACTTAACATCATAAAATTAATGCACCATCATGATTCTACAATCAAAGTTTAATTTTGGATTTTCCAGTTT
Organism: Mytilus trossulus; assembly: GCF_036588685.1. Classification (NCBI taxonomy): domain Eukaryota; kingdom Metazoa; phylum Mollusca; class Bivalvia; order Mytilida; family Mytilidae; genus Mytilus; species Mytilus trossulus. Next base: position 36,435,576 of record NC_086386.1, on the reverse strand, counting down.
TTCAAGGTTTCTTAAAATACAAATTGGATGAAATACGATACAGATTCTGAAAAATTTGAAGTTAACAAATTGTTTCAAGATATGTGGAAGCAATGAGGTCAATTGTCTAAGCTGGTTAAAAACTACTTCGTGCGATCTGTAGTAGTTGTAAATTTTTCGATAGTCATACAAGTGAAAGGTTTTCCTAGCTATAAAACAAGGTTTAATCCACCAAGAAAATGCATGTACCTGGGCAGGAATATGATGGTTCTAATCCATTCGTTTGATGTGTTTGAGCTTTTGATTTCGTCTAATAATAAGGGACTTTCCGTTTTAAGCTTACCACATAGTTTAGTATTTTTGTGATTATACTTTTTTGTTTGATTTTCTTAAACAATTTGTGAAATTATTTTTAAATCAACTCATTGTCAATTTCAAGATGTAAGTTTTTTAACTGGGAATACCGATGTCATATCCAAATTTTAAATGTAGTATTTCGATTTCAAATTCTTTATAGGTAAAGAATTCACCAATTGCTGAATTCTTTCTCAAATAATTCATTTTACTCTGAATTGAGTTTACATATTCATTGTTGATGTTGTCCATAATATAACTCACTGTAAAGCTAGATTGTATATGATACATATTAAATGTTTCCTTTTAATATCTATAACAGAGGTGAACATGGTAACGGTTTACTTGTCCTGTTGTGCATGCACTCACCGAATTTCCAATCAAAATATCACAATTGTGAAAAGAATACACACATGAAAACAACAGGTAAGAGAAATATCCGTGCTTTCAACGACCTAAGACTGTGAAAACATGTCGCTTATGAGTTGAGACACATATATCTTGTCAAGCAACCAATTTGATAGAGAGGGACCGTAAAACGTATGTATTGTTGACTTCAGTCTTTTTAACACGATGTTGAATCAGTGTAGATGTAAGGAGCACATCAATGCTAATTATGTCCATGCTTGAGCGTGAACTCAGAGGAAAATTCAATCGGGAAGTCCTAAATCACATGGCAAAATCAAATGACAAAACCCATCAAATGAATGGACAACAACTGTCATAATCCTGACTTGGTACAGGCATTTTCAAATGGTGGATTGAATCTGTTTTTATGGTGTTAAACCCCTCACTTTTATGACAGTCTCAACAAATTCCGTTATATTTACAACGATGTCTGAACAAAACAGACATAATAAATAGAATAGTCAAAATATGGGCACAGCAGTCATCAATGTGTTACAAACTCACTCATCATATATTAATATATATAAGTTGAAATGTATAAAGGCAAAGGGTGCTGTGTTCCTTTAAAATTGGAAGTTTTAAAGTTAAAATAAACACGTTTGTGTAGATTCGATCTTGTTGTCGTACATTTAGATCAATATCAATAAATATCAAGATACCAATCCGACTTTCTAGTTTCGAAAGAATTTTCAATCCCAACTTTCCTTGTATATAGGAGAAAAAGCACCCATTGAAATAGCGGTCAATGGATGACAGAACATCAACAATATAATTGTTAACAATTCCTTTAGTAAAACATCTAGCATGGTCTGTTTTCTCTTTGTCTTTGCGAAGATTGTATGTGAACTCTTCGTCGTGTATGCACAACAACAAATCGACCAGTAGATGTGCAAAACTTAAATCTCTGAACACAAGCTTTTATAACTTTAGAAATATTGAGGTTATGAACTTTTGGAAGATGTTAAGGTTTTTTTATTTGAAACTAAGGTCTCACTAAAATAGCGGGATACAATTTATAATTTCTATAAAAATAAATCCTCAAGAAGGATGACTTGTGGCTAAAGATATGGGTACAAGTATCTTCATTACACCGTCACCAGAACCCTTGTGAAAATAGAATATTCGTTTTGCTGTGCAGGATGTATTAGTACGTATATGAAGACATATCCAGTCAGATTTGTGACGATAAATCTGATGACTTGTGTAGTTGGCGTGCAACGTTTATGCAGATTTAGACGACTTTTTAACAATTTTCTGGAGGGTCTGTATGTGCAAGGAAAAATGTCTTTTATATCCAAATATCTTATGTCCAAGTAGAAGTTCCAAATGTTCCAGACTTTCATCCCGATCGCCATCTATTACAGGACCTACTTATTGCATTACTTGGTAGTATACTAAATTATTAATAATATTTTTTTACAACAGTGAAGGACAAATACAGAGATAAGAATTTGAGAGTAGTTGGCATATTAAATGATATTTGCAGCTTCTACATAACAAAAAAATATATGAATTAATTTAGTTTAATTTTGTTCTTATAATGTAAAAACAAGGTTTAATCCACCAGGAAAATGCATGTACCTGGGCAGGAATATGATGGTTCTAATCTATTCGTTTGATGTGTTTGAGCTTTTGATTTCGCCGATTGTTAAGGGACTTTCCGTTTTAAACTTTCCACAGAGTTTTAGTATTTTTGTGAATATACTTTTTTGTTTGATTGTCTTTACCATTTGTGGAATTGTCATATAAAATAATATTTGCAGCTTCTACATAACAAAATAAAAAAGATAAATTACATATTTTAGTTTACTTTTGTTCTTATAATGTAACAACATATGGGAAGTATTATGAAATGTTGTATGATATTTTGCTATGCTAAATTTATCAAATTATGTTGTTTTCGTTTAACGCTATTCGTGTGTCATCTAAGTATCAGTTTCAAAACATAAACGATTATTTTATCAACTTATCTCATGTTTTAACAAATGAACATAGCTATGAATGAATTCCCAGAAGCAAAACATATTATATCGAATTGTCTAATTTAATTAATAACATTTATGGAAAGGTCTTTTTACTGTGGCAAGATTTTATATGATTTCAAATTATGAGCATGCTAGCGATTAAATGTGCAAACAGTAGAATGCTCTTATCTCACCAACGGACTTTGGGCATGTTGCAATGACGTGTGTAAACAATATACTGCATCTTGCTATATGTTTTAATTTTGTCTTTAAATCATAAATACTGTAACAGTTATTGTCACAAACGTCCCTAGATACGTATGGTATATACAAATATTTACAGATAAAATTGACATTATGTTGGATTTTGTAGTTCATTACTGAAGATTTGCCTTAATCCATTAGTTCACGTTTGGCACGCGTTATCAAATATAACTGAATTAGACTGAAAAAAAACAGATCATGTCAACAGTTAAAACATATCAAATGTGAGAGAATGCGTTATTTCAGAATACATTTTGTTAACTTGTCTCTGACTTGGAAACATTTCTTTTTGCCGGAATTATAAGTAACACGCATGATGACGATTGATTTTGACTCTTCTGAGATACATATCCTTCAAAACAATAGGCAGTGAAGTAAATTTATTAATGTTAATGTTATTGGTTTCTTGCTAATTTTTTTTTCTTTCCCGCAAATATTAAATAGAAAACAAAATATTAATATTTGAGTTATGTCTCATTACGTTGCCTATTTTAGATTATAACATGAATTACATTTCGTTTTATCATAGATGTTGAAAATAATGGTGTACTGATCAATGAGGTCCTTGAAATAAATTTGTCATCTTATTAGAGATCTTTGGTTAAAACTTTAAAATCTGACAATCCCCTATATATTTTAGTAACGTTTTTACCTTCTTCAAATATATTGTACGCAAGGGTTTGATTGATGGTTGACTATTTGAAGCACTCATATTAATTGTAATTTCTTCTTCTTAAATAACTAAGACCCCGTTTACACTGGCAAACAAAAATCGATCTTTGGTCTAATGTAAACGGGAGAGATCGATCTTCAATTGGACTTAAAAAGTATACCGCCAGAGGTGGTTTTGAAAAGATCGAATTTATTTTAATTGATCTTTCTTTTATTGTAAAAGCTAAGACCTATCGCGATCGAAATTTTTTCAGGTGAATTTTATGTTCCGATATGAAAATAAATCTGCGCATGTTCGGCGGCAAAAACACACGTGTTTCAAAACGATAGAAGGAATAAGAAAAGTAAACATGATATATTCCGCTGTTTTGGGATTATCTTCTAAATCGATAAGTTCCATTTCTTTGCTCCAAATCCTCATCTTCAAAAGCAATGACCGTTCGATTTTTAGCGATAGTCTATACACATATTTTTGTTTAATGACTTGTGATGTTTGAACCAAAATATTAAGTGATAAATCATTACGAAATCCAAATGAGAAAACTGTTTTCTTCATCATTTTGCAGTGTGTGTGAGATGCAAAATTTCCATTAATATTCTATTATTAAGGATTATTTCTTTACGAAATATAAGGTAATAAGGTCAGACCTGTTCTATTATGTTGTAGTGTTAACGCACTGGATTAAATTAGATTGACATCGACCGATCTTGCTTGTGCAATTCAAACGCGAATAGGTCTTTTTAAGATCGATTCAATTTCGTTGCCAGTGTAAACGGGGTCTAAGATTGATGTAAAAAAAAACTCTCAAGAGAATTGATAACATTCATCTGACTGTACACGCTCTGCATTGTTCTGTAATTTTCAAAAATGAATAAAAATGCATGTTCGTTTGGTTTGTCCTAATTCAAATAGCACCTACGATATGCCTTTCAAACCTATGTTATAGTTAACTGAACGCGGTTTTCATATTTTTATGCAAGTATGATTTTGAACTGAATGAGGTTTAGTGCCTTTTCGTTTCACTTTTGTTTGTTCTGTGCATTTTTTACACTGATTTTATTTAAGTGATTTTTATGCTTCAGGCAACTACAATTCATTGAAAACGACTTTTAACCACGTCTTTTAATTATTTTCATTACGTTTCAGGTGATCATTTGATACGTTTGGTATTAGAGATAACGTGTCTTTGTATTACAAAACTAATGCACCGTCAAGATTCTGCAATCGAATCTTTCAATTTTATAAATTTCAATTGCTTTCAGGGCTTTTTTATGGTAAAAGGTGGATGAACTCTTGGCAAAAATTCTACGCAAAATGTTATACTAATGTTATTGATAGTATATTGTATGAAATGCATGTACATCTGATGATCATATCGTCGGTTGTAACTATTCAGTGTAAACAAAAAAAAAATAAAAAAAAAATTTGTTGAAAATGTTTTTAAAACGAACAACACCAAAAGAAAAAAAAAAGAAAACATTTTACAAAACACAAAAAAACAACATCGACTACTGACTGAAAAATGAATAATACAATTGGTACCAAACGGCAAGGAATTTTACAGAGGGAGACGTGGTTATAATTTCCAATCAATAACTGGGAATGATTTTGTTCTCTAAGATTTACATGTTGATGCAAAATTGTAAAGAAACATAAAAAAAAATAAGAAGTTGTAGCTTAGATTACGTTTATTATGTAAAGGTGATACACGACGAACAAAGATGAATACGTTTTCTTACATGATAGTTTTCAGAGGTACCAGGATTATTATTTAGTACGCCAGATGCGCGTTTTGTCTACATAACCCTCATCAGTTACGCTGATATCAAAAGATTTATAAAGCCAAACAAGTACAAAGTTGAAGAGCATTGAAATAAATTAAACATACTTCATATTTACAAAGTAAAGTCCAGCTAATGCAATCTTTCTATGGGTGAGGAAAAAATAGTGTTTTGACTTACTCAAAATAGTGTCGACAAAAAACATCTACATAATCATGACGAATCATTGATAAATCATTTTAACGAAGAAATACTGTTGAATGGGCTGGTGAGACATTTGGGTACAAAGATTTCATCAACAGTGAGAATGACCAAAGTAGTTGTCAAGGCTCATGCAAATACCAGGACGATGATTAGTTACACTAGACGTGCATTCCTCTACATTTCACCTTACAAGAACAAACGAATCAAATCAGCTGGATCATCAAATCACATACAAAGTAGTTAGCACAAACACAGATATTCAATAAAGTTGCAGTAAATCTTCCTGAAACAACCCTCACCAGAGCCGGGGAATTGCAATCTTCAGTAAAAGAACACATACGATATGTTAAACACAGATGTCCAATGTTACAAATAATATAATATCAAAACATATCTAGATGACAGGATGCTTAGTATGTTTTATTGAAGATCTAGATATTGTTTTACAACCAAAATGTAGGTTTAACGTGTAATCAACAACAGAAATTTTGGTTGGTAGAGTGTGTTAGTTCGTAAAAGGGACTTTAAAGGATACAATTTCACATTGAGAATCCATTATTACAAAGTGTGTCAGAAATTATATCTGACATCCTTCCGCAGTCATAATAACCTTCCATCATTACCGAACTGAACAAAGAAATAACACGACGGGTGCCGTATACGGTGCAGGAAATTATTACCCTTCCGGAGCACTTGATTTCACTCCTGGTTTTAGTGGGTTTCGTGTTGTTTCTTAATTATTATTTATAACTGTTGATGTAAATGTCCTTTGGTTTTGTGAGTCTTTGTTAACTACTTGGTTTTGATGGTTATTGTCTTCTAGAATTATTATCAAAACGACTATCTTGTGATTTGTTTCTCGATATGTGAAAGAAATTTGCATGTTTTTTACTTGGTTAAGATGTAGTATAAAGCACACAGAAGACAAACCAGCATTGTACATTACCTAAGACGACATAATTCTAGAATATGGAATTTTTAAAACTATTTCATTCAATTTAATTACAGGTTCATGAAGTGGCGTAACTCGTAATATTCCTAAGACGTTTTAATACGATCAACGATGTATCATCAGTGATTTAATTCATCATTCAGGTTCAACAAAAGTTCAGCTAAAACGTTTTTTCAAGGCATCATAATTAATATGAACTTATAAAAAAAAATCATGTCGCTTTCTTATGATGCTTGATACAATTTATAATTTTGATGTAATATATGTGTTACTAAAAATTTTATTTCTTAATTTTCAAAAAATGTTTAGAAATAAATCTATTAGACGACTAATCAATTAAAAACCAAATTTGGATAATTGTTTGCTTCTCGTCCCAATAACTACATACTTCGACGAACATATTTGAAACAGTCTAGTAGCCTTACCATGCCTGCAGATAATAATATGAAAATAAAAATGAATAGGAATTTATAAAAATATATCATTGTTTCATTTTGGAAATGTTTTTTAATTAAAGAATGTATCTTACTTTTGCATAATTATGTTGAGGTTTTTTTTGCCCAAGCTTTACGTTTTGATTTTTCGGCCTTATAAACCATGATGTATTGTAGAAGGTTTTCAAGCCTAGAGTCCGACTCGATATATATTAATTGTCAAATCGTGTATATGTAGTGCAAATATAGGCAACAGTATGGTACCGCTGTTAAAAAGACACACATCGATTAAAAGAAAACAATTCAGGGTTAAAAACTTAAACCGAGAAAAATACATTATCTATAAGAGGAATACAACGGAATAACAGATCCCTAAAGGATACCAGAGGGACAGTCAAATTCATCAATCGAAAAAAACTGACAACCCCGTGGCTAGAAATGAAAAAGTCAAAGTGATTAACAATAGTACACTAAACTGCAACAAAATCAAACGCAATCATACATAATTAACTTAATTAATAAAAAAATGATAACTACATATATGTCAATTAATCAGCTGCAAAGTCCATGTTAGAGTCATCAAGTCAATAGCCAGTACTTCGGTATAGTCGTTATAGGTAAAGCTGCTGTTATAAAATGTCCAAATAATTCTAAATTAAGGAATGTATCTCCGTCACGCATACTATGTGATTATCAAATCGTCAACATTTTATAATGTTCGGGATTCTAAATAATTTGGCTTCAAGCTTCATTGAAAATGCCTTTATAATCGAAATTCGCTTATGGTGCCACGGCGGGTATGGTTGTCCTGCGAGAGAACGTTCTGTGCTGGTGATTCGGTCCTGACGGGTGCTGGTGATCAATGAAAAAATGTAAACAAAGACGAAAATTATGATTTTTGACGTTTTCACTCATAAAAATGGAAGAAAACAGTTGAGATTTTTCAATTTTGTTTCTTATGGGTTCATATGTAAACCACTAGAGCGTTGACCCTCTAAACTGTTTCAGTAAGCGTAACACAAAAATGCTCATTTTCAGAAAATCTCGAACTGACAAAATAAAACAAAAAAGCTCACAGAGTCCGCTTTCTATTCCGCAATCCACACGACAAAACTATTTTGTGAAAAAAACATTGCAATTTATTAAAATTTAGCATTTTCTCAATTTATTCATGTCCTGATACTGTGCTGGTGGGTCCTGTCATTGTGCTGGTGGGTCCTGATACGGTGCTGGTGATTTTGGATAAGAAGTTGGTCATATTTGAAACAAATGTTACAAAATCAATAAAATTGGGCAGATAATTGTTGTCCATAGGATCTATGACTCCTATTTTAGCTCTTGTTCATCCATTTAGCTGTTTAATATGTGTTTTCAAATTATCGTAACTTGTATTACATAATTATATAAAAGGGCAACATCTTTCGTCCAATATCAGATAACAATATATAGTATCTAAAATGAGAATAGCTTTATTAAGATATTATTTTACATTGATGCTTCAACAATGATCAAAGCCCATGCCGCATAGACATGTTTGTTATCGTTCCACATATCCATCCCCACTTCTACCCAACCAACCCTCCTTATTTCCTCCTTCCTTGTTACATTGGTGTACCAACACAACAATTTATCACATAAAATAATAACACAAAGACTCACATTATTGAACAACGAATGCTCGCAAGTACTGACAGCTAGTTCAAAGCCGCATTTTCAACTAATAGAGAAAACATGTTCTCATATACAAAAATCCCAATCGTGTCGATTAAAAAAGTCTCAAAACTTAAGTTCACTTTTTAATGTTTGATAAAGCAAATCCTTTAAAGTGTACAGTGAATCTTGTGCTCACAACAGTTATTGTCATAATTATGTTGACATAACACTTATAAAGGAATTATGAATGTACCAAGAAATATTTTACAGTTCAATTTGCTGATCATGAATGGAAGGAAATGGTACGGCAGTTTACATAGGACAAAAAGAAATTGATAGTATTTTTTGGCGAAAGACTTAAACGCTTCTTTGCATTATATAGTACAGCTCTTCTATAAAATCATGCAAAAAAATCCTTTGATTGACTTGCTTGCTATGTTTGCTTGGTTGTTTTCAAACAAAAGGTAGGCGGATGTTCAATACATAGTGGGATTTGATTGGACAAATACAAACTGCATGACAGGAATTGAAGTTAATGTTTATTGTCCAAACAAATTATAGTGTATAGTAAACAGACTACTTACCTGTCGTTTACAAACATCCAAACAATCATAGCAAGCAATTTAATCAATGGTTTGCTTTGCATATATTTATAGAAGAGCTATTAATTCTTAAAAAAAAATCTTGTTGTCATAGATGGTTAAATTCTTAACAAACTTTGTTGGAACGAATAAAGGTTTTAAACCAAATTTTCGTGGACTTTTTAGCTTCCACCCTGACGAGGCATGTTAGCTGTTCGTATGCTGTTGCACCTGACGCACGGATACTTTCACATTTTCATGTTCTTTTCTGAAATATTTTACCCAGCTCATACTTGACAGGATTGTTACCCTAGTAAAAGGTGTAACCAATGAATTGAACCAAAGTTAAAAATTTCACAATACTATATAATTCATTTTATGTGTCAATTTGTTCGAAGAAAGGCGAAAAGAAGAGAGTTTTTTTAACGTCATGATTATCTGTCGCTTTCTAGATCTATGCTTAGCATTTATTTCAGACGACATGATCTCCACACCCTGGTGACCCTGCTGCCTTCCATAACTTTATCAGTATACATATATAAATAGATAAACAAAAGGCTGCAACTGGTGTTTTAGTATTTAAAATGATTCGTTGTAACGAGAATATATGTGGTGAATGGAAACTGTGAGAGTCAAAATCTTAAATTGCTTACCAATGTTGCTAGACCCAGTTTCGTTATCTGATCAGAATTTTCTGAAATGTGCAAGGTAGATAGACATTTGGATTTTTTTTTACTCGGTAAGTTGTGCCCTAATTGCTTGAATTTTTGCAATATTGAAGCCGATTTCAATGAGTGTGTAGACAAAGGGAATATCTTTGGTTATCTTGCTTGCTTAACAGAAAAGTCATTTTAGTAATAAAATTAACGGTACCAATTTTCTTGCACCAGATGCGCATTTCTACAATACATGTCTCTTCAGTGATGCTCGTGGCCAAAATATTTGAAATCCAAAGCTTATATAAAAAATGAAGAGCTATAATCCATGCTATGTTAGGTTATGTAAACTACCCTACTTTTAGAGTAGACTAGTCTGACAAATGACACATCTTTCTGTCTGTAGGACCAGGCTACTTCGAAAGGAGTGTAGTATACCTTACCTTACAATGGCTTCACGGTTAAGCTAAAAGGCACGCTAACCAAAGATATAACCTTTGCCTACATACTCAATGGAATCGGCTGTAACTAAATACTCGAATACGTTTTAACAGACAGTGGTCATGTTTGTAAAAAAAATATTGTTTTTCCTAGATTCACTCTTGAAAAATCATTTGGTAACATTTGGTAAAAGTAATTTCAGAAAAGATCTTTTTGTAATTGAGGACGCCAAGACAATAAATGAATCTCGTACGACCCCTCGACACAGGTGAGCTAATATATGACCTTTTAACGATTCGGGTTGATAACCAGTTGAAGTTGGTAGTATGAAGCTACGAGATATTTTAATTTTTGAAATTGAAGGCACAATACACAAAGCAAACGTTAGTTTCAAATACTTTTAGATAGATTGTTAAGGATAAAAGAGGGACGAAAGATACCAAAGGGACAGTCAAACTCGTAAATCGAAAACAAACTGACAACGCCATGGCTAAAAATGAAAAAGACAAACAGAAAAACAATAGTACACATGACACAACATAGAAAACTAACAAACAACACGAACCCAACCAAAAACTAGGGGTGATCTCAGGTGCTCCGGAAGGATAATATGCCCTTGTATTAATCCCATGCTAAACATCTCTGTTCAAAGGTCTGTGAATTTTCTACAAAAATAGTGATTTTGTTTTCATCAAATCTCTTTTTCTACTAAATACAATAATGAACTATAAATAATAATGCTTTGCAAGAAGTTTCCCCTTGATATATGTACAAAATTATATCTCTATTATTCATTGTCTGTGCTGCTTTGATACCATTGCAGTTTACACATTTCGTAATTGACAGGCCACAGAAGGGGTCATAAACCATACACGAAAAGATAAAATATTGGTCTAAGTACTTAATTTACATCTCTGAACCCCCACCCCCGGCTTGTTTTTTTAGGAGAGTGTCTAAAAATGTTCGATTACAGACAGCCGAGTACGCATTTTACTTTCCAGGCGTGTTTACGTTGATTGTTAAAGTTCTGAAAACGGATAGATGGAAACAAAAATGTTTGATATATCTGGCTTTAGATTCAGTTTTTTTAAATATAAGTTAAGGCTACATTCTAATATGATAATACTAAGAACTTATAATATAAAAAAATGCAGAAAAAAAATAGATGAAGTGAAAAATCTTAGTAAGGAGTCTTTACTACAGAGATGGTGTGTTTGACACACAAAACTTAAAAGCTTAGTGATATTACCAATATTAAAATAAAAGTGTTTTTTAGTTGGGTATTTTTTCCATTTACTCATTTTCAATTATAATTAAGGCATATTTGATTTTTATTCATAAAAATTTTCAAATAAAGAAAAGTAGGACACAGTGTTCACTTCCTCCCCCGTAAATCTTCATATTTATATATTTTGGAATTTTGAAATGAAAAAGCTAAGATATCTTAGTTTTGTTAGTGTTCTCTAGGTTCTCGTCTTCATTCTCTGACATATTCTAGTCTGCCCTTTTATAAAATAGTGATTTTTTTTTAGTGTTCTACCGAACTTTCGAAATAAAATATAAATTACAACGTATTTTGGTGATCTTGCAAAATGATTGTAATCCCGAAAATCGTAAACATATATAAAAAGAGCCAGAAGGGTCCCATGAACAGGCAAATAAATAAGATAACAGTTAATTTAAAAAAAAATAAAAAAATAAGGGTATTGTTTCTGTCACAATAACAGTAAACAGATTCACAACAATGTCAATTTCTAGAAAGCAGACAACAGTTAATTAGTCAATAACAATACAGCATAAATGATTGTAAATCTATGCCACTTTTAACTAAAATATAAAAGCACAGAACCAGGACATAGGAGCACAGAACCAGGACCGTTTTTCTTATCACAAGCACAGCGTCAGGACAATTCCGTTTAACGAACTTGCACGACTTTATAATATTGTTGTAATATACTTTGCATGGTACTTATGACGCATCAGAGAAAAATTAAGCAACAAAACAGTCGTTTTATTGCCGTTCTGATACAATTTAAACAAACCCACCAGCACCTGACAGGACCAAATCACAAATCTCGCAGGACAACCATACCCACCGTGGGTGCGCTGAAATTGTTATAGTTATTGGTACAACTGACAAAAAGTCTTCAGTGTAGTAAAAAGGTGTAGTTTTAATGGATAGCAATAATGATAATTCTCAAAATAGAAATTCGCAGCGTGAACATACCTTTTCCCCGTCTGATGGCGTTTGGTTATATCAATTTATTTGCATAGCAGTGATGCATGCATAGCAATATATCGACGCACCCAGTTTTGATCATTTTGTAGTTAAATTTGTCTCTTTTGAATTTGTTTTACTTGGGTATGTAACTTTGTTTGCCTGGCTTTAATCTGTTGATGGATTTACAAAATCTGAAATAATGTTGTTCACATGTCTGCGGCACAGTTGAGAGGGAACATTTACGGATTAAGTCAGGTGATGTTAAAATTTATTAGATTTTATCGAGATTATACAGGGTACAAAAGTTTGCCCAAAATAACTCATTTATCTTTTCAAGGAACACAATAGCTCATTAAAAAGGTTGTTACACAAATTTAAGCAGATGTAGATTGCTTACCTTTCAAATATACGATGGGTGCTTCAAATAATGGCAAAACTAAATGTAAGGTCAAAGCCCAACTCAACCTCTCGCCAATAAATAAAAAATCAAATATCTCAAAAATTAGTTCAATAACCTATCAATACTTTTGGTTTAATTTTTTGCAACTAATAATCAGCTGATTTTATTTAGTTTTCATCAATAACAAATCTCAAAATCTATCAATAATTGTAAAATTAGTTAGTTTATCTGTCTTTCCCAACGTTTGCTATAACACAATTCCTGTAATTGTTTACTCTAAAACATCACTCATTCATATGATATTTATTCCGCACCTAGTTCTAACAAACATATTAGCTTTCAGGAAGTAGGATAATTAAATTTTCTAGGGATGATTTGTTATTTGATTTGATTCTTCCATAAAGTAACAGACAAAGGATAACTGATTTGAAATTGAATTGTCTGTTTTAAATTATAAGCCTGCAAACAAATCAAACAACATTGTGTATAATCATATTGGACGTTAGTTGATCTAATATAAAAACATATCAACAGATGTAGCTTTTACCAACACTAACATTTATCATGAATACTGAAAACTTATTTTATCCTTTCATATAGAAATCAGTTTCCTTTAATAGAATCCACAATGTTAATTTTACTTCAATTTCAACTTCTATGTTGATAATGTACGCTTAATTGGGCAACATTTTTCAGGAATTTGCTCTTCAACGTCGTATTTTATTTTACCTTTTTTTACTTTTGGTATACAAGCGTCACTGATACATGAAGGTCTTTTGTAGACGAAACTTGCGTCTGGCAAACAAAACTTTATTACTGGTATATATGATGAGTGTGTTTACAATGATAAAATATAATAGTTTGATACAGTTAAAAAAGTTACAAACTATAATCGAGAGAAATTAAATAAACTTTATGTTGAAAACTACGAAATAATAGAACACAGACGTGCAACAAAAAACAAACAACAAGGCACATTCATAGAGACAACCTTTTTTAAGAACAGCTGTCATATTTCTGACTTGGTAACGGGACATTTGAAGAAGAAAAAAGTGGGTTGAACCTGGTGTTAAGGTTGCCAAACCTCCGCGCTTTATGGTATCGTTTCCTATGTGATTAAAACTGACTTTAAAATTTTGCAATTATTTAGCTTTTTCCCAACCGTTTTTATTTTACTTTTTACTTCTGACAAACTATTCTGTTGAGTAAAATACTATTGCATTGGCCCTGTCGTATAAAACATTATAATAGATTTTGTGACGAAAGTATGTATAAATAACTAATTATCTTATGAATCTCATATATATCTCCAGAAATGATAAAATATTCATTGATCAGCTTCATATTCCAATCGAGACCTCAGTATTTCAATTTTTATATATGCTGAATATATGTTACTAAAAGACAAACACGTTAAAATGTAATGCATTCGAACTAAAGATCACAAAAACTCACCTTTTAAGCTATCAAGATTCACGCTTCTGAATTCGTGATATATTGATTATGTAGCAACAATGTAATATATATTTATCAAAGGTACCAGGCTTATAATTTGTTAAGATAGATGCGTGTTACGTCTACATAAGACTCCCAAGTGACCGTCCGATTAAAATAATTAGAAAGCCAAACAAGTATGAAGTTAAGGTGGCTCGGGTGTCTTCCTCCATCTTGGATTTTAAATAAGCAGATATCTTTGGTCTATATATTTGATGAAATGTGCAAATTTTGAGAGTTGTATGTAAATTATGTAAAAGACTTTTGATATAAATATAGAAAATTGTGTGTTTTAACATAACTTCAGTTGTAATTTTGTAAAAACGCCTTGTTTGTGTTTGATAAGATTTTTTCAAACTTTGCCAAATAAGGGGAGATAACTCCGATAAAGTAAATTTTACAATAGAAAGTGTTATGAATTTACCTATTTTGATATGTAGCAAGAAAACAAGTTCGGTGACCTCATTTTTTCTTTTGCTTATTTGAAAGCATGTTATAAGAGCAGTATTCTCACATTTTATCTTAAAGTTCTTATAGTACGTTTTCGTTTTATCACACAAAATTTGATTTTCCATGAATAATCTATACAAAATCTGACAATTTTGCACAACCTGTAGCGTGAAAAAAAGTCCGGTGACCCATACCTTTTAATACAGTTTTGAAAAAAGCATGATAAAAGCTTTATCTTGACAAGTTATCAAAAAATTCTGTCAGTTTTAATTAAGACGCCCCAGCCACCTTAAAGACCGTTGAGGACCCAAATTCTAATAGTTGTGCCAAATACAGCTAAGATAATTTACACCTCGGATGAAAAAGTCCTTAGTATTTCGAATAATTCCTACTTTTGCAAACAGTAAATTTCTTTTAAAAATGACCATATAATTGATATTCATGTCAACACCGTGATGAAAACTACTGTCTAGTAAAACCCTCGGATACGAAACGTCACCCAACAGTGGTACGTATATCATAGTCGATAGCTTGTGTTTCCAAACATGATTTCCTACGGCTTACAAGGAATGAATTGGACAAATGGCTCAATGTAGTAAAGTTGAACCCTTCCTATTAAATGTCATACGGACGCCATTAGGAGTTTGATGAAAATATTTCTGTTACAGGTGACCGATTAAATGTTTCCCTTGAACATTCAATTCTGTCCTCTTTTTCATGATTTTAACATCATTGAAAGAGACTTATAACTAATTTTTTTTTACCATGATTAACACAAGGGTTCCACCGAACATCAGACATCATTCACGTTTTAACAGAATTTAAGTCAAAGTATTGCTAGTTAGTGTATTGATGTATGTTTTTTTTTATTATT